>NW_028258406.1:10303240-10606481 GCF_053883595.1 Heterocephalus glaber | reverse complement strand
TGGTTTTCATTAATTAGCATTTCCCAGAGAAAACTCTTCTATGAGTCATGTGTTAATGCTAGGTCTTTATCTTTTTTTTGTTTTAAGCCTTAATCCTAGAAACAGTGAAGAGAAGAATAATTCTTCAGGCCCTGAAAAACTGCTAAAGATACTGGTCATTATGCTGTTCAATGTTTCTTCTTCAAGAATTCATGCAATGGATTCTTTTTAAAGTCTATTATCAGGAAAAAATTTATCTTAATAGAAGAAGTAAAAGTTGTTTTTTAGACAATGAACACCTTGCTGTTTATTGTATTCTTTATGGACTGGCTGTTAGGATGCTCCAAATGAAAATAAATGTACTGTATCATGAGAAGAGAGCATAAAAAATCATAGGCAGTTTCCAGGGGAGCATAGGAGTGACTCTTTGTCTTCTCAATATCTGTTCATTTATTGATTCAGTGGACATGTATTAAAAGATAACTATTCTCCAAGCACCATCCCAAGTGCTGGGGAGAAGAATATGATTACCAATGAGAAGTGTGGTAGAAGAGAGGTGTATAACATGCTATGGGGGATAAATGAGAAAACACCACATTCTGCCTGAAGACATCAGGGAAGGTCTTCTTGATGACTCATGAATAAACCTGGAGTGGATGGGATCAGGGTGGAGGGCAGAGCTCCAAAGAATACAGAGAGGAGAGAGGCAGCCACAACAACTGTGGGTAATGAAATGAAGCTGGAAACTCAAAACTCAAAACTCAAACCTCATTTGCCCCAGTGCCTTGCCTAGATGTCAGTGGTTTGTCCTCTGAAGGATACAGATTTGCAAGCATTTATTTTTTTTAAAACTTATTCCATTGGTACATTTTAGGTATACAGTATGACGACATACATCATTGGAAATTTGTACCTTTACATAATATATCTTGGTTCTTATTTTTTCCCCATTCCCCTGCCCTCCCTTCAACCCCTCCATCCTTCCCTATTTACAAAGACTTTGTTTCTATTTTTCATTTTCTCATATTAATTCCATTCCCTTCTTTCCTTACCCCTACCCCTCCAATTTCCCCTTCCCCTTTGCATCTTTTCTTCCTATTTGACACTATCAAATATATATTTTGATCCTTATTTACACTTTTAGTTTCTCATACCAGAGAAACTATTCAGTATTTACACATGTGTGTCCTATTTATTTCATTTAAGAGTATGTCCTCAATGTGCATCCATTTAGCTATAAATGTCTCTAATTTCTCATTCTTTATGGCTGAGTAGTACTCTGTTTTATTAAAACCCCCCACATCTTCTTTATCGAGTTTCCTGTTGATGAACAATTGGGCTGTTTCCAAGCTTTAGCTATTACAAACTGTGCCACTATAAACATGGGTGTGGATATATCACTGTGGTATGATTCTTTTAATTCTTTTGGGAAGATACCCAGCATAGGAATAGCTGGGTGGTCCCTTACTATTTTTAAGAAATTTTTGTTTTCTTGGTCACTAATTGCAATCCTGTCTTCTATATCTGAAATTCTGTCCTCACATTGGCTCATTCTGCTGCATTCAATGGAGCTTTTAATCTCCTGGAAATCTGTTTGTATCTGTTTTAAGGATTCCATTGGTTTCTTTTTTTTTTTTATGAGTTACACTTTCTTTTTTTTTGTATTATATTCTTTTATTGGTACATTGTAAGTATACAACACTTTTACATTTCTCATTGGGAATTGTACCTTTACATAATGCATCTTGGTTCTTATTTTTTCCCCATTCCTAGCCCTCCCTTCACCCCCTCCACCCTTCCCTATTTACAAAGACTTTATTTCCATTTTTTCCATTTCTCAGCATTTTTCCTTTCCCTTCTTTACTTTCCCCTGCCCCTCCCACTACCCCTACCCCTTTGGACCTTTTCTTCCTATTTTACATTATTGATTATTCATTCTAATCATTGGTACATTTTAGGTATACAATATAATGACATTCATCATTGGAAATTTGCACCTTTACATAGTCTCTCTTGGTTCTTATTTTTCACCCTTGCCCAGCCCTCCCTTCAACCCCTCCAGTCCTCCCTGTTTACAAAGATTTTGTTCCTATTTTTCCATTTTCTCATATTAATCCCATTCCCTTCTATCCTTTCCCCTAGCCCTCCCACTTCCTTCCCCTTTGCCCCTTTTCTTCCTATTTCACATTACCTATTATACATTTAGTCCTTATTTACACTTTCAGTTTCTCACACCAGAGAAACTATTCAGTATTTATACATGTGTGTCCTATTTATTTCACTTAAGAGTATTGCCTCAATGTGCATCCACTTAGCTATAAATGTCTCTAATTTCTCATTTTTTATGGCTGAGTAATACTCCATTTTATAAAAAAACCACATTTTCTTTATCCAGTCTCCAGTTGATGGGCATTTGGGCTGTTTCCAAGTTTTAGCTATTACAAACTGCGCTGCTATGAACATGGGCACACATATATCACTGTGATATGATTCTTTTAATTCTTTGAGGAAGACACCCAGCAGAGGAATAGCTGGGTCAAATGGGACTTCCAGTCCCAGTTCTTTGAGGTATCTCCATACCGATTTCCACAGTGGTTGCACCAGTCTACACTCCCACCAGCAGTGGAGCAGGGTTCCTCTTTCTCCACAGCCCTGCCAGCATTTGTTATTGGGGATTTCATGATAGCAGCCATTCTTTCTGGAGTAAAGTGGAATCTCAGCGTTGTTTTCATTTGCATCTCTCAAATGACTAGTGATGTTGAACATTTTTTCATGTATTTATTTGCTATTTCTACTTCTTTGTGTGAGAAATGTCTGTTCATTTCAGATGCCCATTTTTGGGTTGGGTCTTTAAATTTGGGAGGTCTGATCTTTTTAAGTTCTTTATAGATTTGAGATACTAGACCTTTGTCTGAGGAAGAGCAGGTGAAGATTTTTTCCCACATTGTGGGTTGTCTCTTAACACTGTTGGTGGTTTCTCTTGCTGTGCAGAAGCTTTTTAATAAGAAGAGATCCCACTTGTTGATTGTTTGTGCTAGTTCACGGGCAACTGAGGTTTTGTTCATAAAATCTTTTCCTACACCGATGTCTTCAAGGGTTCTACCTAACCTCTGTTCCAACTGGTTCAGAGTTTCTATTTTAATATTTAGATCTTTCATCCATTTTGATTTTAGTTTAGTGCATGGTGAGAGATATAGGTCTAGTTTTAATCTTTGGCAAGTTGAAGCCCAATTTTTCCAGCACCATTTATTAAAGAGGCTATCTTTCCTCCAGTGAGGGTGTTTTGATCCTTTATGGAAGATGAGATGGCTGAGTGTGTCTGGCATTGTTTCTGCATCTTCTAATCTGTTCCACTGGTCCTCAAGTCTGTTTCTTTGCCAGTACCATGCCTTTTTTATCACAGTAGCTTTGTAGTATAGTTGCAGGTTGGGGATTGTGATACCCCCTGCCATGTCTCTGTTACCTAGAATTGCTTTTGCTATTCTGGGTCTCTTCTTGTTCCAAATGAATTTTTGGGTTGTTTTCTCGAGGTCTATGAAGTATGCTGCTGGGATCTCATTTGGAATTGCATTGAATCTATATAGCAGTTTTGGAAGTATGACCATTTTCATTATATTAATCCTTCCTACCCAGGAGCGGGGGATGTCTGTCCATTTTCTGATAGCATCTTCAATCTCTCTTTTCAGAGTGCGATAGTTTTCAGAGAGGAGGTCTTTGATTTCTTTCATTAGGATGATTCCTAGGTATTTCATTTTTTTGGATGCTATTGTGAAAGGAATTATTTGCCCTATTTCTCTCTCAGTAAGTCTGTCATTGGTGTAGAGGAAAGATATTGATTTTTGTGTGTTGACCTTGTAACCAGCTACTTGACTGAATTTGATTATTAAGTCTAGAAGACTTTTGGTGGAGTTTCTTATGTTGGGATTCCATCATGTTCCTCAGCTCTTTTATTTTTTTTAATCTGTGTCTGCTCTAGCTTTATTAATCATGTCTTGCACTATGGGCACAATCTCTGCTGTTATCTGAGAAATTATTTCTGACTTCATTTTTTACAGGTCCCCTTTCATTGCCAGTTCAGGGAGTCCAGGTGGTTGAGTATCAGATTATTCCACCTTGTTACCCTTTGGGGTTACTTTAGGTGATCTGGAAATCTGGTTTTGAGACTTGTTTATGGGTCTTCTCATTTCAATGGATGCAGCCTGCTATACCTTTGTAGAGGTGATTTTTTGCTTCCTACTTTCTCAGAGTGGCTTTTTCTCTGCTGCTCACCAGTGCACCAATTCCTGGGTTCAAAATAGTGGTCTTCTGGATCCCTGCACTGTCCTGTTGTCCAGGCGGGGTTCTGGCTGGGGCCTGTGCATACTTGGGATTGTATATAGGTATGCCTCTGGCCGTGGCCTGCCCCACTTCATACCTGTTGTCTGGTAGGGCCTTTGGCTAGGGGCTGTGCACCTGAGTCACTGATGTCTGGGCAGGCTTCTGGCTGGGGTCTTCGTGCACTTACTGATGGTATCGGGCAGGGTTCTGGCTGTTGCTTGTGCACCTGTGCAGCTCTTTTCCAGGGAGACCTTTGGCTGGGGCCTGTGGGCCCAAGCTGCTGGGGTTGGGGCAGGGCCCTGGCTAAGACCTGCCTGTGCCTGTGCTACTCTGGTCCACATAGGCTTCTCACTGGGATCTGCCTGAAAGCATTTCAAGCATGGGTAGCTGCCTAGTCAGATTTACATCTTAGAAAGCTTTCTGAACAGGACAATTGGAAAAGGAAGCCAGATGAAAAGCAGAGCAGTTCATGTAGGAAGTGATTTGATAAGTGCAGGAAAGGCAAAAGTGACTTCACTAATGCTGGGGGAAAGGGGGGAAGGGAAAGATTATGTATAGGGGAGCAGGAATTACAGTAAATGAGATTTAGAATCCAGTTAACTGTTGGGCATGCAGGGAGGAACTGGTGAGGATGTCAACCCAGGTCTCCGTGAATCATGATGAAAGGAGAGAACATGGAAAGAGAAGCAGGTGTGACTGTGTGGGTTGGGAGATGATCCATTAAATTGTGCTTGTGTGAGCTCATCTGCCTGAGAGACAGATGATGGAGATGCTTTGTAAGATTTAAAGGTTTATACCTGAGGAGAGAAATGTGAGCTGAGGATCTGAGAATCCATAAGATCTCAAGGAGAAAGTGAATACAAAACCAGGAGGAGGAGCTAGAGGTAACACACACTAAGAGAGGGACAGAAATACAGGTAACTTTCAGAGATCCCCAGGAGGCATATGCAGAGGGGAAGGGCGGCACCTATGAAACAGCAATGTTGCCCTCTACATCTCACTGTCTTCGCACTTAGTCTAGGGGGTTAATCCACAGGCACCTTAAATCGAGAATGGCAAATGCTGAGCTCCACCTTTTCCTGCCCACATTATCTCCTCATCTATTCTCCCACTGAAGTGGAAGTCCACCATTTCACAAGTCAGATCACAAAAAATCCCCATTGAGTCCTCAAAAGCAGGTATCAAGCCTACAGGGAGCATTCAGCTTCTTTTTAGCCCTTCCCTTCTCTCCATGTTGCAGTTGCTGCTTTAGTTAAATCGGTGGCTTCTGGCATGGGGGTTGGCAATGGTCCCTGATGAGTCCTTGACTACAGTCTTGTGGTCAGATTAAAATTTGCTCACATCAATTTGTGTTAGTATGCATTCAGTGGATTCCTGTTTCCTGCTGGGTAAATTTCAAAGCTTTATCTTAATACACAAGACCTAAACAGTAGGATGTGAAAGTAGCCATTTTGATGTCTTTCTTTGCAAAGGATAAAGCAAGAAGTAGCACCCTTGCCCTATTCCTCAGTTTCACTCCATTGTGGAGTGTTGCCCTATTCCTGCTGCTTAACTGTTCTTAGTCTAGGGATGACAAAGGAGACTCCATTGATCCAAGCTCAGGAACAAAAAATGCCACTCTGATTTGTAGCATTGTGAAGCCCACCTCCATAGTTCTATCTTTGGTAAATTTCCTGATACTGTATTGAACTCAGAATTTCTTCTTTCATTATCATTCTTTTGCACTTATTATTTCTTTGGGCTAAAATGACTTCTCTGTCTTCATTCTTGATAGGTTTATATAAGAAATAATGTAAAGGTAGTGAATTCTGTACATTTTGTTCAGAAGGAACATTTTGTTCAGGATTTAGTTAGATGTTGTTTGCTACCTCTGCCCCTCCCAGCCAAGACAGGATTTATAAAATCCTTTTGTTGGCATAGTACAGTTCAAAGAGGGAGAGAGATTAGAAGAAAGAAAAAAAGTCATCTCTGAGGACCTATTAAAGTCAGCCACTATTTGTAGAGAGAGTGCACTTTTAGAAGTAACTAAGTCTCTTCAAAAATAAGCTTGATGACTTAAAGGTAAATGCTGAACAATTGTTGACCAAGGTGCTGGAAATTTTCTGTCGTTTGAATGAAAGTCTGATAGAAAGAAGCATTCTTTGCAGAATACCATGGTGTCACATGTAGAATTTTGTAAAGCAAAGAAGAAGTTCAGCAAATAATGTAGCTCCAGGGCAAAAGAAAAAAAGAATTTGCACTGTATCTGTGGAGAGTCACTTCCCTTAGCAACAGCTGGCTAAAAGTTTCACCAATTCTGAGGTGAGAAAGAATGAGTAGTTTAGTATTTTACTGTATGCTTTCAATGTCTAAGTCATTTAATATTTCATATATAATCAGTTCCAAAGTGAGCATTGATTTAGTCATTCTCAAGTGAGGAAATAAAAATTATAAATCTAAAACCTTTGGTTAGGGGCTGGGGACGTAGCTCAGTGGTAGTGTTCTTGCTTAGCATGTGTGAGACCCTGGGTTCAATTCCCAGTAGCACAAATTAAAAAAAAACTTGGTAAAAATTAAAAATGATTATGAGTCATAATCCTGTTTGATAAGCTTCCTATATGCTCAAGTGTTTCACTGATGAGATAAGTATATTTTACATTCTGCGAGCATAGCAACAGAGCCCAAAAGAGTGCAGTTAAGAGTACAGAAAGAAGGGGAAGGGTAGTACTTAAATTTAAATTTATATAGGCTTGGTATGTTACTAAATTTATTGGAAAAGAGCTTGTAGCTTCTAGGCAGATTCAGAAACTGTAAATTTTTTCCTGAGATAGTCTTTTAATATTAACTATAAAAACTGCTGGTTAATATTCATAGAATGCAATGTTCTAGTACCATATGTACAAAAGATTCCATTGTTTACTTAATTCATATTTGTTTGGTAGGAAATAGAATTTGTTTACTTAATTTGTCAAGAAAGCAACAGCCTTGTGCCAATCTATATAAAAACTGTTCTTGAATTAGTTGGAAAATCTTTCTATTTCTGGACTGGTTTTCTTTGGTAAATACAAGTAAATACAGGCCTTTAGCAGATTTAAATATAAACACCACATGAAGATTGGGTCATGTGACATAATAACTTTAATTTATTCAGCAATTATTGTGTACCAAGCACTGTACTGTGCACAATACCTGCCCTTTCCTGATTTCTCTATGTGAGTCAGAGTTCGGTCTGGAAGCCAAGTCACTGTGCGGGGTACAGGGTTGAAGCCTTCTTCAGAGATGTTCTGGAGCAGCCTCCCAGGACTCTTGGGAGCACCTGTGTACCTCTCTCTCCAACTCCACCTTCAGGGACTTAATCTTGGTACTTTGAGAGTTGGTAGTATTTACATCACACAAATCAGCAAAAGCTACATAGCGGGGTTTCCCTGGAGAGCAGGCTTATTACAGAGCAGTGGAAGGAGCCAGGAAAGTGAAAGTCTTGTGGGCACTTGCCTATGATCCCATCACTCTGGGAGGCTGGGGCAGGAGGAATGCAAGTCTGAGCTCAGCCTGGACAATTTACCAATTTAGTTAGACCCTATCTCAAAATAAAAATATTAAAAAGGAAGAAGGAGGCAGGGGAAAGTAGCACAGTAAAAAGGCCCTTGGTTCAATTTCCAGGACAGTGGAAAAAAAATCTGGAAGAGGGTGTTGGAGTGTCAGAGTTCTTCCGAAGTGATGCCTCATGTGGACAATTTAGAGCTTGCAGAGATATCTAAGATAAGGATTTCCAGCTGCTAAAGATGGATGGCAAGGGAGAAGTTCTAGGAGAAGGACCATGGAGGCTGCTGCTTCTGTTAGCCATGGTTCTGTGGGTTTGCTGCTAATCTTCCGGTGGTGGCCTGTGGCTGCTGCTGATCAGCAGATTCTGCAGGAGGCAGAGAAACTTGAAGAGGTTCAGATCAAAGTCAGAACCTGGAAGATCCATGAGGCTCCTCCAACACCATTACCAGACTACAAAGAAAGATTTCTGTTCTTCTGCACTGCCTCACTCTTACTTTCTAAATTTTATACAGTTTCCTTTTTGATCAATCCTAAACTTGAAACATGTAAGAAGCAGGTGTCTGGGAAACACAGGTTCCAACCTAACCAAGTTGGCATAGCACAGTCTAACATACTCCTCAATGGTACAGTGAAGAATAATATCCTTATTTTCAGAAAACAGCAATAGCCTTTACCACCAAGATCAAATGAGGTAAATTGAGGTTATATAATTATATCACTATGTCTATCAGATTTCAAAGCCTGTATTCTTTTGGGGGGGGGGGGTAACCAGGGATCAAACTCAGGACCTTGTGCTTTCAAAGCAGGTGGTGGCTGAACCACTGAGCTAAATCCCTGGCCCTCAAACCCTATATTCTTAACCCTTGCAGTCTATAGGAAGTATTGGTTTAGAAGAATCATTTTCTTTCCGTATTGCTTTTACTAAAAATAATTACTCAAGATAATCGCATTTCAAAAGCACAAAGGTAATCATTTGAGATGAATGTACACATCTGACAAAATCAACATTCTGGTGCATGGGATGGCCAGACAGGAGAAACATTTACACAAATGTGTCTTAAACATAGTTCAGTCTGAGTATGCTATACTTTATTCTTAGTTTCAACGGCTACAGAGATATGTGACAAGATAAGATTCCTCCTACAAGGAGGATGTAGTCTATTTGCAAAACCACACAGAAATCATTTAGTATAAGATCAGTTTATGTGCCTTCCATTTTTGCAAAGGGCTATCTTTACTCAGAAAATCTTGCCTACCCCTGCCATAGACTGAATTCTATTCTCTTACCATTTGGGCTTCAGCATGGGTGCCAACTTGTCTGTTTCTTGCCTCAGATCTGATTTGATTGAATTTGTGGGGAGGGACTTGATGGACTCTGACTTCCCTGCCACTTCTGACACTCAGAGGAAGCATCGAATCATTGACTGTGGATCTCCAGGAGCTTTTAGGATGGACTGGATATCATATGTTGGACGTGGGTAAGGCAGTAGACATTTGGCAGGGTGACCTTAGACTAAGAATAAACAGAAATTGAAGGATTCTGACAGATAAATCATTTCTGCTTGTCCACCACAGATGATTCTCGGGTATAGTGGTTCCACGTGATGGTCTAGAAGGGGGTCATATGATTGAGCAATTAACTGTTTTTCAAGAAGATGCACATTTTCTTTAATGGAGCTAGTGTGTGCTTTCTTTAGAAAAGATATATAATTACTATTCCTTATGGCTTTGGAAAACAAACAAACAATGAAACCCACCTTCAGCCAGAAAAAAACTATAGTCTACACCTGCTCTCCTTCCCTTCTTCACTTTTCTTTTTTCTTCATTTGTTAAGCTGGGACTATACCTTTTGTAATCTTGGCCTCTGATGCTGATCTTTAGGACACCCAGGCAAAGCTAATTATCTAAATGTGAACAAGGGCCAAATAAATGCTAACAATGGCAA
Source organism: Heterocephalus glaber (assembly GCF_053883595.1). Lineage (NCBI taxonomy): Eukaryota > Metazoa > Chordata > Mammalia > Rodentia > Bathyergidae > Heterocephalus > Heterocephalus glaber. The sequence continues at coordinate 10,596,718 of NW_028258406.1, read as the reverse complement.
GTGCAAAATACTTCTGGAGAAATTGCTAAGAAAATATAACTACATACTTCTATTTTGATGCTTGTTTCATATTTCACTATTCAAAGCCCAAGTCTTTGATTCCCTAGCTCATTAAATTCTTAAACTAACACCTAACTGTTCACAGGCTATGATGTGACAATATAACATGACCCTCAGTTAATAGTTTGTATTTAAAAAGAGATCTCATTAAGCCAAAGGAATGAGTAGGATGTTGCTTTCATGTTATGCAGTGGGAAGACATGATGGAGGGAGCCCCTTAGACATATTATTGACAGTGAAGTCCATTCGAATACGATAATGTCATGGGTGAGACTTGGACCACAGACACGACTTTCTGTTGTAGCACCTTTAAACATTGCAAAAATTACCAATATTGGGAAATAAACAACTGCACGATTTCTTTAATGGAGCTAGTGTGTGCTTTCTTTAGAAAAGATACATAATTACTATTCTTTATGGTTTTGGAAAACAAATAAACAATGAAATCCACTTTCAGCCAGAAAAAACTATAGTCTAATTGTTCAGATCTCATTATAAAGGCAACTTAAAACTGGTGGAATATGGAAAATTAATAGATAGCTTACATTAATGGTGAACACATTAGGAAAGTTTAAAAAGCATATTTCAAAGCTCAGGGATCACGTTTACATTTTTAAATGATTTTGTCTGACAACTGCAAAATGGGTAAATTAGCCTTTATTAAAAGAGAAGAACTCTCTCAAATTAACTTTGGGAGGGCCGGGGATTTAGCTCAGTGGTTCCACCACCTGCCTCACAACTGCAAGGACCCGAGTTCAATCCCCGGTACCAAACAAAACAAAACAAAACAAAATCAAATTAACTTTGGAGACTAAATCCCAAACTGCAGATAACTGAAAATAAAGATTAAAAATGAATACGTTAATACACCAGTCTCCTAAAACAGAACGCACCATCACTATACAATTATAACTGAGTTTACCAAATGGAAAATTTAAAAAGAAAGTGACAGTTACAGCATTCTAGCTGCAAATATTTTTAGAAGAACCTCACAGCAAATATTAAGACAAAGATAAAATAGTCTATGCACTTTAAATCATCAGAGAGCCTTAATAATCAGAAAATGGTTATTTTTCCTATCAAGATTTTGTATTTTCTTTTCTTTTTTTGCTTAAAGACAGAATCATCTTGGTGGAAAATTAGCAGTCACAGAGTAATGTTCAATTTCATTAAATTATGGTATGATTCTGGTTCTGTATGTTACGAGAAGCCTTTAATGCCATTGCTGCAGGACAAGCAGAGATTTTTCCAGCTCTTGGTACTTGAATTGCAAAGGAGAATATTAATAAGATAAAATCCTGGGATGGAAAAATCTTTCAACTCTGAAGCGCTATGCCTGGAAGAATCATAAGATAGCATTTTCTCATAAAGTCTCTTTGCTTTAGAAGATCCACAATCCTGATTATTATTCAAACCTAATTTCAGCCCAGAAAACTTAAGTAAAGGACAACTCTCAAGTTCTGAGGATTATAAAAGATGACAGGATATATGTACTGTAGATAAAAAATGCAGCAGGGGCAACAGCTGCCCACCAAAAGGCGGCTAAAAGAAGCTGTGGGTCAGAATAACAGGGAAGCGAGTTAGAGCAAATCACCATGTCAGACTCCCAGGCAGTAAAGCCATCACTCCTTAAATGCTGGGCAGTTAGGAAGTGTTTCTGTACCGTGAAAACAGCATTATGACATTCTTAGTTTACTATTTCTCTTTAGTTTTCATTTAACATTTATCTATTTGAAAAGGCAACCAAATTATACATTGTCCTCGTTAGAGTTTGAAACATAGCCTATTTATTTCATTTCTTCAACAAATATTTATTAAGCACCTGCTATTTTCCAGGTACTATGCTGGATTCTAAGACTGTAAAAGTGATTAGGTCTCGACTACTGTTTTTAGTAGCTTATGGTGCAGTGGGACATTAGTGTTGGAGGTTTAATTAGAGATTGCCTAACTTGGAAGATAAGGCCTCTTGGGCTCAAATTTGGTGGTGATAGAGCTGAGCTGATTCATGGCCTCTGACTTCCAGAACAGCACTTGTTAGATTCATTATTCATTTATTTACTCATACAACACATACGTAATGAGCACATGTTCTGGGCCATTCACCTCCCTCCGTTTTTGAAGGTTACTCTTTAGCAGAGAAACTGAATCTCAAACCAATAAAGCCCTCACGGCACAACTTAGATATATAAATACTTTTGCTTAGTTTTCTAATAAATAAATTTAAACAGCGCAGAATTCCAAATATCTCATTTAATATGATTGAGTCCACATTCATACCATTTTTTTCAGCCCCCCCCCCCCCGCCAAGGTGAGTAAAGTTGCCCCTGGAACTTACAGATTATTGATGATCTGGTCCTGGTCATCATCTGTTCATGTTTGAATTATTTGCTGAGATGTCTGATTTTTCCTGTTTCTGACACTTGTCATCCCTCTCATTGATATATTTTGGTGCCTATGAATCCCTCTGGTCTATGCTGCCTGGGGTCCTCTTGTGAAGCCCAATCTGTGAAGATACAATCTCTTCCCAGTTCACCCCTCAGATACTTCTTTCTTTTCTCTCCAGAGAAAGGGGAAGGGGTTAAATATGTTATTAGAACATAATACTCACTCATAATTTTACTTTCTTCCAAATTTGTTGTTTAGGTAAAAATATTAGAAAAAGTTTCTAGGGCTTTGTCATTTGATAGCCAAATGCTAAAAATTTTAGATTCCAACTCTACTTCCTTTAAATCATTGTCATAGAGATGACTCTGTAAAAACTGCTTGAAATTCAAAATATAGTTGATGTTCTTTTCTTTAAACAATCTGGTTTGAAAGTAGTAGTAAGGGGTCAAGTGGTGTGCTAATTTTTGCTTAGAGCCATAATATTCATTTATTAAAGTTTCTTATGGTTTCTGTGGGTCAGGTATTCAGACAAAGCACCATAAAAGAAAGGCAAGTTGTCATCAATCTCATTGATATATGTTGATGCCCATGAATCCCTCTGGTCTATGCTACCCTGGGATCCTCTTGTGAGGCCCCATCTGTACAGATCCAATCTCTTCCCAGTTCACCACTCAGATTCTTCTTTCTTTTCTCTTCAGGAAAAGGGGAGGGGGTTAAATATGTTAGTAGAACATAATACTCACTCATAACTGTCTCTGTTCCACCATGTCTGAGACCTCTTCTGGAAATTATCAAAGCTGAGAAATTAAAATAATCATAGCACTTGTCAATGTAGTGTCTGGAGGTTGGTGTTGGCTCAGGGCTTTGTGGGTTCAGTCAGCTGGAAGATTCACACAAGGCCACTGCATCTGTATGCTATAGGCTTTCTCACAAAATGGCAGCAGTGTTCCAAGGGCAAGATTCCACAGAGAGGGTCAGGGTGGGGGAGAAGATAAAAGAGGCAGAGAGGAGATAGAATGAAAAACAAACAAACGAACAAACAAAAATATATATATATATATATATATAGAGAGAGAGAGAGAGAGAGAGAGAGAATAAACAAGGCAGAATCTCTTCATGACAAACCTTATAAATTGCAAGAGTCCTTTAACAAGTTGAAGCAGTTACAAAGGCCCATTGGTGTTCACAGGGAGGTGTGGCCTGTGGTCTTCCTTACCTCTAGGTAGGGAAGATTATCCATGTCACATTATAAGCATGTGGAGTATATTTATTCTCCCCTTTGGAAAATACAAATATGCCACAGAGGAATTAACAGGATATTATAAGAAATATAGAAATGAAAAACACTGGATAATATGTCACAATATTATTTTGTCACATAAGCAACTGATAATCATTATCCATGTGTGCTCGTGTGACCTAAATTATTGCATGTATTGATGAAAAATCAAGCTCTATTCACTGCCCCCCCCCCCCGAGTGTGAATGTGTGTGTTAATCTCTCTTCTTGGACCGAGTGACTCTTTCTAGTTCTTTGTGTCCCACTAAGGAGCTGTAAATATGTCGTAGCACATATACAAATAGGTCTAGACTTGCTCTCCAGTCACTCCTTTTGTTTGCTGCTAGTGAGGGTTAATTTTATGACTGGGATAAGCAATGGCTGCATAGCTGTAATATGTTATTTCTAGATATGTCTGTGAGGGTATTTCTAGAAGAGATGAGCATTGAATCAGTAGACTGATTGAAGAAGATCCACCTTCACTCATGTGGGCAGACATCATCCAATCCAGCAGAGATAGAACAAAAAATGAAGGAGGGGCAAAATTCTGTCTGTGAGCTGAAACACCCGTTAAGTCCTGCCTTAGCAGTCAACCCTGTTGATTCTTAGGCCTTCAAACTCAGGCTGAATTACCACTGGCTTTCCTGTTTCTCCAGCTTGCAGATGGCAGATGGAAGGACTTTTTGGTCTTCATCACTATGTGAGCTAATTCTTACAATGAATCTCATCTATCTTTCTATCTATCATCTATCTATTATCTATCCATCTGTACATATCTAATTGATTCTATTTCTCTGGAGAAACCTAACTACCACGTTATTCTTTGTCTACTTTCTCCAGGGACTAAAGTTGTTTATATTGGATTTCCCCACTATGTCACTAATTCCTGCCCATTTTCTCTTCTTTCCTTTTCTTTTTTTGTTACCAGGGATCGAACTCAGGTCCTTGAGCTTGCGCAGCAGATGGTGAAACCACTGAGCTAAATTCCCAGCCCTCTTCTTTCCTTTTCTATATCAGAGCTGAAAGTGTAAATAAGGATCAAAATGCATAATAGGTAATGTTAAATAGGAAGAAAAGGTCCAAAGGAAGGGGAAGTTGGAGGGATATGGGAAAGGGAACAAGGGAAAGGAATAAATATGAGAAAAGGAAAAAATAGAAAGGAAGTCTTTGTAAATAGGGAAGGGTGGAGAGGTTGAAGGGAGGGCAGGAGAAAGGGGGAAAAAATAAGATATATCATGTAAAGGTGCAAATTCCCAATGATGAATGTCATCATACTGTATACATAAATTATGCCAATAAACTTAATGAATTAAAAAAAAAGAATTTAACAGACCAGCCTTTCACTGGGGAACTAAATGGAATTACCGTGTCCCTAACTAATAATACATTTTTTTCTGTTGTTGTTTTTCTTTTTTGTTGTTTTCTTTATAACAGCTGCTTAATTGAAGTGTCTAAAGATAATAATTAGTATGGGCTGGGGATTTAGCTCAGTGGTTCCGCAGCCTGCCTCGCAAGCACAAGGTCCTGAGTTCGGTCCCTGGTACCATATAAAATAAAATAAAATAAAATAAAATGACACAAAGATAATAATTGGTAGGGAGAAACTTAGAGTTGGATGGAAGGATTCATTTGGAGGTTTAAACCTAGGCAAGATAGGTAGAAGCAGCCCAACAGCTCCTACATTTGCCATACTGACTCCCATTGGTGTGATCTGGGCCCAAGGCTGACCTGTTCTCAGGAGGTTCATTAACAGAGTGAGAGGAATTACTTTCCTTCCACATGCAGGTGAAGGGGCTGATACAGTACAACAGTAAAGTCTGAATAGTCTCATCTTTTTTATTATGTTTTCTTCAAAATGAACTAATTTTAATGTTTAATTCTAGTTATAAAATTAATGTATACCTTCATTATAATTTTAAATGATTCTGGAATATATAGAGAAAAGGAGAAAATTATCTGAAATATTAGCATTCATACTTAAATGTTGTAACATTTTGACAAACATCTTTCTATATACTTCGGTATGCATGGGTACTTTCAGCTATACCCATATACAACTTGATAGACTAACTTACACTATGTGTATAGTTATGTATTTTATTATTCATGTAATAATAGGTGGTGGGTTTTTTGTGTCAGTAAATATAGATCCCTATCATTGTTTTTATTGGCTGTACAATATTCCTCTGTGGGACATATCATAATTTATGTAACTAATTTCTATTAAACAACAATTATGCCAATTATACTTTTTATATTATAATCAATACTATGATGAACTTTCTTATACTTCCATTTTTATGTACTTTGTCCAAAGTTCTCCTTAGGATAAACTCCCACAAGGAGGAGTTACTGGAGCATTGTCGTCTAAAAACGGACCTTAGAAATCTATGGGGGAGAGAAATATGGCTGAGAGTCTTGTTCCAGAGAATTCACACAACAAAAATGCCTGGAAACCTATGCTGTGTTGGGAGACTAATAGAGACTGCTTGGAATGAAAAGATTTTCAAAAGAATCTAGCCTAGTGGGAAAACAGACTGACACTTAAGCCAATAATTACAACAGTGAAATGAAATTCCTAAGAAAATGAACAAGGTACCTCAAAAAAAGGATAAAGAAGGCAATTAAATTTGAGTAAGAGAAATGGAGGAAGAACTAATAGAGAAAGCAACAGTTGAGCTGGTTCATCCTTAAAGAGGTAAGTGTCCTATTTGATTGGACTGTCGAAGTACCACAGAGTGAGTAGCTCAAACAACAAACGATTATGTTTGCACAGTTCTGAAGGCTGAAAGTCTGAGGTCAAGGTATCAGCACCAAAATGGATCCTTCGGAGGGAAGGATCATTTCCTAGCCACTCTCTTTGGCTTGTAGATAATCATCTTGTGTGTTCACATGGTATTTTCTCCCTCTGTGCCTGGGTCCACATTTCTTCTTCTGAGGATGCTGGTCATATTAGATTAGTTTTACCCTAATGATCTCATTTTAATTTAATTAACTTTATTGGCTTTATCTCTAAATACAGTCAAATTCTAAGTACTGGGTATGGGACTTCAACATGACCATTTTAGGAGATGGTGGTGGCAAGGGCCCAGAGACCATTCAGGCTGTTACAGAGAGGGAATGGAGAAATACTTGTAGAAAGGTCCAGGGTCAGGAATGGGTGCTGTATAGTCGGGGAATATCAAGGAAGCCTGGTTGGAAAATCTGGGAGCTTGAAAAATGGAAAAGGAATCGTGGTGGAAGATATGTCTGTGGCCAGGGCTTGTAAACAGTCTTAAAGAAAGTAGGCCTTCTACTGCGGGGAGAAGGAAATCATGGATAATTTTAAGCAGAGGAACAGCATGATTAGATTTGTCTTTCAATTAGATGTTGCTGTCAGAATACCAAATGTTGGTGAGGAAGTAGAGCACCTGGAACAATCATGAACAGCTGGTGGGAATATAAAATGGGACAACTCTATTGGAAAATACTTTGATAGTTTCTTTAAAAAGTTAACCAGACACCTACTACATGATCAAGTGCTCCTCTCTTAGGCATTTGTTCAAGAGGAATGAAAACATGTCTATACAATGATTTGTAGGTACATGAATGTTAATAGCAGCTTTATTCATAATTGCAAAAAATGAAAACAATCTAAATGTCTATCAATGGGTGACTGAGTAAATAAATTATGGCATATCCATTCAATATAATGTCACTTAGCAAGAAAAAGAAAACAACAATACATTGATAATCACAACATAGATAAATCTTGAGTAATTGTGCTGAGTGAAAGGATCTAGGCCAAAACAAACATACAAAACAAACAAATAAAAGCATGATTGGATTTATATGAAATGTTTTTTAAAATCTGGGGTTGGGGACAGGTAGGGCAGGAGGGTAGGAAGAAGAGTTTACAAAAGAGATGAGGATATCTATGGGGGTAATATAAATGTTATTTTATCTTGGTTCAGGTGTTGGTTTCATGGGTATATGAGTAGGTCAAAACTCATCAAATAATACACTTTAAGTATAGGTAGTTCATTGTATATGAATTGTCCCTCAATAAAAATCTAAGAAAACAAAAGGACAGCAAAACCAAAATGAACAAGAAATGAAATATGTGGAGTGGATGTGGTGGTTAGGGTGAAGTGTCAAATTAATTGGGATCCATTCAGGGGATTGATGGAACCCATCTCTGGGTATGCTTGGGAGCATCATGAAGGCATGGCCTTGGGGGTCTGTGTCTGGTCCCTTACCCCTTCCTCTCTGGCACTGTTTCCCTGCTTTGCTTCCCAGCCACTATGAACTAAAATGCTTTGTCCACCACATCCTTCTGCCATGATGTTTCTGCCTTGGAACCAGATGACCTTGAAGTGAATCCCCTTAAAATATGAACAAAATTAAACCTTTCTTCTTTTAAGTTCTGAGAGTAAAGTATTGTGTCCTGCAAGAAGAATGCTAACTAATAACAATGAATATAGAGTTACAACATAGACTTGAAGAAAGGAGACCAGTTAGGAAGCTCCTTGAGAGAACCAGAAGGAGATTATGGGGGTCAGAATGAGATTGGATTGGTGGTGTCCACATGACTTAGCTCTACTCTGTTCTTGGACTCAAGCTTACTGAACTTCTGCAGGCTACAGAGAAAGGCACTTTGTCCCTTGATGGTGGAGGACACAAGTCCTTCCTCTCACTCTCTTCTGTATGCGAATAATTTTAGGCATTTATAGTAATGGTGAATTAGATGAATAACATGTTCTTCTCATGAAGCTACCATGCCTCTAATGGGAGGCAAAATATTGTAATAATAGTAATAGCAGGTAGTGCTAAGTACTGTAAGAAAAAATAAGACAACAGACAAAGTAATGAGTGGGGCATTGGATGTGGAAACTGTTTTAGAATAGTTTTTATAAAAAGCTACTGTAGGGAAGTGATAATTGTCCTCAGATCTGCATTAAGTGACAAAAAGGTTAATGAGGTCAGGGAGAAATGTTGTATACTGAGAGACTGTCAAGTTCAAAGGTCCTGAGTTGGCCATGAAGTACAGTAGTTTGTCAAGTAGAAGGCTGGAGTGTCTGAAAAGAGTGGGAAGCACAACAGCTAGGGCTTAAATATTTTCCTTATTTGCCACTAACATGCACCCAGACAAGCTCCCTGGTAATTTCTGCTGAGAATTTCCTTTTACAACAAAGAATAAGCAAGATTGTTGAAAGTGTTAAATACTGGGCCAGGGGTTTAGTTCAGTGGTTCTGCTGCCTACCTCACAAATGCAAGGTCCTGAGTTCAATCTCTGGTACCAAAAAACAAACAAACAAAAAACAAAGTGTTAAATACAGTGAAATGTTATTTGGTTGACTATAGCTTAGACTGTCCTCCATATACTTGCTTGCTTGCTTGCTTTCTCTCTTTCTTCCTTTCCTTTTCTTTCAGAATGACATTGTAATGGGATTTAATCTGCAATTCATGAGATTCTAGGGTATGAAAAATATTACAAAGGCATCTTCATTTACCATCTATCTTAATGCCCAGTGCTGGTTTGAATTCCAAATTAAAACAAATCTGTGTAGTACTGAGGGATGGCTACTCACAAATGCTTGACAAATTAAGATCAGTGATGCATCTTTATGCATTCTTCCTTTAAAAATACAGTATTAAGAGGAAGTAACAATAATTCTTGGTAACATATGATTTGAGCATTTCTACATGCCTTAATTAATTCTCTCAATAACCCTATTATTAACATCATTTTTGCAGCTATGGAAACCAAAGCTTAGGGGCATTTAATTATTCATCCAAGAACACACAATGAGGAAACACCAGAGTTAGGATTTCCAGGCACATCCTCTAGCTCTTTGCTTGGGGCTGCTCTCTGCATTGGGTCAGTGTGCAGCTTCATGCCTCAATATCCGCAATACCACACTGTCAGGTGCTGAATGGAGAGCCAATTCTCTTTAGAAAGCAAACAACTTCCTTGAGAAAAAGCCCTAAGGCTCTATTCTCTTTCAATAGTCAGACCTACTATCAGTCTGAACATTTTAGAGGAATTTCAGCCACTCCCCTCTTCTGACAAGAATTCTCCAAAGGGACAGGTGGCAGAAGGAAGTTGGAGGAAGTGTGGCTGGGTCAGCCAGGCATGATTGAGCACTGTTCTGGTATTGAAGACCTGATAAAAATCTGGGGCCTCTGGGCACTCAATTTTTAAAGTAATCCTGTCAGTTCCTTAATAATAGTAATAAATTAACCAAACAGTGGATTCAGTGGTATTTTATGTCCTGAGGGTATTGCTTTCACACTTCAACTTGATAGCATGATTTATCAAGAGATAAATTACAGCTGGGAACAAATGGATTTACTGATGTCAGGAAGATGACAAGTATATTCCAAAGATGTTACCAGTGACACACCTGACAAGCATACTTGAAAATCCCCAAACAAAAAGCTTCTATTCCAAGGGTGAATAACTTTAATTCACAATAGATGTAGGTTATTTTGAGGACAGAAGGATTTTGATGGTCTAAAATATCCCCCTACCCAAGTCAGCATGACCTAAAAGTATTAATTACATTGCTCTTTGGAAGTAGGGTTATGCGCCACTTCAAACTTCTCAGCAAGCCAGGAGGATAAATAAAGGAAGATGGGGTTTTGCTACTCTATAAGGAGGCATACCTCCCATCTCCTCATTTCTTCTCTCCCAACTGGCTCTTACGCTGTTTATCACTGTTCTTATGCAAGCACACATGATAGTTGCAGAGTCAAAATGGGGTCCCTTTGTCAAGCTCTAAATAAAAATACATAAATACACCCAGGAAATTATGGGGGGATCTTATACATGTATACCTGATAGCAAGAATTACACACAGAAGACTTCCAGGACCCCAAGCTTACTTTTTGCCACTGAAACCTAACACATGTGCACACATACACACAAATACTTCTGCAAGGACATTTACCTAGTAACTGTCCATTTAACCATGAACTGGTGCGGTATTTGTTATTAATCATTGTAGCCAAGGATTATCATGTCAAAAAAAGTGGTGTAATCCTCATTTTACCTTCAAATATTTCTCTTGCCTCAATATCCTTGAATATGTTCATAGTTTACTATTTCAGTAGTTTTCCCACTGCAATGTTCTGCTATTCCAAAATAAGTATTGTTATTCTTCGGAGAATCTCTCTGATGGTTATTTAGGTTGACGTGCACATGGCTCAAATAGAATTTGGATGTTGGATCTACTCACTGAGCAAGACCTCCTTGTCTCTGGATGTAAGGGCAGCTAGGGTTGCTTCTGGGACAGTAAGCAGAACTGAGAAACAGTGAGGGGAGGGCAGAGATGCCTTGGGTTCTCAGGTTTAGAAGAGAGCTCCCTGGAGATGCATTAAGGTTTCCAAATGGACAGAGGCCCAGAACTGTGAGCTTTGAGATGATCCTCCCTGCCCTGAAAATCTGCAGATGCTTGTGGTTTAAAGCAGTGATGGCAAACCTATAGCACATGTGCTGCAGTGGGCTGTTTGTATCACTGAAAGCTCTAAAAGGTTTATTTTCATTGGTCTAAAGTGTGTACTTTCAAGAAAAGGAGTAGTAAAATTCTTGTTGAGAAGTGGTTTAATGAGTATTTTCTTAAAGTCTTTTTGAGCCTTTAACCAGAAGAGGCTTGTTTTTTTGTGGGCAATAACATGTAGAAGTGAGGAGAGCTGAGGTAGGGGTGGATGTATGCAGTAAGCTTTTAGCAGTATGTCAAAGGAAATAAAACACTCTAAAGTTAAACATCTACCTTTAAACAGACGTAAGCTGAAGGTGTCTTGAAGCTTAGATGTTTAAAACATCTTTTAAAAACAAATTCCAAAGTCTGGGCAGTGTAGAATTAATAAGCCAACAAATCAAATTGTGTTAAACAAATCAAAGAAAAAATATGTCATTAGAAAAAGTAGATGTAGAAGTAAGATTTAACTTGAGAAGCAACCAAGCAGATAAGCTCATTAATGAATAGTCTACTCACGAAACAAATAAGATTTAAAATGCTTCCAGCTTACGGATGGTTTAAAGCCAGCCATAGTTAGACAACTATGTACACAGATTAAAAGAAAATGGTGCAATGCAGTTTCTTGTTAAATCTCTTTAAAGTTTACCAATAGCCTGAAGCATCTGTCAAAATCCCAGGGAGGTGCTACAAAGAACTATTTTAAACTTCCAGATTCAGGGCACCTGAAGGAGTATAAGTGTATGTCATTTTTCTTTTTGCAGATAAACAGCTTCACCATATATAAATTGTGAAAACTGTTATAAACATATAACTTTTCTACCATAGAGTTTATGTGAATTCTTTTATTGTAAAAGTATTTAAACTATTTTATAGACTTCTTCTCTGAGCAAACTCTGGGTACATTTTTATAAGAAAAAATGATCAAGTATGATGCAGAATTCTTAGACTCTGGGCATGGGGTGGAGATCTGATTTTCAGGGTAAACCTTAAAGACAGACCTTACCATCTTAGACATCTGACCTCTAGATAAATTCTTCAAAACTCCCAAAGACCAAAGAAGTCTTTTCAACACACAGTCTTTATACTCAGAGAAAATATGCCCAAAGGCTAATGTGAGAGGCAGAGAAGAGCTGGACAGAGACTCATGGCTTTCCACCTGATAGTCTTGGGTCTAGAAATGAATTTTGATAGATGTCAAAAGCAAGTGTTAGCCTTGATACCTTCATAATCCCTCATACTTTTGGTGGGCAACTCGCGGGAGACTGTGCCTAGGAAGCAGAGCAATCCAAACCAAGTGTGTTTGCATTAGTGTAGACAGCAAACCCAGACGTGCCTGTCTTCCAGCGTGTTATATTATCCCTTTCTCGCCTTTACATTAAATCAGAGATAAGAAAGTGGGCAAGTGATAAACTCTTCTGTAGGGAACAGGGAAAGGGGACGTTACTAGAACCTCTGCAGTTAGTCCTAGTCTCCAGCGAGCTACGGCAGCACACGGCTAATTACAGGAAAGGTAGAAAAATGAGACTTTGAGAAGAAGCTGAACTTTGGGTCTGATCAGTGCTGCTCTGGGCAGCAAAGACAAAGCCCCCTCTTGCAGCACCTTTTATTTAGTACCTCAGGAGAAACAAATGTAACAAATGAAATGCAGAGAGTTCAGTACCTCACTTTGGGATAAATAAGGTGTAACAAAAGACTGGGGGGCAGTGGAAATCCAAGAACAATGGATTTGGTTCCTCCCATGGTGTCTCCCACAGGTGTGGTCTTGTCCAGGAGATCACAACATCACCAGATCACTGAGGTCTCAGCTGTGACCCGAGGCCAAAATGGAATTATGTCTCGGAATGCCGGAGCTGGCCTGTAGGCAGGAGAACTAGGCCTAATCAAATGGTTTTTCCCTAAAATTATATAGCATTGCTCCCGACACTCTTCCATCTCTTCTGTTAATATCCTACTTTGAGGGCCCAAATTAGCTCTAAATTGGATTTTTAAAAAGTGAGACTGAACACAGGTATTATTCCTTTTATCCTTCACCCAGAAACACACTGCTCTAGGCTTTAGACCAATTGACTAACTTGTTTTGGTTTGATTTTGTTTCAAAGAATGGTTACATTGGGCCAGGGATTTAGCTCAGTGGTTTCCCTGCCTGCTGCACAAGCGCAAGGACCCAAGTTCGATCCCCTGTACCAAAAAAAAAAAGAATAGTTACATTTTTTTCTGCTTTTGGTTTGTTAAAGCAAAACTTCAGAGGTTACATGAAGCAGTTTGTGACTTTTGAACATTATACTGAAGGAGTAAATAGGAAGAAACAGCATCATTTTAAAGGGGTGTATAACATACGGTACATTGAAAAAAAATGCACTCAGTGAACTTTCACAGAGATTGAGCTTTCGCATGTAATTCCTACCCAGGAGAAGAAATAGAAAATTGTCAGAATCCCAGAAAGCCCCCTGTGCTCCCTGCTACTTCCTATTCTGATAAGGATAATCTCTATATTGACTTTTACCATAACAGATCAAATTAGTGTGTGTATATATATATGTATGTATATATATTATATGTACTAGTGTATGTATTATATATATTAGTGTATATATATACTAGTGTATATATATATGTAGTGTTATGGTTTGTTTAGATGTCCCCCCAAAGCCTCATGTGGATGAGGTGGGGCTTTCTTTTTTCAGAGGTGGCTGAACCTGGAATGTGTGATGCTAGAATTAAGGGCATGTGATTACTAAACCACTACAAGTGAGTGATTATTTTTGCACCACCCTACTCCTGGTAGTCTGGATGGGATCAAAGGAGCAGAAAGATTCTGTTAAGGTATCTTGTTGCTTTTGCTGTCTTGTGCTGCCATGAACTGTTGCCTGTCTCTCACCCTGCCTTGAAGCCAGCCGATTATTGAGTGAAACCTCTATGAACTGTAAGGCAAATAAACCTTTTCCCTTTTAATTTTGTATGTTGGGTATTTCGTCTCAGGAATGAGAGAAAAGTAACTAACACAGAAATTTGGTACCAGAGAAGTAGGGTCATTGCTGTCACATTACCTGGCCATGTGGCTCAAGAGCCTTTGTTTGGAACTGGCTTGTGAGAAGGGTTAGGGAAGATTCAGAGATGCTGGCTGAAGAAGTAGAGCTGGGATGCCTTAGACTTTTCTGTGTGGGAGATTCTGGTCAGAGCTCAGAAGACTAGAAAGCTGGTAAAGACCAGGCTCAGGAGGTTTCTGCTGAGAAGGACTGCATTGGCTGTTGAACTCCAGACTATGTGTTTTATGCCTTGGCAGAAAGTTTGTCTGCATTTTGCTTTTGTTCAGAGACTGTGCCTCAGGCTGAGATTAAGGGTAGTCGACTAATTAATCTCACAGAAGAAATTTCAAGGCAGGCTAATGTTGAGGCCATGGCATGGCTACTGTTGGGGGCTTTTAGCCTCATCTATGTTGAGAATCAAGAGAAAAAAGCCCAGCAGAACGCTTTAAAATGTTTTGAGTTTGACCAGAAGGGAAAGGCCAGTAATGCTATGTGTTAGGTATTTCAGAGCCCTCACAGAGCAGTCCCCTCCTCTCCTTTCCCCCTGCCCCACTCCGGCCACAGGGAACAGGGAACTTCCGCATAGCTAAGGCATGACCTCTCTTTGTCAGTGACCCTCTGCCTAGTTAAGGACTTTCTGCCCCACCGGTTTCATGGCCAGATGTTCCCGTAAGATAGGGGCTTCCTGGAAACTGTTACTCTATCCCTCCCCAACCAAAACTTGTTGCCACATACCCCAGCCCCAATCCCCCACCCCCACCAATGGCCTAGTGCTCTCCCACCTGCAAATCCCTATATAAGCTTCCAGCTCAGGTCATGCAGTTGCTGGTCTCCATTCTGTGAGTCAGCCCAGCAGGCTGCAGACTGCTGCCCCCAATAAAGCTTGCTGCTCGAACATCCATGTATGCCCCCTTCTTCAGCGACCCTTTCACTATGGATTGCAAAGATACAGCAGAGGAGATCTTGACTGCTGAGAAGGAATAGGAGAATAGAAAAGATAGCCTGAGGGTATCACAAGAAGCTTCAGGACTCTACCCTTGGCAGCCTCAAAATTGCAAAAATGAAAGTCTGCTTTGAGAAGAGAGCCCCAGAGCACAGTGTTCCAGAATAGCTGCAGCCTAGAGAATTTGTTCCTCAGAATTGGATTCAGAGTGCTCAGCAATCCAGGCTCACGACCTGTACAGTCAAGAGACAGGGAAGACTAGTTGCTGCTCTAGCTCACAGCTGACCTGGGATCATCCACGTGGAGCTGGTTTTAGGCACATGCAGAATGCAAGAGTTGTAGGGTCAGGAAGGTTTCTGATAGGTCTCCCACTACCTCAGCAGCTATTAGGTATAGTAGCTGCCCTCTTCCTATTGTGCCTTGCCCCCTCCCCTGTGTGACGTCATGCCATGATGGTTGCTCCCACCAAAGAATAAACCCTTCTTCCCAGTATGCCCCTGTTCTTGCCTAGAAAGTAACCTCTCGTTCACCTCCTACCACCTAGTGACATCCCTGGCTCCTCCATTCCCTAGTCACTACTTCACTCAACTCCACCTCAGCCCCTACAAACCCCACTCCAATCGCTATAAAAGACTTTCCCTGCCCAGGCCATATTGCTTTTGTCTCTGCTTTGTTCAGAGACAGCCCAGCAGATCTATTCCCCTAATAAAGGCTTGTCATGGCCTGGTCTGGTCTTGGTTTTCAGCCCTTTTACCTGACAGTTTCCACCCAGATTTCAGAAGACCTGGGAGGCCAGGCAGTCTGTTCCCGAGAGGGCAGTGTGTAAAGCCATGAGTGTGAAGCCAAAGGTGTAGTAGATGAAAGGTTTGCTGAAAGGAAGGGGCACACATATGTTCAAGCAAGCTTTATTGGGGCGGCAGTCTGCAGCCTGCCAGGACTGACACACAAAACGGAGACTAGCCACAGAATGAGCTGAGCTGGAGGCTTATATAGGGTCTTTGCATGTGGGAGAGCATGTAGTCCTTTGATGGGGGTGGGTGATTGCAGTTCGGGCAAGGAGCAACAAATCCTGGTTGGGGGATGGAGTAACAGGCTCCAGGAAGTCCTTATCTTACAGGGACACTGGTGGGGCAGAAAAGCCCCTAACTTAGTAGTTGGTCATTAACTAGGAGGGGTCAAGTCTTAGTTATGTGAAAGTCCCTGTTAACCTTTAGGGAGGAGGTCAGGGAGAAGGGGGAGAGAGCTTGTTCTGTGGGGGCTTTGGAATATCTAACAGTAGAGACTCCAGAAGTTTGGAGAGGGCAGCCAAGAGAAAAGCCATGGGAGCTACAATCACTGGTAGTGCCATAGGGGCGGAACCACCAGAGCCCTTTGGAGTTCACAACTTGCCACAGATTGCTGGGGATGCTGGGAGTGGGACTATGAGATATAATGTTTGCCCTGCTGGGTTTTGGACTTGCTTTGGTCCCATTCCTTTGTATTCCCCTGTTTGTAACTTTTGGAATGAAAATGTCTATCTTGTGCCATTAAATGTTGGAAGTGTTTGACTTTCTTTTCATTTGCACAGGGGCTTACAACTAAGAGTTTGCCTTAATCTCAGAGGAGACTTTGGACTTGGACTTTTCAGCAATGCTGAAACTGTTAGGACTTTGGCAACTCTTAGGGATGGACTAAATGCTTTTTTTTTTGGATAAAGGGATATGCATGAGTCTTTGGGGGCAGAGGTGGAATGCTACCGCTTGTGTTTAGATGTCCCCTCAAAGCCTCATGTGGATGAGTTGGGGCTTTTCAGAGGTGGCTGAACCTGGAACACGTGATGCTGGGATTAAGGGCATGCCATTACTAAACCACTACAGGTGAGTGATTGGTTTGGCACTGCCCTAATCCTGGTAGTCTGGAAGGGATAAAAGGTACAGGAAGATGCCGTTAAGGTCTCTTGTTGCTTTTGCTGCCACTGTGAACTGTTGCCCCTGTGAACTGTTGCCCCTCTGCCACCATGTTTTGGACTAAAACAAGTTATGGACTAAAACCTCTATTAACTGTAAGCCAACTTTGTACATTGTGTATTTTGTCTCAGCAAGGAGAGAAAAGTAACTAACACACTTTAAATAAATGAAACCATATAGTGTGTATCTTTTTATATCTCACTTCTCTTACTAAGCACTATAGTTATGAAAGCCATCAGTGTTGTTGCTGTAGCATGAGTCTATTCATTCTCATTGGTCTAGTATTTTGTCACTGGAAGAAAAAAAATCCCAATACATTTACCTTTTTTGCTGTTGGTGAACATTTGGATTACTTAAAGTTTTTGTCTCATAAACAATGGTTTATAAATGTGTACATAACTTTTGCTGAACTTACGTATTATTATTGTTGATGCTGTACTTAAGTTGAATTGATGAGCCAAAGAGTATACATATGTTTAGCATTAGAAAATTTGAAAGTTATCCAATATGATGATGGTGATTCACACTCTGGTTTGAAAATATGGGTTGCTTTACATTCTCACCGTTGCTTGATGTTGTGGCTTTTACATTTGAGCTTTTCTGGTCACTGTATGAATGGCATTATTGTAAAAAAGAATACACATTGTAAAATATAGGAATTACGTTAAAATAACAGAACATATATTTTTGTATTTTGAAGATTAATATATGGATGATCTTACTGGGAAGTATCGAGAGCAAATCACATATATAAGTACAATGTACAATATTTTAAGGATAGTTTTTCTATTATAGAAGATTGCAATTGCTTTAAAATATAGTATCTAAGAACTTAAATAAAAATAAAGCATTTTGTACTCTGTTTCATGTTTTATGGGCAAAGAATTCTGATCAATACATGATTGCAGGCAATTTGACCACTGGTTAATCTACATCAGCATAAAAAAAGTGCTGTGATAGGGAGTATATTCATTCATGTGCTAAATACTCTGAAGCATTTTCCCCCAAGGAAATCTAAATTCTAGTGTCATTTATTAATTCACCTCCATTATTTCCACAAACTAAGCGTTGGAAGGAAGTCTACTTTATTTCTTATTGCATTAGAGCTGTTAACATAGGTCATTCATTACTCTAATTAAACATACTCACTATGTACCTAGCTCTGTGCTGACCATGCAGCAACATCTGGTTGTCAGTTATCAAGACAATTGGTGGTGGTAACAAATTAACTGGCTGAGAGTAGCTCAAGCAAAGCATTTTCCCCACATACTGAGACATATTTGATGGATTTAAAGCATATTTACCAGTTAGTGGATGGTATTATTTCAGCTGCTCAGCAATAACTTTATCCATCTCTGCTCTATCATCTGTAATGCACCAGCCTTCATACTCATGTGGTAGCCTCATCATGGAAAGATGGCTGCCATACTTCAGGCATCACATCTGCATTCAAGGAATTAAAGAAGAAAAGGGGAGGGAGATGATTCCAGCAATATCTTTCTGTATTTACCAAAATAGTAAAGAGCCTCCAGAAGCCTTCTGCCTATATTTCTGTATAGGAAGAAATGATCCTCAAAATCAGAGATAAAGCAATACCCAAGGGAATATAATAGGTTAATAAAAACCCAAATAATTATATTTTATAGTTTCTATGGGTCCAGAATTTCACAGAGGCTTAGCCAGGCATGTTGGTTCAGGGTCTCTCATAACATTTTCATTAGAATGTTGACAGAGCTGAAATCATGTAAAAGCATGACTAGGGCTGGAGGGATCTACTTCTAAGATAACTCACTGCCAAGATGGCAGCTTGCAGGAGCCTGTTACTGACCCCGTGGGCCTTTCCAAGGTCCCTGTGTTGTCTTCATACAACATGACAACTGTCAGTGTGATAGTACTAGGAGGTGGGGCCTGTAAGAGATGCTTAGTCCATGAAAGTTTCTCCTTAGTGAATAGTTTTAGGGCCTTATCAAAGAGGGTATGTGACTTCCCCTTCTACCTTCTGCCCTATGATAGTGTGGCAAGAAGACTCTCACCAGAAACCCAACATCAGTACCTTGCTTGGCCTTGGCCTTCCCGCCTTCACAATGAAGAATGAATTTCTGTTCTTTATAATTCCCCAGTCTCAGATATTTTGTTATAGCAGCACAAAATGAACAAGGCAGTTGCTTTCACCTTCTGCAGGGAGGAGTACCAAAGAATTTGTGGTTATATTTAAACAACTACTGCTTCCTTAACCAAAATGAACTCACTTGTTCAGTATCATTATAGTGGAGACTGGGAAATAAATTTACCACTGAAGGCTGTGCCCATTCTTACCTTGAACAACACCACTAGCAAGAAGAAAGAAGAAAGAATATTGGAAAGTCAACTAGTTCAGGAATTTGTATGTAAAAGAATGTTTCTTATCTGAAGGAATAAACCATTTAAATAGATACAAATATTTTTGAAAAACAAGGCTTTTTAGAAGGTAAAAAGGCAATGACCCAAACTGTTAGACTTCAAAATACAAGATGAACCAATGATCTGGCAAACAAATGAGAAACAACACACAATACAAGCATAGATTCTAATTTATAGGAAATTAATATGGAAAGGAATGAGCTTTTCATAAATGCTATTGGAAAACTTATGTTTGAATAAGATCCATTTACGGGCTTACTATACAACAGAATAAATTCTAGATGAATTCAAAAGCAAAACATGAAAGGTGAAACCACTTTAAAAAACTGGACAAAACATTAGGTAAATATTTACCTGGTCCCAAGTGGGGAATTACTATCTGAACATACAAACAGTGAACTAAATAGCAAAGGAAAAGATTGATTTTAATATTTAAAATTAAACATTGTATGTCAAAAACAGCATAAAAATTTAAAATCAAATGAGAAGATTATGCATTATTGATTGTTTGATGGGATATATTTATTAACAAGAAAAAACCTTAGCTTTGCTTGAGGTCTGCGGCCCTTTTCAATAGAGTAAATATTTCAGAAATTAAAAATAAAACAGTGGGAGGATATTAATATATAATGAGTTAATATAACTGATAATAAAACCTCTATTTTCTCCATAAAATAGGCAAAAACATAAACCTACAATTCACAGGACAGACAGAAAAAAAGGCTAATAAACAGGAATAAATGCTCAATCTCATTAGTAATCATACAGATAGAAATAAAAGAATAAAATTTAGTGTTTTACTTATCAGAGTAAAATAGATTGTTTGGTGGAAACACATAAGGCTGGCCATATAACTGAGACTTAAAGGCTAGGACTGCTGATACCTATGAGTAACTAAAAATAGGAAAACTTGGCATCTCTTCCTCATTTTATACCTGTCTCCTTTATTACCTTAAAACTTTGGGTCAGATCTCTGTTCAGCTTTGCAGGTAGATATATTCATCACTTAAGGGATACCTGTTTAAAAATTAGTAAAATGAGATTTATTAGCCCCAAATTTACCTAACCTGAATTGATTCCCTTCAAAACTGAGGACACCGAGATAAGAGTAACTAAGGTATTTTCAAGATTTTCAGGGACTATCAGTGTCCTGTTCCAGACCCCTAGAGTGGCACCTGTAAGTCTCCAGTCATTGTCTAAAACCTACAGTCCACTTGGATTCTAGGAAAAGCAGAGCCTCAGGTTGTCCTAAGGTGAAATCACTCTCTAAGTAGAAGCAGTTACCCTGTAACAGAACTGAGGCTCCCCCCCTAAGCAGGAAAAATAAGTCACCGAATAGGAACCAGATTGTCCCCTCAAGCCAAGAGGACTTTTGCAGGACAACTTGCAGAACCATTCCAGAGGCAATGATCAACCAGACCATGGCCTGACCAGGATTACTTATCTTGGCAGCTATGCAAACCTCACAGCTAACCCCAAACCCTGGCCTTTGTTCCCTTTTTCTATAAAACCTTGAAGTTCTGTCAGCCCCTCCAAGACATGTTGAACCTCTGTTCTTCCTGCTGTGACCACACTGGTTACAGCCCATTTCCTGCCCTTCACCACTGCGCAGCTGCTTACTTGACGTTTTGGGAAGTGTGGTCTGTTGTGATCCCGGGAGCTGGGGCTTTGCCCTCAAACTCTGGTCACAGCCAGAGTGTGGTGAAAAGAGGACTACCTGGTTCTGTTGGCTTTTGCAAAGCACTTTGTCAGTCAAGGCTCTTTCTCAAGAGCCTTCAACAGGTTTGTTCCTTTTGCACCTGATAATTTTTCTTATAAGAATCTAACTAAAAAAAAAAAAGAATCTAACTTATTTCTAAGAAAAATAACAGTAATATACCTTAAGATATATGTATCTCAATATCGCTTATAGAAGCGATATTGGGGTGTATCTCAATATTACTTATAGAAACAAAGAGAAAATTACCTAAGTAGATTCACAGCTAAAACTAATCGTGGAAAACAAATCATGGATGGAGTATTAATTTGTTGTTAAAATATTTTAAGGAGTTTCAGTGACTGTGAAATATGTTCATAACACATCTTTAACTATAAAAGCAACACATAATACATAAAGTATATGTAAAAGTATATAAAGTATGGATTATGTATTGGTGTATTATGTAAGGATTTTAAAAGTGTAGGAGAAAATAGAACAATTTTATACTGTTTCCGGAGATTTTTTGGAGTTTGTAAAATTATAAAAACTTTGAGCCTTGTTTAATTTATGCACCTCAGATTTCCTCACTATGTTGCTTTTGTGATCAGAAAAAACAATACTCAGTAAGCTCTAAATGGACTACTTAATTCTATTATTTGGCCAGTATTCGTGCTCTTAAGGCATTGCAGTGTATGTGTGGTGAGGAGGTGGGGATTTGTGTACTTGAATTCTAGGGAACTTACAAAAATGATAACACTCATTTTGTCAAGAAGTGGTAGATTAAATCCTACAATAATGCATTAACTCTTTCAGGTCACTCAGGGACCAATTAGTGTATTATGCTAAGGGGCACTAAATCATATCCTACTAGCCTGGAGGAGACCAGGCATATCCCGAAGCACTAACTCACATTACCACTGGGAAGTGATTCAAGTCTGGGAAGAAGCTGGCTCACTGAATATTAATTGAATGGGTGAATAAATGAAGGGAAGGCAAAGGAGGGAGTTAACAAGCTAACGTATTGATTTTTTACTCTGTGCTAGGGGCTTTCCATTCTTTATCCCATTTAATTCTAATGGTAGCCTGATAAGACCCCTCTTATAATTACCACCTTGCTGAAAAGGAAACTGAAATTGTTCTACATAAAAACAGCTTCCTGCTACTCCTTTTGGAAGATTCTGGCACTGACTTTAGTCAGTCACTTACGTGCTGTGGCCAGGCCTTGGCAGAGTCTTCTTTCAGGCTAGCTCATTCATACAATTCCACAGTTCAAGAAATGCCTTTTTAGAGTGAGGTTTTTCTGAGCATATTACAAAAATATAGTATCCTCAGGGGAGAGCTGGTTAGGGAGGGGGAATTTATTCTTTTTCTGAGTAATTAATTAATAGTATTAATTAAATAATTTATTATTCTATACTGGAAATTGAACCCAGGGCTTTTGCACTGAACTACATTCACCAGCCCTTTAATAAAAAAGTTTTTTGTTTTTTTTTCTTGACAGAGTTTCACTAAGTCCTTATGTTGTCCAGACTGGGCTCAAATTTGCAACCTTCCTTCCTCAGCCTTCTACAGTGCTGGATTTGCAGGTATGTACTACCACACCTAGTTTAAGAGAACATTATTATTTATTTATTAAAAATATAATACATACAATAAGAAAATAAAGGAGACAACAGCAAAAGATTATTGGTACATAGGAGAACAAAAAGAGTCCCCCAGGATAGAAAAAGACAGAATAAGGGCCAGGGTTATGACCTACTGACTGCTAGAATTACTAGGGTGTCGCCAAGCCACTTCTCCTTTAGTGCTCTGAAGGGGAATAAGAGACACTTGTAATGTCTGTGCTGTGTTTCTGTCTTGCAGAAAAGGAAATTGGTTTGTAAAGGAAATGCACTCCTAACTCCTTTCAATAACAAGAAGTTGTAGCATAGTAAAGAGGCTAGTGTAGGCTTGTATAGGGTAGTAAAACTGTCAAAAGAAAACACAATATGGGGTCAGACCCATTTTACATAGGAATCCTGGGCCAGGGGATGAGCTATTTCTATTTAGAACATATTTTTTTTAAAGTGAGGGGCAATTTCCTGTACGGATGCTGAAATACAGCTCAACGTTTTAGACAATTAGAAGTTTTCAGTTCAAAGTTCTTCATCTCTAGAATTTTTGTTTTTGAAAATGAAAGCATGAGTGACACTTCAAGGAATAAGAAAAATTCTAAAAGAAGCCTTTTATTCCTTTAAACTTCTTAGTTTAGCTACATTTTATATTTAGGCTCTCAAAGAATTAGGGGCAAATATATTCTTTCTAGAAAGAAAATCCAAACTACTAACATCTCTAAATAGATTTACACCCAAATTATAGACTGTGAGTCCACAGGTAACTTTATAAAAAATCATCCATAAGGCCTTTTGTATTGGAATCTTTTATAAGATACTAAAACTCCTGTAGGAGGAAGGAAATAATGATTAGGAGTAAGCAAAGTTAAAAGATATTTTCTCAGCTGGAAGCTGTTAATACTTCAGCTGATAGAGACTTAGAGAATAACTCCTCTGTTGTGTGTTTAAAAAATAAATATACAAGCACTGGAATAATTCACAAGATGAGAATTCACAGGAGGGAGAAAACAGCTGAGCAGATCTGAGACTGATTGTTTTTCTGCTTATGGGGATGTTGCTCTTTTGCTCTAAGTCTTGGACTCACAGCTCTTCTGGATGTTATCTCCAGTCCTTTGGGCCTTGTCTTTGAGCAAATACATATTGCTAAGTCAGCTGATGGCTTCCCATTTTCATAGAAGACAGATAATTATTGCAAATAGACTCTATCTTCTAAATCTTCTTTATGTTTAGGAAAAAATATAACCCTTTTTTTCTTTATATAAAAACAGTACATGTTCATGAAAGTCTTAATACAGGGAAAGAAAGAGAAGAATGTATACAATAAACCTACTAGGGAGAAATAATCACCAGTTAGAGGTATAGTATATATCTAGTCTATCTTTTTTTAATCCTAGGTAGTATTTTTAACCAAAAAAACCCTTCCTCATATGATACACACAGTTATAAAACCTTGGATCTGCTCTCCTACCCATCCTGATGAGTAATAGTTAAAAGTCTACACTTCGGAATCAGATCCAAATTCCATGGTGTTCTAAGCCTGCTACTAACTACCTGAGTAACAATTTACTTCTCCACAAAATAAAGTTACCTGGCTTGAATGGTGATTTGAGGATAGAGATAATGTATTTAAACTGTCTGGCATTACTAAGTTTTTAGTACATGGAAGGTATTAAATTTTTTTTTCTTCCATTTTCTACCTCTACCATAGTACTGTAGTGTGTTGCTTTTGCTTAGTTTTTTATTTTCTCCAGTATTACTAAAATTGCATATATAATTCAAAAATATATATTCTTAAAATGTTTCCTGATGAAGAAAAAACTGGAGTTTCCCATCTGTGTACAATCAGCTGCATTAAGAAAAAGCAGCACTGAATATGTGTAGGTTTGCGTGCCAATTAAGTTTTACTTTGGAATGCAAAAATTGGGGATGCTTTGGACATATCAGAACAAGCTGACATTAGAATGCCTTAAGTCACTAGTTTTACTGCATCAACTCTGACTTTTTAATTAAAAGTGTTCAGCCCCTAATAATCAGGTCACTCCTCTGAGAGAGGAATCCAAGGACTAAGAAAAGAACACCTTTACTTCTGTTTTAACAGCCTTGAAAAAGACAGGAGTGTGGGATCAGGTCCCATTGTGATGGGCAAGAGTAGGAGGTGACAGAAGATTGAAGCTCTGCTAAGGACTGCAGCTCCTTTGGGACATGTTCCCTTGTTCAGGTTCTCATGACCTTGCCTGAGACAAGCAAACGAGGTATCTGACTATTAACTGTGAAGTTACAGAGTGAAAGTAATCACATATAGAAACCTGCCTATTATTTATCATATTCACATTCAGGGAATGGTGGGCTGGGAAAATGTACCCCAAAACTGGGGTAATAGGGACAGAATGTGTGGTCAGGGGCCCTTTCCTCTTCTCCTTGCTTGGTTCACCCAGTAAGCAGAGCAATTTCTTTGTCTGCACGCCGTGTATAAATGGCATGTGTTATTTAGTTGACTAATGGGTGAGCCTGGGAAGATTTAAAAACCTTTTCATTATGGAAATTTTTAAGCTTACACAAGATTAAGGAGAACAGTATAACAGATCCATGAACCCACCACACAAAACTTCAAGCAGATTTCAACATTTTGCCAATTTGTTTCATCTTTTGCTCTGCCATTCCCCTTCATTGCTTTATGTGTTATTATAGCTTTCTAAAGCAAATCTTAGAAAAGACATTCTCCACATGCTTCAGTAGGTATCTCTAAAAGATAAGGATTAAAAAACAGTAATCACAGTACCATTCATACTTAACAAAATTAGTCATAGCTCCTTAATATCACCTAATATCTATTTCAAGTTCAAATGCTCCTGATTGTCTAAAAATAGCACTGATTTGTTCAAATCAGAATCCCATAAAAGCCTGCTCATTGCACTTGATTGTTAATTCTTAGAAAATTCTTAATAATAACCATTCTTCCTTCTCCACCCTCTATTTTAATGCCATTTCATTTTTTTTAAGAAACTGGATTATTTTTCCTTTGGAATCAGAACTGCTTTTGAGTGAGCTGTATTTTCAGGTCATAAATTTTTTTTTCTAACTTAGAGGCCAATATAATAACAGTGTACCTATGAACAGTTAATATCTAATCGTGGTAAGACTCAAATGATTGAGTGATCAATGGACAAGGGAGAACAGTTTCACCACGAGATATGGAAGACTGCAAATCACTTCTTAATTAATTACTTCTGATGCGGAGAAACTTAAGTGACAGCATAGCAGGATAACTGCCTTGTGAATGACCTTAATGATCACATTTTTGTTCTTTCTTTGAAGAACTCTATCTTGACCTATGGCCATAGAATCTGTAAGCCCTGTCATCAGACATAAAGATTTTTGCATGTAAGACTGTACTATCTTCCAAATACAGTGGCAGGCCCTTATTTATTTATTTTGCTGGCATTACAATGATTTTTCCATCTATAGATTCTTTTACCACTTCTAGCCAGCCACTTGTGATAGTTATTTATATACCTACTATGTGCTCTGTGTAAGAACAGAAGTATGGTTGTGTCACTCGAAAAGTCTGCTTTCTATCCCAAATTCAAACTAACTCTCTAAGGTTTTTAAAAACTACTTAGTTGAGGGCCAGGAATTTAGCTCAGTGGTTCTGCTGCCTGCCCCACAATTCCAAGGTCCCAAGTTCAATCCCTGGTACCAAAACAAAACAAAACAAAAAACTACTTGGGGCATGATACCACAAGATTCTGGCATGAACTGGAAAAGAAAAATAGATTCTTGTATAAAAGAAAAAAATTGATAAATAAGATTCCATCAAAATTTAGAACTTTAAATGACATCATTAAAATGAAAAATAGTCCTTAAACAGACCATATTTACAATGCATATAACCTATGAGCAGAATATATAAAGAATTCTTAGAGCTCATTAAGAGACAACCCAATAAATATGTAGACATAAGAAGATGATAAATAGCCAGTATAGCCCAAGGAATGGTGTGCAATTCTAGAATCAGAAAACTACTAATCAGTACAATAATAAGATTGAATTATATACTCATTAGGGAGATGAAGTTCAAAGTTTTAAAAGCCTTGTCAGGACTTTTCTTTTTGTTGGATTCTCCCCCTTTGCATTGAATTTGTCATACCCAATGGATTCATTCTGCTGGGTTTCCTGGGGTTGTGATCCTAATTGCCTTTTCCTGAGGTATTGTCTAAAATTTTTTGGAGTGCTGGTTTGGTATTCATGAAGTTCCTGAGGTGCTCTTTATCATGAAAGTATCTTATTTCTCCATCAATTTTGAAAGATAGTTTTGCAGGGTACATCAATCTGGGTTGGAGGCTTTTTCCTTTAGGGCTTGAAATACATCACTCCAAGCTCTTCTTGCCTTGAGGGTCTGCATTGAGAAGTCTGCTGTGATTCTGATGGGCTTTCCTTTATATGTGATTTGTTTCTTTTCTCTCACTGCTTGTAAAATTTTGTTCTTCTGTTGGATTTCTGGAATCCTAACTATTATATGCCTATGTGTAGATTTTTTTTGATCAAGGCTAGCTGGAGTCCTATATGCCTCACTTATCTGTATGTCAAGTTCTTTTCCCCTCCTTGGGAAGTTTTCTGCCATCACTTCTGTGAACAGTTTTTTTATGTCATCTGCACTCTCCTCTTTCTTCATTGACTCCAATCAGTCTTATGTTATTCTTCTTTGCATCGTCTAGTAGCTGCTGGTTGATTTCTCTTGTTCCCTTACAATTTTAAAGCAATTTTTCTTTTCCTCCTCACTAATTGCAATCTTATCTTCTATATCTGAAATTCTATCCTCGCATTGGTTCATTCTGCTGCACAGACTTTCAATGGAGTTTTTAATCTCCTGGAAATCTTTGTATCTGTTTTACGGATTCCATTTGTTTCCTATGTTGGGATTCCATCATTTTCCTCAGATCCTCTATTTTTTTATCTGTATCCTCTCTAGATTTATTAATCATGTCTTTTGTATCCTAGGTAGTTCTTGCCTACCCTGAATTCATAAATATTTTCCCTTATAATTTCTTCTTAAAGTTTTATACCTTTAGGCTTTTTTATTTAGGTTCATAGGTCCCTTCAAGTTATTTTCATGTATGGAAAAAAAGGGTTGAGGTTAATTTTTTATATACAGATACCAGGTGTTCTAGTGCCATTTTCTGAAGACACTATCTCTTCCTTGGCTCTTGAATTGAGTTTATATTCTATAAAATGCTAATGTTAAATAATCTTTCAACTCAGTGGACTATTTACATATGGTTCTATTTCTAGATTTTCTGTTTTATTCCAGTGATCTATATGTCTTTCCTTACACCAACACTGCCTTGATTACTGTAGCTTTAAAAGAAGTCTTAAAATTAGGTACTAAACCTCTTCCAACACTGTTTTTGTTTTTGGCTTTTCTGGGTCCTTTGTACTCCTACATAACTTTTAAATTTCAATATCCAATTCTTCATTTATAGCAAGTATACACAGACCTAAATTTTTATATATACCTTGTGTTTTCTAATCCTGCTAAATTCAAGTACAAGTTCTAGGGGCTTCTAGAGATTTCTTAGTATTTTCTCTGTAGATGATCATTTCATCTACATATAAAGATTTTGCTTCTGTCTTGCCAGTCCTATCCTAATTGTGTCATTTTATTGCCAGACTATTGTGGTTGGGCCAAGGTTTCAAAGTTTAATGGATAGATAAAGGGTAAGCATATCTGCCCTTGTTCCCCACCTTAAGGAGAAAGCATTTTATCTTCTCCATTCATATAAGGCATTCTTGCTGGAAGTATGGAGTACATGCCCTTAATCTGTTGAGAAGGTTCTGTTCTACTTTTAGTCTCCTGATAGCTTTTACCATGAACAGCTGTAGAATTTAGTCCAATACTTTTTCTCCAATTACTGACAGGATCATATGGCTTTTTCTTTTCCTCTGTTAAAATGATGACTTTTGGGGGTGGATCTTCCAATGCTGAACCAACACTGCCATCCCTATAACAAAACCACTTTCTACCTACTGCCAGATCTGACTTCTAATAGTTTGTTTTGTTAAACAACTTTCTATGTGTGTTCATACTTTTTTCTTCTATTATCTTTATCCGGTTTTAGGATTAGCACAATGTTGAGTTCCTAAAATGAGGGGAGAAGTGTTCCTTCTTTTTTCTGCTTTAATTGTTTGATATAATTTATCAGTTAGAATGTATATGAGCCTGCTGTTGTCATATAGTTAGGTTTTCAAGCTAGAAATATACTTTCTTTAATAGGTGCTATTCAAATTTTATATTTCCTCCAGAGTTAGTTTCATTAATTTGTCTTCCAAGGTACCTCTTAGAAGTTGTTTAATTTATTTCAAAAAAGATTTTTGTAATATACTTTCTATATCCTTTTAAATTCTGTAAAATCTGTGGTAATGTCTCCTAGATCTTGATATTGTAATTTAAATAATGTATAACTGATATTGTGTAACAGGAAGAAAAGGTCTAAAGAAGCAGGGGAATTGGGAGGGGTAGGGGAAAGGAAAAAAGGGAAAAGAAAAAATATGAGAAAAGGAAAAAAATGGAAACAAATAGGTCTTTGCAAATAGGGAAGGGTGGAGGGGGTGAAGGGAGGGCAAGGGAAGGGGAAAAAAAATAAGAACCAAGATACTCATGTGATGGTACAAGATCACAATGATGCATGTAACTGTATTTTATACCTAAAATGTACCAATAAAGTTAATGGGGGCAGGAAAGAAAAGAAAAATAGATTCTTTGTTTACATGATGTTGGAGTTAACTTGGCTATTTTGTAATCCTTGGGGGTATAAATGGGTAGTAACCGGGTGAGGAAATAAAGCAGAGCTCTGGATTCATAAATAGGTCATGTCCATATGGACTGCTCAATTTCTCTTGAAAATACAGTACTTTATGATTTTCTAGCACTGTGTGCTGTTTGCTCTTTTAGCAAATGTTCCTTGTCAACTTCCACTGAAATTTCTTGAAGATTCAGTTATGATGACAACTCCTCTATGAGGCTTTTCCTAAACTCCTAATGAGGTGTGTTTTCTTCTCTGAACTTCCAAAGTGGTAACATTCAATGGACATGTTGCAAATAGAACTTGGGAAGAGACAAGAGCTCTCACTATTCCTTTTCCTCTAAGGCCTCTGAGGAACATGGCCAGATATCCAACCAAGAAAAAAAGGACATGTTTCCAACTAGTCAAGTGTCTTAGTTACTTTTCTCTTGTCGGTGAGACAAAATACATAGCACCCAAAGTTAAAGGGGAAAGGTTTATTTAGCTCACAGTTTGTAGAGGTTTCAGTTCATAATAGGCTAGCTCCAAGGCAGGTGGCACATGGCAGAGGGGCATCACAGAGGAGAAACAGTTCATGTTACAAGATAGCAAAAGCAACAAGGGAACCTTAACAGTGTGTTTCTGCACCTGTTATCTTATCCAGATTACAGGGATTAGGGTGGTGCCAAACCAATCAGTTTACTAGTTTAGTAATCACACACCCTTAATCCCACCATCACCTGTACCACTCTGCCTTTGAGCCAGTTGATTATGGACTGAAACCTCTACAAACCTTAAACTAAATAACCCCTTTCCCTTTTAACTTTGGATGTTGAGTATTTTGTCTTAGCATAAGCGAAAAGTAACTAAGACACCAACCAAGATGCAAAAAACAATTAAGAATGATGATATGTAATAATAGCATTTGGTGAATTATCCTTACCCTCATGTTTTGTTTGTGGGTGGAAAGTTGAGTTCAATTGGATTTTCCTTTTTTTTTGGTACCAGAACCAAACTCAGGACCTTGAGCTTGCGAGGCAGATAGTGGAACCACTGAGCTAAATCCCTGGCCCAATTGGATTTTCTTTTTGTCTTATCTTTTAGTGTTTTCTATGTGCTAAAGACCATTCTAGATACTGGGAGTGAAATAATAATTGTAGCTAAAATTGTATTATATATATACCAGACCATGATCTAAGCACTTTAAAGTTATTATTCACTTAATCGTCAGGACAATGTTATAAAGTTCATGCTATAAATACTTCCATGTCATTCACTCACTCATTCATTCATTCACTGAAATAAAGGTTAAGCAAATTGCCAAGGCTACTTAAGTTGGAAGTGACACACCTGGGATGTGAACAAAGGTGATGAGCAAAGGTGATGCGACTCGAAGTAAGACATAATATTTTAGTCTTTATATATTTACAATCTGAGGATTCTTACAAGATGGGGAATATGATTCTTTTCTGTCTCAGATTCCCAGACTTTTCACAGAACTGGAGTCAACAACAGGTAGAGTAAATTTTGGGCTAGGACACTGTTGGACAAGGCCATGACTGAGGCAGTGCAGTGAGGTGGTTTTCTCAGTGTGTAGCAGGTTGAGAGGGAAATTACAGATGAGGACTGAGATGAGCCCCCTGTTAAATTGTGTAGTCTCACAAAGAAGTTATTGGGCATTGTCCATCAGAAGTGACCAGGATGGTCATAACACAAGGAGACTAGCCTTGCCTTAAGAGTTCACCTCTAGTTCTAGTTCATTGTCACCAGTGAATCTGACTGCACAAAACTACTTTGTGGCACAGACTCACTTCCTATCAAGAATAGCTCTAGGGCCGGGGATTTAGCTCAGTG
Source organism: Heterocephalus glaber (assembly GCF_053883595.1). NCBI lineage: Eukaryota > Metazoa > Chordata > Mammalia > Rodentia > Bathyergidae > Heterocephalus > Heterocephalus glaber. Next base: position 10,565,272 of record NW_028258406.1, on the reverse strand, counting down.
CTTTTGTGGCCTGCTGTGCAAGCGCAAGGACCCGAGTTCAATCCCCAGTACCAAAAAAAAAAAAAAAGAATGGCTCTGATGAGACCTTAACATATAAATAACCATTTGCATATTTCCCTTCAAAGTAACAATCATTTGAAAAAAAAAATAACAGTCATTTGGCACTGATGAAATTGCTAAACTGAAGCCATGTGGAATTGTAGCCAAATGTTAGGATGGTAGAACAATCTCCACAAGCATTTCTCTGGGGATTTGAGAATGTTCTGTGTAACCCTCCATTTTAAACTCCATTTTTTAAAAAATATATAGCCAAATAGGTTTTCTGAGAAAGAAGAGGTTTTAAGGGCTTCTTTGGAGATAAATGAGCATATAATCATCTACTCTAGAGGGAAATGGTTCCAAAGCTCTGGCATAAATCTAAGAAGTTGTTGCCTTAGAAACAACTAATGTTGTGTAACTCTCTTCCCTGGACAACCATTAAGGTCTCTATAATTTGCTCACTCTATCCACAGTTTCTAAACCTTTAATCCCAGGTGAGAAATCTTAATGTTTTTCTTCAATGAGGATGATAACAAACAACCTTTCTCATTTCCCTACACATTAAGAACTAGGTGGGGACCAGTTCTCTTCTTTTTAAGTGACATTCTGTTGTGCTGGTGGAGAGGAGATAAGCCATGCCAGCACCACTAGAGGTTCAGTGACATCTGTCCTGGTTTACGCATGACTGAGTGGTTTCCTAGGATATGAGACTTTTAGTGCTGAAGCCTGGATGGCTGTTTACCCAATAAAGGACATGGTAGCTCTCTAAGTGGGAATTCAGAACTCCATGGAACCCTGGGCTCTGGACAGCTCAGAGTCCTTCCCAACCCCAAGTCATCTGTGGAGCACATACAGCTCAGAACATAGTTCCCTCTGAACCAATCAGTGACTGTTCTTTCAAAGATTTCTCCAGAGAAGACAGATTTACATTAGTAAAACTGCTGGAAACCTCACACAGGGCCAGATTCAGTTCCACTTATTCAGTTTTACTCCATTTGTCAAGCCTATGTGGAGTTCCTATACATGACAGTGCACTAGGTAGCTGGGGATACAGAGAAGAATAAGGTACAGTCCTGGTCACTAGAGGCTCTTAGTTTAATAGAAGAGAAGCAGTTAAAAAAAAAAAAAAGAGCATCTTTCAACATAAGTGATGATGTAATAGAAACAGCAGTCATGGTGCAGAGGAGGAGCACTAGCAGAATTGTTAACTATGTGAGGTCAAGAAAGGTTTCACAGAGGAAATGATGCTTCAATGGTGAATTCGAGTATGAGTTGTTTTTCAGCTGGAGTGGAAGAACACTTCAGGCAGAGGTGAGAAGACAGAAAAAGTACAGAGATGAGAAATTATCTAGTTGAGTAGGAGCTTCATGGTACACTTAGGGAACAACAAGTATGGCTGGAATGCAGGACTTGAGAGGAAAGGAATGGTAGGGAGAAGGCTGGAGAAAAGGGGCAAAAGATAGACTACAAATAGCATTTATGCTGTTACAGTCCTGTTGGCTAACTGTCCAACATCTTTTTCTACTTTGCTAAATTTTAGGTGATCCTCCCCTACTTAGCCATGACTTTCTTTGAAACAATCCCAGTGATTTCATTTCTCTTAACAGCAGCTTTCTAAAGATTTGTATTGAGACAAAATTCTGGCCAAATAGATACAAGGAGTTGTGGACCTGTTGAGGATTCTGTAGAAAGAGGTGATATATGCATATGTGGCAGCCATCTTGTGACCATGAGGTCATCTGGCTCAAAGACAAGCTGACTCACTGAGGATGTTAGAGCAAAAGATAGAAAGTGTGTGGGGCCTCAAAGTCACTTTCATTGGACATAATGCTATGTGAGATAAGAATTTTTCCCCATTGTTCCACCCATTTTCAATAGATTTCTGTAATAGGTGGTTGAAAACACTTAATTATATGGTATAATATGCTACAAAGCTGAGAAGAGGTTACAAGAGAAGTAAAGTAATGTCATGAGTTTTATTTTAGGGCATTAACTCCTATTTGTCAGTGGCCATGTTTCCTGCATTTAATTCCTACATGCAAACAGGCATTTATTCATTCAATTACAATTTTTTGAAACTTATGTCAGGTACAATTTTAAATGCTGGAGATACAATGTCAAATAAGATATAGCATCTTCTTGTAGGGAACTTACAACCTCTTGGTGGAAACAGGCCAGTAAATCAACTTCACAGTATACTGTGGAAAGTGCTTTGATAAAATTATACTCAGGGTATAGTAGTGGTGCTATCCAGGCTCCTAAATCAGCCTGATAAACTGAGAACATTTACTAAGGAAGTGATAGTGGGACTGAATGAGTCAAAGGCCCCTGAGTAACTGGTCAGCTACAGAACTCCACCTGCACCCATACACATCTACACCCTTACTCCTCTTGTTTCTGCTGTGGTCTCTCTGACTTCAACCCATTTCTGGATGCCAGAAACTGTCTTTATGATTGTTTAGTGTATTAGTTATTTTTTCCATCACTGGTACAAAATACCTGACACCCAAAGCTTAAAGATGAACCAGGATTTAAAGGAAGACAGGTTTAATTTGGATCATAGTTTCAGGGGATTCAATCCATGGCTGGCTAGCTTGAAGGCAAAATCATCATGGTGGAAGGACATGGGGAGGAAAGATGCATAGTTCACAGCAGCCAGGAAGCAGAGCAGGGAAACAGCACCAGAGAGGAAATGGAGAGGATCCAAATATAGACCTCAACACCATGATTAACCCAGATGTACCTAGAAGTGTGCTTCATTAATTCCCTGGGCAGATCCCAATGTCAATCAAGTTGGCAATCCACCTTAACTGTCACATTTCACCCCTTGTCAACTTGACACAGATACATTTCCCTAAACAATAATATTCAAATAAACATAAGGCCACAATTTTACCCAACATTATATAACTTGCACAACTGAAACAACATAATTGACCCCCCCACCCCCACCCCGAAGGGTGAAGCACACATGGCTCCTAATCCAATTGCCAAGGAAATCCTTGTTTCCAGCTGAAACTTCCTGAGTCTGGCCTTTACTATACACGTTCTTATCAACATTCTGGTCTTTTGAGTTTTGGTCAGAATCACCCATCAGGCTTTGCTTACAGCACTCCAGGGCTTCTCTTTCCCACGTTTCCAAACTTTCCAAACTACTTCTGGAAATGAGTTCCAAAGACTTTTGAACCACATAATCTGCCATAGTCATAACAATGACCTCACTCTTAGTATCACTTTTCTTTATCAGTCATTTTTCTCATTGCTGGTACAAAATATTTGACACCTAAAACTTAAAGGACACCCACAACATAAATGAAGAGAGGTTTAATTAGGCTCACAGTTTCAGGGGATCCATTGCATGGTCATCTGGCTCTAAGATAAAACCATCATGACACAATGAAATGGTAGAGCAAAGATGCTTAGTTCAAGGAGATCAGGAAGCAGAACAGGGAAACAGTATGAGAGAGGAAGAGGTGAGTGCCTAGATATAGATCCTAAGGCTATACTTCCATGACCCACAACAGATACATTCAGACGTGCAACGTAACCTGGGTGGATCCCAAAGTCAATCAAGTTGACATGATCAAGCTTAACTGTTACACTCAAACTCAGCTCTGTTAGATTTAGTTTCTCATTCCTATGAGAATTGAGTTGAAGATTTCATCTATTCTAATGTTGTTTTGTTGGTTTTGTGTTTGGTTCTATCTTCCAGGTTCTTTCAGTGGATGTGTTCATCTAGTCTTGACTTCACAGATTTTGGCTTTTGGTCTCTACTATTAGACATATTCTTGCTTGGGCGATAAATGGCTCATTTCTAGCCTGTTTGACTTCTTTTTGTTTGCTTTCAAAGGGTCATGGGATTAGTTGCCAAGGTATATGGGTTCAGTATAGTAATGATGATTGTGGGTCCCATTCATGTAGTCATTTTGAAACTGATGTAAAAGTCATATTGGTTAAGAAAACTTTGGAGTGCGTAAAAAATTAATAGACTATAATTACCATCTTCATGCCACTTTTTGAGAGTTGAATGAGTTTTGAGAACAAGTCTCAAAACTTTTCAAACATACAGAGAAGCTATATATGGACAGCAGAATAACCTCCCATTTACTACAATTATTTTCATTGTAGGTCATGATTTATTTTAGTGTGAGAAGAGTATTAACAACCCTTAATACTATGTAAAAGGGCCTTGTGTTTGTGAAACAAAAGAATAATCTTCAATTCATTCAGTCTTCCTGAGAATTAAGTCTATCAGTCCTAGAGGGGTAAGGAATTTGGGAAGGCTCTTCAGAAGGTGTCCTATACATTTAAAATAGCTAATGTTTACCCTGTAGGATCAGCAGACTTGAAAATCAGTAGGTGGGAAGTGTCCAAGTGAAAAGCATGGATAAGAAGAGGTACATATTATATTTTTTAATGTAAACTTCTCTTCTCTTGGAAACATACCATTTAGAGTTAAATCCACATTCCTGGGCCATAGTCACTCACATGTAGCTCAAAATAAGTGATTTTCTTTCTGTCTTTTCTTTTTTAAAAAATTAAGGTTCTCTCAAATATGTGTATATATTTTCATTAAGAATAATAGTTCTATTGAAGTTATAAAATATAGCTCTTTATAAAGAAATAAAGCATCAAAAAAGGCACAAAGAAGAAAGTCCAAATCTCTCCATACAGTAATACCATCATGAAAACATGTAATATCATTGTACTTAGCTCTCTATGCAAAATCTAAGCAGAAAGAAAAACGCTGCAACCCACACAGCATAGGGTCTGAAGCCAGGGAGAGTGGTGGGAGATTAAGAAAATTGAAAAACAACAAGAAAGAAGGATACATACCAAGATTATGCTTGAAAGCTGGGACCAGGTGGAACCATAGCCTGTCAAGAGCTAATGGCCACCTGGGGTCCAGCATATTCTTTATTTATAGTGTAAGACAAACAGGAAGAGAAGGCAGGGTAACTAGCACTACATGACCTACGTGGTGTAGGCTGAATGTAGCATGATTGAGGTATGCACAGAAAGGGAACAAGGAAGGAGGATACATAATGCAACTGTCTCCTGGGGCTGTGCCATCCAGGGGCTACGACGTTAGTGAAACAGACTGTTTGACTATCTAGTCTAAGGAGGAGAAAGGGAGTAGGGAGGAGGCGAAGCACCATGTTCAGGCTTGGCCTGCATCAGAAAAATATGAAAAAAACTGAATTGGGAATGTTCTGTGACACTTAAAAAAACCTGTAGTTCACATAGTTCTAAAAATCCAAAGTGAAATACATAAAATTATTTTATTTTAAATATGAGAAAGATGTAAAAAAATATTTTAAAAATTGATGTCAGGATTTTAAAAGAACTTTATGTGCCACTTGTGGGCAATATTTATTGACTAAATGTTAATAAAATAAGAGAAATTAGTATATTACTATTTTTATACTATTAACCTCTTTATAATACTTATGTTCTGTTTATAATTGTTATTGCCACCATTGTCTTGTCTTATTCTAAGTACAAATAAATTCAGTGCTCACAACCAACCTTTTTCGCATGGATTTGCTACTTCTGAGATTTTCATCTAATCCACAACTTTATGGTCAAATTTATGTAATATGTAGTATTTCTGCCATATTCCTGTCCCTTCCAAAAATGTCTGTGAAGTGTTTTTTCTTCCCTTTGAGCTCCAGAAAATGTAATCATTACATTTTTTAACTGACAGTGGTTAAAGCCAACTTGCACTTTCCCCTTTATATATGTCTTGCTTGCCTTGAATTACCATGTTATTTTTTTCTTTATATCTCAAAATGCAATAATTTCATCACCATACATAGTTTTCTATAATGTGAAATTACTCTTTAACTTTTTTTGTAGAAATTTTTTCATACTTACTTTATTTTGGAGAAAGGCTTACATTTGTTCTATATTCTTCTTCAGGAATACCAGATATATGTACTTTGGATTGTCATTCTTTTTTTTTCCCATTAAGTTTATTGGTACATTTTTGTATAAAATACAGTTACATGCATCATTGGGATCTTGTACCATTACATGAGTATCTTGGTTCTTATTTATTTCCCATTCCCCTGTCCTCCCTTCACCCCCTCCACCCTTCCCTATTTGCAAAGACTTTGTTTCCATTTTTTTCCTTTTCTCATATTTTTTCTTTTCCCTTTTTTCCTTTCCCCTACCCATCCCACTTCCCCTGTTCCTTTAGAACTTTCTTCCTATTACACAATATCAATTATACATTATTTAAATTACAATATCAAGATCTAGGAGACATTACCACAGATTTTACAGAATTTAAAAGGATATAAAAAGCATATTATAAAAATCTTCTTTGAAATAAATTTGACAACTTCTAAGAAGTAACTTGGAAGACAAATTAATGAAACTGACTCTGGAGGAAATATAAAATTTGAATAGGACCTATTAAAGAAAGTATATTTCTAGCTTGAAAACCTAACTATATGACAACAGCAGGCTCATATACATTTTAACTGATAAATTATATCAAACAATTAAAGCAGAAAAAAGAAGGAACAATTCTCCCCTCATTTTAGGAACTCAACATTGTGCTAATCCTAAAACCGGATAAAGATAATAGAAGAAAAAAGTATGAACATAGATAGAAATTTGTTTAACAGAACAAACTATTAGAAGTCAGATCTGGCAGGATGTAGAAAGTGGTTTTGTTATAGCGATGGCAGTGTTGGTTCAGCATTGGAAGATCCACCCCCAAAAGTCATCATTTTAACAGAGGAAAGGAAAAAGCCATATGATCCTGTCACTAGTTGCAGAAAGAGTATTGGACCAAATTCTACAGCTGTTCATGGTAAAAGCTATCAGGAGACTAGAAGTAGAACAGAAACTTCTCAACAGATTAAAGACATGTACTCCATACTTCCAACAAAAACTCCTTCTATGAATGGAGATGATACAATGCTTTCTCCCTAAGGTGGGGAAAAAGGGAAGATATGCTTACTCTTTATCTGTCCATTAAACTTTGAAACCTTGGCCCAACCACAATAGTCTGGCAATAAAATGACACAATTAGGATAGAATTGGCAAGGTAGAAGCAAAATCTTTATATGTAGATGAAATGATCATCTACAGAGAAAATACTAAGAAATCTCTAGGAGCCCCTAGAACTTGTACTTGAATTTAGCAGGATTAGAAAACACAAGGTATATATAAAAATTCAGGTCTGTGTATACTTGCTATAAATGAAGAGTTGGATATTGCAATTTAAAAGTTATGTATGAGTATGAAGGACCTAGAAAAGTTAAAAAACAAAAAACAACAAACAAAAAACAAACAAACAAACAAAAAACAGTGTTGGAAGGTGTTTAGTACCTAATTTTAAGACTTCTTCTAAAGCTACAGTAATCAAGGCAATGTTGGTGTAAGGAAAGACATATAGATCATTTGAATAAAACAGAGAATCTAGAAATAGAACCACACATATATGGTCCACTGAGTTTTGAAAGGTTAACATTAGCATTTTATAGAATATAAACTCAATTCAAGAGCCAAGGAAAAGACAGTGTTTTCAGCAAATGGCACTAGAACACCTGGTATCTGTATATAAAAAATTAACCTCAACCCTTTATTTCCATACATGAAAATAACTTGAAGGAATCTATGAACCTAAATAAGAAAGCCTAAAAGTATAAAACTTTAAGAAGAAATTATAAGGGAAAATGAGATTCCATCAAAATTTAGAACTTTAAATGATGTCATTAAAATGAAAAGTAGTTCTCAAACAGACCATATTTACAATGCATATAACCTATGGCCAGAATATATAAAGAACTCTTACAGCTCATTAATAGACAACCCAATTAAAATGTAGACATAAGAAGATGATAAATAGCCAGTATAGCACAAGGAATGGTGTGCATCTCTAGAATCAGAAAAATGCTAATCAGTACAGTAACAAGATTGAATTATACACTCATTAGGGAGATGAAGTTCAAAGTTTTAAAAGCCTTGTCATGACTTTTTCTTTTTGTTGGATTCTCCCCCTTTGTGTTTAGTTTGTCACACCCAATGGATTCATTCTGCTGGATTTCCTGGGGTTGTGATCCTCATTGTCTTTTCCTAGGATATTGACTAAAATTTTCTGGAGTGCCAGTTTGGAATTCATGAAGTTCCTGAGGTCCTCTTTATCATGAAAGTATCTTATTTCTCCATCCATTTTGAAAGATAGTTTTGCAGGGTACATCAATCTGGGTTGGAGGCTTTTTTCCTTTAGGGCTTGAAATACATCACTCCAAGCTCTTCTTGCCTTGAGGGTTTGCATTGAGAAGTCTGCTGTGATTCTGATGGACTTTCCTTTATATGTGATTTGTTTCTTTTCTCTCACTGCTTGTAGAATTTTGTTCTTCTGTTGGATTTCTGGAATCCTAACTATTATATGCCTATGTGTAGATTTTTTTTTTATTAAGGCTAGCTGGAGTCCTATATGCCTCACTTATCTGTATGTCAAGTTCTTTTCCCCTCCTTGGGAAGTTTTCTGCCATCACTTCTGTGAACAGATTTTTTATGTCATCTGCACTCTCTCCTCTTTCTTTATTGACTTCAGTCGGTCTTATGCTATTCTTCTTTGCATCGTCTAGCAGCTGCTGGATTGATTTCTCTTGTTCCCTTACAATTTTAAAGCAATTTTTCTTTTCCTCCTCACTAATTGCAATCTTATCTTCTATATGTGAAATTCTATCCTCACATTGGTTCATTCTGCTGTGCAGACTTTCGATGGAGTTTTTAATCTCCTGGAAATCTGTTTGCATCTGTTTTATGGATTCCATTTGTTTCCTATGTTGGGATTCCATTATGTTCCTCAGATCCTCTACTTTTTTCCTCTCTAGATTTATTAATCATGTCTTGCACCATGAGCACAATCTTTGCTGTTATCTGAGCAATTATTTCTGATTTCATTTTTCCCAGATCCTCTTTTGTTGCCAGTTTAGAGATTCCAGGTTTTTGAGTATCAGATTGTTCCATCTCATTTCCTTTTGGGGTTGCTGTAGGTAATCCAGAAGTTTATTTTTGAGGCTTGTTTACACGTCTTCTCATTTCCATGGGGGGCTGGGGGGTGTGATTCTGGCACCTGCGTGGCTCAGCTTCTCTGTCCTAGGAGTGTGGGATGGTGGTGGGGCAGCTTCCTCTGTCATTCTTATCTTTCAACTGTTTTTCATTTTTATAGTTTTGTTATTTTCCACTTTATTGTGTATGAATTAATTCTCTCAATTCAGTCTTTGCTTTTCCAATCAGTGTTGTATTGTGGGTTTCAATCTTTTAATTTTACTTTCAGTTTCTATAAGATTCTCCCTCTCTCTCTCTCTCTCTCTCTCTCTCTCTCTCTCTCTCTCTCTGGTATTGGAGATTGAACCCAGAGCTGCACACTTGACTACTTTTCATTTTTGAGACAGGCTAAGTTGTTAAGGCTGGGCTTGAACTTTCAGTCCTCCTACCTCAGCATCTCAGAGTGCTGAGATTACATGTATGCACCATCATGCTGGAGAAGACTGAACTTAAGCTTCTCCAAAAGTTTCAGGATATGGGCAAAATATAGACGAATTTCCTGTCAGATCATAACACACATGGTCTTGAGTTCAATTGCCAATGGAGTCCTTGTTTTCAACTGAAATTTCCTGTCTTGTCTTTACTGTCTGCATTCTGATCTTTTGAGCCTATCTAGAATCTTTCATTAAGCTTGGCTTATGGCATTCTAGGGGTCCTCTAGCCCATATTTCCAAACCATTTCCAAAGGCTTCTAGACCACATGATCAAGTACAGTCACAGCAACAGCTTCACTAATTCTCAGTACCAAAATCTGGCTTAGTCACTTTCTCTACACTGACACAAAATATCCAACACACACAATTTAGGAGGGGTTTATTTTGGCTTACAGTTTCAGAAATTTCAGTCCCTAGTTTGTGGGCTCAAATACAGAAATACCTTGGTGAAAGGACCTAACATGGAGGAAAGATGCACATGTCATGGTGGCCAGGAAGCAAAGAGAAAAGGAAGGAGTGGGAAAGGGAGTTACATTCTATCAGGTCACATCTTCACTGGCCCACCTCTTCCAACCAGACTCTGCCTCCCAACAGCAATTCAGTTATTTTGCCTCCAATCCAATCACCTTTCAAACACATGAGGCTTTGGGAACCATTTTATTTTATTTATTTATTTTATTTGTTTTTAGCAGTGGAAAAGTTTATTTGAGAAAGTAAAAGTGAAGAGTGGGAGAGAAACTGGTTCTGTGGGGTGACTTGGGCAGAATAAAGAGAAAAAGACGATAAGAGCAAAGATAAAACCACACTGTTTCTGGAAAACACAGCATGGGCTATAATAGAAAGTTATGATAGCTGGGAGCCATTTTAGATTTAAACCATAATACAGTTGTACACATGAGTCTTGTAGTTGCATTGTGGTTAGCCTATATAGTTGACTTGTACAATATTTCAACAAAAAATGATTTTTTTTTCTAGTGGTTATGAATCAGGAAAATTTATACACAAATACATGGATTTTTAGCCTCTTTTAAAATATTAAACAGTCTGCTTATACTGGCTCCACATCTCCTACCAGTCTACAGTCATCTAGAGGTAGAATGCTCTCCTGGAAATGGTGTGATCTTTCATGCTCTAATTCTTCTTGACATAGTCCTTGTCAACCACTTAAAAATATATACCCAGCATTTGCAGAATTTGAGTGGATAATCACTTCTTAATCAAAGGTTGTAGGATAAACCTTTGCATATAGGATAGTAACTTATTAAATAAACCTTTTAGGTGGCTATTTATGGGGCTGTACCTTGTAATATCAAATGGTAGAGATATAAAGACAATATGATGTAGTCTCTGCTCCTAAGGCCTTCAAACCCATGGTAAGGTGGAGGAAAGGAGGTTAAACACATCAACAGATAGGAATTATATCTTAGGTTGTGCCCCTGATACATATATGAATAGCAACAAGATATACCACCTGCCAAGCACTTTATGAGCAATACATTTAGTCCTAGAGCATGTTTTAGTGAAGAACAAGGACTCCATTTTGATGTTGTCAGGGAGAAATATTTAAGCTAGTTTTTAATGGGTTTTCAGGCATTTAATTGGGAGACATGGTGAAAGTGGAATCTCTAGAGAAGGCAAAACCATAAGCAAACCAAAGTATAGAAGTGAACAAAAAGGGAGAGAAACTGGGTACTGTAAATCATACTTCTAGGGGAACTAAGGTTTCATTTTCAATAATTGCAAAAGATATGACTTCAAAGGTAAGTTAAAGTAAGGTCAGTAATGCTGAGATTTGGGTTGTATCCTTTGTTCAGTGAGAAGTGACTGCAGATTGCAATGGGGGAATGACATGATCAAAGCAATGTTTTGGTGGATTAAACATTATCATTGAGTAGGATCGATTAAAAGAGGAGAGAAATGCAAAATATCTTAAATTTATTATATGCAAATCTCTGTGAATTAAAAAAAGTGATCATGCTTATGAGATTTCCCCTCTCCCAGTGCTGAAATATGAAAAAAATGCAAACAGGCTATATTTTGATGGGTGCATCCTTTCTAATGAATGTAACTCGTGTCCTTTTTACTTTAAATTTGATCTTCTTTTATTTGTTTTATTGATTTTTTAGTTACTCATCTCTCTGAAATTCTTTTTAAAAAATATTTTCATTAAGTTTATTGGTACACTTTAGGTATAATATACAGTTACATTCCTTGTTGGGATCTTGTACCTTTACGTGATATATCTTAGTTCTTATTTTTTCCCCATTTCCCTGCCCTCTCTTAACCCCCTCCACCCTTCCCTATTTTCAGAGACTTTGTTTCCACTTTTTCCTTTTTTCATATTTTTTCCCTTCTTTCCTTTCCCCTACCCTTCCCACTTCCCCTACTCCTTTAGACCTTTACTTCCTCTTTCACATTATCAATTATACCTTTTTTTTTTTTGGTACCGGGGATTGAACTTGAGACCTTGCACTTGCAAGCCAGATGGCTGAATCACTGAGCTAAATCCCCAACCCTTCAATTATACCATTCGAAACTTATTTACACTTAGCTTTTTACACCAGAGAAACTATTCAGTGTTTACATTATACATAAATAGTAGATTTTCTGGATTATTCCTCTTGTGTCTTTCACCTTTTTAATACTTTATCATGTTCATCTTTTAGACTCTAAGTTATGGGGAAGCTTCTTGAACTGGTACTATAATTAAAACTTTCAAATTTTATACAGAATCTATTTGCTAGGTACTGTATTTGTTGCATTTTAAAAGGCATCTATCATTTATAATCACTAATAAATATTTTCTGATGTTAAGATGACATTAGAAAAGGTTTAAAAACAAGGCTCTATAAAGTTATTTCATTCCAATCCTCAGGAATAAATCCACAAGGAGCCATTTTTATTTCCATTTTAAGAGTAGCTAAGCTGAGGCACAAAGGTTTATGAAATTTGCCCCAAATTCCAAATCCAGCATGTAAAAACTAGCATGTGAATAGTTTTCCTAACTGTCTGACTACAAAGAGGATGATTTGGTCCCCTTGTTCCACATCAGGAGGAGGGATGGCATCATGGAGAGCTCATAATAATTTTTATGCTTATACCCAATATGCCAAGATACTGAAGAGCTAAAATTATATTATTTATTCAGGACTGAAGTCCCACTCTTTCAGCTATCTGAATTTGGAGACAATTTAATAGCATTGGAGGAGGCACAATCTAAACCATATCCCTTAATTTAATTGGCATATGAGACCCTGAGCCAGAATAGCTGAAACAAAGACTCTGAAAATAAATACTTCATTGACTTTTATTTCTTTCTAGCTCTAGAGAGAAGGGAGAAGGGTGATGAGAACTCTGCTTAAAGTTGTTCAGAGCTCCTCAACCAGTTTTCCACACTGGCAGGTACCAATAGAGGACAAAAGGCAGGTTTGTGGAGTTAACTCCTTCCCGCGTGCCTGCAGGGTGTGCGCACAAGCTTGTGCATTGCTGACACAGCTGCTAGAAAAATCTAGTTTTCTCAGCTCACTCTTAGGGATTTTTCCCTCTTTAGCACCAGGCAAACTTTTCTAGTCTTTTTTTAAATTAAAAAAATAAGTCGAGATACAAATATTTACTTCAATGACTTAGAAATACATTAAAACAGTTTCATAGGGAAAACAGGAAAGAAGACAAAGTTTTAATTAATTAACTTCTTTTTTTTCAGATAGGGTCTCATTATATAGTCCAGGTTGGCCTTGAGTCATTATGTAGCCCAGTCTGGCCTCAAACTCATGGCAATATTCCTGCTTTAGCCTCCCCAGTGCTGAGATTACAGGCATGTACCACCACAAAAAGCACAAAAAGACAGTTTTAAAAAGCTAGTTCTTAGGTATTGTGAGTGAAGGTTAGAAAGAGAACTCTGATTTGATTCCTCATAAATTTTATGCACCTAAGAAAGAGAGTATATTCAAACTGGTACATTGGGGCACTCATCTAGGATTCTCTGGGTTCTTCTTGTGTACAACCCTGTTTACACCCCTTTGGAGGGCTCTGGTCTGCCAGAGACTGACTTAGGTCAGCAGTGTCCCAGAGCTTTTTCCTGTTCCTTTGTGTTTCATCTTAGTGTGGAAGAAAAAAGCCACAGTAGCAACGTGTGTGATGTGGGATTAAAGACCTCTTTTCTAGCTCCTTCTTCAGGGCACCTGGGTTTGCCAGCATATAGGTTACTATAGAATAATGGTTATCTGAGATTATTGCATCAAGTATTATTGAACATTATACATTTTAATAATGATGATTAAAGCTCAATGTGAATGACACCCGATAGCTCTTTATTTCTACTGTATTAGATAGCAATGCACCAAAACCTAAAACAATCTCAGAGGTAATGGTTAGATTAAGGGTGGTATCTCCTGACTGTACTCAGGGTAATGAGTGTGGTTTCTGAATGCTACACTTCTGAGGAGACAGGAAGTGCCTGGAAATTTTGAGGCACTGAGAATGCATCCTAGTCTGCAAGAAAGAGCCCAAAGTAGCATGTGACTCTAGGAGTTAGACTAATTATGTGCTGTTCCAGGCAGACAAAGACAAATGGTGCCAGAGAGAGTTCTATGGAGGAGTAACTTTTCTACTTGTGATGGAATGGGTTCTGTGAGACACAATGAGCTCTCTAATGTAAGGAATATTCAAGTATATACACCAGATAAGCTTCAAAATAAAATACTTTGTGGTTATTTGATGTCCTGGTGTCATGTAAGGAACTTGTTTATATAAGTACATGGTTATAGTTCAGATCTGGGGTGTCTTCTAAAAGCTTCATGTGGTCGGGAGATGATTGGGTCATGGAGGTGCTATACTTACTCATCAGTGGGTTAGTCCACTGATGAGTTATAGCTGAGTTGCAGTTAGGAAGTGAGGTATGGTTAGAGGTGGGTCACTGGGGGCGTGGTCTAGAAGGGTACATATCCTTTCCTAGCTCCTTCCTTCTCTCTCTATTTGCTGGCTGCCATGACATAGCTTTCCTCCACTTCAGGACCTTCCATGTTGTTTCTGCATCTGAGCCAACTAGCTATAAACTGCAACCTCTAAAAACTGTGAGCCCAAATAAATCTCTCCTGCTTTAAGCTGTGAGCATTGGGTATTTTGTACCAGTGACCAGAACATGACTAAGACATACACTCAGAGCTGGCAGCTTTGGTTGGTGCCTCTTTCCTTTCCTCACAGTCTCTTTTTTACCCAATCTAAACTGGATTCCATCCCAAGCATCTTATGAAGATTGCTTCTGTCAAGGTCACCAGTATTTCTCACTCACTAAACACCAATCTCTGTCTCTATAGTCTTTCACTCTTCAGAAGCATTGAATGCAAAGAAACTCCTAGGTTCTGGAAATAGATCCTTCTTTTGGCTTCCATGACCTCAAACTTAATCAGTGTTTTTTTTTTCTCCTACCTCACTGATTTCTGTTTTAGTCTCCTTTGGTGTTTATTCCCTCTCTGCTCAACATCAAAATATTGGTGTGCATTAGGGCTCTCCTTCAAATTCCCTTCTCTTCTCTATTTATATTAACTCTATGTAGTGATTTTAAAGCATCTCCTAACATGCCTTCCAAATAGATTGGATCTATGTCTCCTTCCCTTGAATTTGGGTTTAACAAAGTGATTCATTTATAATCAATAGGATGCAGCAGAAAGAGATGATTTGTAACATCAGAGGCTAGGTCATAAAATACCATGAAGCTTCTACCTAGTTCCCTTGAGCCATTGTTCCTTGGCATTCTGAGCTGCCAGCACTGACAACACACTGTAAGGAAGCGAGGCCTTTAGAGATCCTATGTGTAGTACTCTAGGCAACAGCCCAGCTGAGGATGCAGGCATTATGGAGCAGATTCAACCCTTCCCTGATGCGCTGGTCAAATTCTTAAGCCATAGAAACCACGAACGTAATGAAATGGTTGCTTTGTACTCCTGCATTTTTGGATGGCTTCTTATGCACAATGCAACTGATATTCTTTGAAAAGACCTCATCCTGTTGCATGACTTTAAGTATCACGTGTAAATGCTCATGTGTTCCAAATCCACTTTCCAGCCCTGGTCTCTTCCCAGAACTCCAGACTCTCAAATCCAACCATCCAAATGTGTATTTGATAGTCTCACATGGGTTTTAATAAGCATTATCTGCAACTAAATGTGACTAAAACAGAAAACCACTGCTTGACCCTCAACCCTGATTTATGTTTTCCCATCTTTGTATACATTCTGTTTTTGAAGTCAACACTGTATTAGTTTTGTTTCCACCCATTGCATTCCACCCCAAGATGGCATCAAATACAAGTTTTCATTCTTTCACTAAACTATCACTAGACTCTGTTCCTTTTTCTCATCTACCTCTGTCTTACTCCTGAGTCGCCATGATCTTATTCTCTTCTACTGCCACAGTCACTGACCTAGTTTCCCTGCTTCTACTCTTGTCTTCTTAAAATCCATTTTCACACAGTGACCCATGCTAGTTATTCACTGGTGTGTAACAAATTATCCCCAAGCTGAGTGACTAACAGGCAACAACAATGTGAATGATCTCGCAGTTTCTGTGGCTCAGGCATCTGGATATAGCTCTGCTTGGTTCTCTGGCAATGAATCTCAGTGCTTTCTCTGGAAGGATCTGCTTCTTAGTTCATTCAAATGGTGGTTGGCAGAATTCAGTCTTTTGGGAGTTGTTTGACAGAAGGCCCTAATTCTTCAGGAAGTATTGGATGAAGACCCTGGGTGGTCCCTTTTGATGTGGAATTCTTCATAAAGTGGCTTACACCTTGGAAGCTGATTTTGTTAGGGCAAGAGAGCAAGAGAAAGAAATGGCAAGTAATAGGGTTTTTTTTTTAAAGTAATCATGGAATGAGCTCCCATCATTATTGCTATGTTCTTGAGTTAGAAGCAAGTCACAAGTGCAGCCCACATGCAGTGGGAGGAGGTTACACCAGGGGATGAGTATTGGGAGTTGGGACCTTTGAGGGCCATGTCAGAAGCTGCCTACCACATGGCCCCCAAGAGATCTTTTAAAAACATATGTCATATCAACTTGCACACCTCCTTAAAATTCTCCAGTAGGTTTTCTTGCACTTTAAAATGAAATACAGTTTCTTGGTGCTTTACACTACACATCCAGCTCCTTCCTACTTCTCTCATCTTCTGTTGTACTCACTTTCTTTTTTGTTTGTTTTTTGGGTTTTTTTTTTTTTTTTTTGGTACTGGGGATCGAACTCGAGACCTTGTGCTTACAAGGCAGGTGGTGGAACCACTGAGCTAAATCCCAGCCCTATACTCACTTTCGTTCATCTATTTCATTCCAGCCATTCTATTTTCTTTCCTGTTCCTTGCATTCTCCAAGTGTGCTCCTTCTTGGAGCTTTGGATTAGGTTGTCCATCTTTTGGATAACTTTCCTTAGATCTGCATGGAATTGGCTGCTTCTTTTCATGAAGATCTCCACTTCAAGGTCTCCCAGTCAGAAAGGCCTCCCTGACCACTCAGCTTAACATAGATCTCTAGTGTCTATCACATCAACTTCTTTTATTCTGTGTATTGCTCTACCACTACTTAATATTATTCTTGTTTGTTTATTTCTTTCTTTATTTATTATCCCTTTCTTTCCTTTCCCTCCCACAAGTAGAATGGTTTGGCCAGTTCTAACTTTGGCTCATTCACCTGGTATCTTCAGCAGTATCAAGCTTCATTAATAGAATTACCAGAGACTTTCTAATACCCAATTTTCATGAGTAGGTTTATAACAATAGCTATCACTTATATGAAACTTATAATTGGGCAAATACTGTTTCAAATGCTTTACATGCACCAACACATTTATCACAAAACTCACATTCAACAGATAAGGAAAGGGAAACACAGAGAGACACAAAGTTGCCCATGATCACACAGGTGCTAACTAGGAAAGCTAGAATTTGCTTTCAGTCTAATTTTGGAACAGTCTCTTCTCATTCATGGTATATAAACTTTTGCAAAAATCCTTCATCATTATCCAACACAGGCTGGTTACCAGATTCATAAAATTCCCATCAGTCACTATCAGGCACATCTTCCAAAAAGTGTGTAAAATTTGTAGTCTCATTTGTTTATTGTCTTCAGTAACTATGTTTCTTCCATTTTAGTGACTGTGTTTCAACTATCTAGGACAGAGAGGGGAGAAGTGTTGGCATGCAAAGAAACATGTCCTGCAAAGTGATCTTTGAAGCTACTGTTTTACCTAGGGAACAGATTATGTCTCTACATATCTCTCAGATATGCCCTGGCTTATAGTCATGGGATGTCTTTCAGAAGTTTTTTTGGCTTTTTGTCAAGAAGACGGCAAATGTTAGCTGGGTTATGACCTAAAAAACAGTCCATTGCTCCAAAGAGGTTATTGAATCAATGATATTTCCTGTGTTACACCATCAAACACCCCCCTTGGCTGCAACAGTACAGAGTTTTAGTGTGTAATTGCTTCTTTCTCTCTGTGGAGTTATGCCTATTGCTGTGGTTTGACTACTCCATTGCTTGTGTTTGACTACTCCATTCCCTGCAAACTATACACATTTTGAAATTTAGCTGGTAATTTGCCAGCAAAGAAAGTTCTCCTGCCTACATGATGATAATCAAACAGCAGACAACAGGGCAGCATTGGTTGCCAAGAACTGAGATGGAATAAACATCACCCAACTTCTTATGCCTTGCCTTCCAAGAAGGAACAGCAATGTCTTGATAGTCAGGAAAACAGTGACCAAATAAAAATGATTTATGGACAAATATCCAGGATTCCTTTGGGAGCTCCATCTCTGATGTCTCTGCCTGGAGCCAATCTCTTTTTGTAGCTATACAGAATGGACCTGCTGAGGACATTTTCTTTGGTACATGCTGTCTTGTCTCTGGGCAGGAAGAAAGCTATTTTTTTGTTTAAGCTCAGCATTCACCTGAACAAATAGCAGATGTTGATGAATATTAATTTGTGCTTAGATTAATGCTTCAAAGTGTCAATTAATTTCTGTTTTACTATTCAGCCCTTGATTATAATGAGCTACTTCAGGATACGGGGAGCATACACCTGGCAGGGGGTGGGGCTGGAGGTCTTCAGGGAGTGGAGCCAGGTCCTCGGGCTTTTATGTTCCTGAAGTGGGACAATTCCAGTGGAATCCAGGTGTCCCCTGAAAGTCACTCAGCCATGCACAGTCCCAGTGAGAGATGCGGGAGTGGGGGGAGAGTTTTAGGAGAGGCTGGGAGCTAAGTATTCAAGCTGTACTCCAAGCTCCAGGTAGAACAGGCTGCTGAGGTGACCCCCTCATAGTCTCTGTCTCTTTTTAACCTAACAGTCCATTCCTGTTGTTGGCTTTTAAAGTTCCTGAGAAACTTAATTCTAATTTGGACATTCACAAGTCCATGAGTTGCAGGGAAGAGAACATGGCCTTTGTAGTCAGGTATAATGGAGTTTAAGTCTCAGCCTTGAATTTTCCCAGCTCATGTCATTTTCTCTCCTTTCTGAGCCTCAGTTTCCTCACTTGTAAAGCACAGCCACCTAAAAGACTGAGTGAAGCATCTGTGTTCCATGCTTAGCAAGGGCCTGGCACCAAGAGCAATGTAATAAATGCAGTTCCCTTCCCCCTTTCCCTTCTAATGGACAAGCCCATTCTCAAACAATTTAACTTCATCTTTATTGAGTTTTCAAGTATCTCTCTGATGTCAATGTTTATTTCTCCATGTCATAACAATTTCCTGGTTCTCTGCCTTGGTAACTTGGTAAGTACATGTGACATAAATGCTTCTATTTTGAGTTTTCTACTTGAATAAAGTGAATGCTATGATTTTTCCTTTTGAAAAGGATACTTAAGACAGCATACTCCATATTTTCCTTGTTCCTCATTTACCTGTGCTGCTGCTCCTCTGGAGGTGAACAACAGAATGGATTTCTGTCTTGCAAAAAGTTGCTCTCTGCAGCCTGGACCTCCTTCTTGCCTTGGTCTTACTGCGCCATTTTGCCTTCTCTCTTTAACGCTCCCTGCTCATCCTGCAGACCACCCATCTATCAGCACACTACTAACTACAATCAAGAGGACCTTGAGCAGTGCCAGTGTGTAGGACAACAAAGTCTAATTGTCCTGGTGTTGAAATTGTTGATGGGAGGTTTCAGCATGCACTGTGGCACCCATTTCTCTCTAGCTCTCTGGTGTATCAGTTTCCCAGGGCTGCCAAAACAAAGTACTAGAGACTGGGTGCCTTAAAATACCTGAAATTTATTGTCTCATAGTTTTTGAGACTGGAGGTCCATAACTGAGGTGCCAGCAGGGCTGTACTTCTTCTGAAGTCTCTAGAGGAGAACACTTCTTTGCCTCTTCTAGTTTCTCTTAGTGGCCCTTGGCCTTCAGAGTCCCCTGGCTTATGCCAGCATAACTCCAATCTTTGCCTCTTGCTCTCCTGATGTCTTCAAACATTTTCTCTCTAAGCATAGCTGTGTTCAGACTTCCCCTTTTTATGAGGATCCTGGTCATACTGGGTAACATTTCATCCTAATCACCTCATCTTAATTTGGTTAAATTTACAAAGGCAGAGGCATTGGGGCTTAGAGTTTAATACTTTTTTTCAACCCATAACGGATGTAGATTGTGTCTCATTCTTTTCCTCCTTAGGTTTCTGATGAGTCCTTTTGGTCTTTATATGAATTTCAATAGAAAACAAAGTTCTTTATCATCTAGCCTTAATTTTTTATCCATTTTTATACTTAAAAATGTATTTAGCTTTTGCAACATGCATGGCTTGGTACTCTCATATCTATCTCTTATTGAATTCTCAAAGAGCCTAGGAGGACAAAAATCACTATTCTCATTTTCTAAGGGAGAAAATGGAAACACAAATAAATTGAGAGGCTTGTCCATTGCTGTATGTCATAGGTGCTAGAGGTTGTACTTGAGCTCAGACCTTGTACTGATTCAATAACAACCTTTATTTTCTCTTCAACTGTTTCATCTCCACCCTTGAACCTAAGAATCCTGTCTACCTTGATCTTTCTCTCACCATTCTCTGGTCACTCTGAATCCTTTTTGGATATTTTTAGTGATTTTGGAGCCTTCCCTTAACTCTCAAACCAGCAATTTTGGCTCCTACTGGCTGCTTTCTCCCCAGTAATTCTGTTGTGTTTCAAGAACTTGTCTCATCCCTGCATATCTCCTTTCTCTCAGTCTCTTTGTTCTCATAATTCTTTAACACTGCAGCATCCTGACCCCTGATGTCATTCACCTACACCTAAATCTATGTGGCAGTTTCCATCCTTCCTGTTTATACTTTCTGGACATCAACATAGCTCCTTACCACTTCTTCTTGACACTCCACTGTTTCTTCAAAGCGATCCTGATAGCTTCTGATGTATTTTAAATGGTTTTAAAACGACACTTGATACAAGTGTCCCTACTTCTATTGCTTCTTCCAAAAGCAACACTGGTTCCCTGAGGAGGGATACTACATTTTTTTTCTCGAACACTCAGAGGTGCCTTTTGGCTCTTAGTGTTGTATGGCACTTTTTCAACAAAACTTAAGGATGTTAAGTTAAGACTAGATGTCTGACCACTCTTCTAAGAAGTTTTGTCCCTTGCCTGGGAGAGATAGTCAAACTCATTTGAAAGAGGTCTGTCTGGTTGATAGTTCTGCCTGAAAGAATGACTACTCTAAACTACCCTGAAGGTAAAAATGTAGTCTATATGTAAAGCCTCCAGAAAAAGAGATCAGGTTACTCCCTGGATAAAATTAAAAACAATCCTGACTTGTAGCTTGCCTTATTTTCTTCTGTCTGTATCATTCCTGGTCATGTTCTGATCTTCTTTTTGATGTTTTAGATACTATTTATAATCTGAAAATGTAAAATCTAATTTCCTTATCTTGATACCTTGGCCAGGCTCCTGAGCTATATTTTTAGCTACCTGTTCTCTACCACAATCCTATATCTTCTTCATCTTCTAGTCTGGATTTTGGTTACTGACATCAGTTCCATTCTCCATGTCTCACTGAGTACCACTGATCACTTACTGAATGAACCCAGGTTTCTGATGATCCTTTCTGATTGCTCACCAAACATCAGAACTTTTATTTGTTTATTTATTTATTTATTTATTTATTTATTTATGGTACTGGGGATCGAACTCAGGAACTTGCGAACATCAGCCCTTTTAACTCCTCTTCCTCTCCAGTCTCTTTTCATTCCAATTCAAATAGATTTCTTTAGAAACACTAAAGTTTACCATATGATTTTATTGGTGTTTTTTAGACATGGTCTTGGTATGTAGCCCAGGCTGGCCTTGAGCCCACTATGGAGCCCAAGCTGGCCTTGAACTCATGGCAATCCTCCTGTCTCAGCCTCCCGAGTGCTGGAACTATAGGCATGCACCACCACGCCAGGCTTGATTTTCTTACCTTGATGCTGCTGACTTCCCTGCCTGGGAAAAGTCTCTAAACTCATTGTTGTCATTCTGCACCATCTGAAATCTGTGACCTACTTCTCATTCCTTAAGCCCTGTCTCTCTCCTCCTGCCCACCTCCAAGCATACCAAACTCCTGTTAAAGAGGGTTTCTCAACCAGGAGTGTTGCTCATGTCTGTAATCCCAGCACTCTGGGTCGCTGAGGCAGGAGGATCATAAGTACAAGCCCAGCCTGAGCAACTTAACAAGACTCTGTATCAAAATAAATAATAAAGTTTAAAAGGAGCAGGGATGTACCTCAGTGTAAAGGCCCTGAGTTCAATTTCCAGTATTTAAAAAAAAGTAAGGTTTCTCATCATGCCTTAGAAACATCATATCCTGTTACACCTTAATACTTTTACACGTTTCCTCTGCTTGGGATGCTTTTTTCCCCTTCTCATTTTCAAGATCTAGAGCAATGATGAATTCTTGTTGAAACTGAGTAATTTTCCTAGCTAGAGTTGGTAACTGTGTTAGTTAACTTTTCATTACTATAGCAAATACCAGAAGTAATCAATTTATAAACAGAAATGTATTTTGGCTTATAGTTTTGGGAGTTCCAGTTCATGACCAACTGGCCCTGTTGTTTTTGGGCCTGTGGTGAGTCAGTATATCATGGCGAGAGTGTAGAGTGGAATAACACCACTCACCTAGAGCCTGGGGGTGTAGCTCAGCAGTGCAGCACCTTCCAAGCAAGTGCAAGGCTCTGAGTTCAATTCCCGGTACCAATAAATAAATAAATAAATAAATAAATAAATAAATTCACTCACCTCAAGGAGAGCCAGGGATCCAACAGAAAAAGGAGAAGGGATCTGGGGGTCCTATAATTTTCAAGAGCACACCCCCAGCGACTTAAAGACTTCCAATAGGCCACACCTTTGAAAGGTGCCACCCTCCCAAAACAGGACTGTGGGGATCAGGCACAGCACTGATGGCACTTTGTTCACTGTTGGATAGTGTGACTCTATAATAACTTGCCTGTGGTCCCATTTGCTCTTTTCATTAGAGTATGGATTCTCCAGCAGCCAGTGCAGTGCCTGGGATGCAATAAAAAAAAGCCATACATATTTTTGAAAGATTGAACACTTCAGATCATCTCACTCAATCCTATGTCTTTGTCTTTACCTTCCTTCCATCTCTTTTTCTTTCTTAAAGAAAGATCTGAAGCAGCACATGAAAAACCAGTGTTCAAGCTACAAATGAGCAAACAAAGAAGTTGAGGTTTTAAAAAGTAGTGAAATATTATTCAGCCATAGAAAGAATTAAATATTGTCATTTGTTGCAACATGGATGGAAGGAACTGAAGATCCTCATTGTATGTGAAATAGGCCAGGCATAGAAAGACAAACACTACATGCTCTCATCCATATGTGGAAACTGAAATAGTTGCTCTCAGAGGGGTAGGGAGCAGAAAAATGGTCACTTTAGGCTAGGAAGGGGAAACAAGATGGGCTAGAGAGGGAGACTGGATAATATGCACCAAAATACAGTTAGAGAGGGAGAAAATGTTCTTACATTCTACAGCAAAGTAGAGTGACTGTAGGCCAGTGATGGCCAATTTTTAGAGACCAGGTGCCAAATTGCAACCCAAAACTCACTTATTTATCACAAAGTGCCAACACTGCAATTAAACCTGAATACTGAGGTTTTCATTTAGAAAAAACAGCTCATGCATTAACATCTTTGTCTTAAGGGAAAAACACATGTGCTATATGTTTACCACCACTGCTATAGACTGTCAACTACTATTAAGTTCATAACAATTTATTATATATTTTATAAACAACTATAAAAGAGGAGTTCAAAATTTCCAAGCACAAAGAAATGATAAATGTTTAAGATGATAGAAATGTTAATTATTCTGATTTGGTTTTTACATATTGTATACAAATATTGAATCATCATACTGTACTCCATTGCATAATATGGATAATTATGATAATAATTGAAAGTAAGTTGGTAGGATCAAGTTGAGGGTTAGAGCACAGCATGGGTGCTAGAGGGTGGCCACAGAATTTATTTTTTCTGAGCTCCTCAGCAGCCCAAACAAAGGTACAGGATCCTTATTATGCATTTATTAGTATCCATATGACAAAGTAACTCATTACTCCAGGAAAGAACCAAGTCCTGAGACCAGAGAGAAATTTCTGGTAAGGGTGCCAGGGACTTGGTGAACAACCTTATCCATTCTGATAAAACGGCCAAACAAGGCAGGGTGGCTCCCAGCTGTGCTGTGGGAAGAGTCTTATTTGTCTAGATGAATGAGTTTTAATTTGGATGAATATGCAACAATTCCACTTGGTCTGTGTTTGATGGAAAGGGACTAGCATAACAGTGAAGAAGGGTGGGTCCCTATCCTCGGACTAAAAGCCCTGGCAGGCTTATTCATTCATTCATTCATTCATTCATAATTCTTTTTTTTTTTCATAATTCTTAATTGAATGCCTATTTTACAGGAGGCTCTCATGGGAAATTTCTCTTCTACCTGCTATTATGCAATCTCTCCTATCCTAAGTTCTGTTGGAAACAATCTTACCTTATATCAGCTTTTTCAAATCAAAGGCCAGAGAATGCACCTGCCTAAATTGCTCTGCACAGGATTCAGCTCTCAAGCTGGAGGTTTTTCAGTGGCAACTAATGGTTGTCATAGGGAGGAACAGAAAGGGCTCTTGGACATGCTTCTTTTTAAGCATCCAGGGAACATTTTCTGACTCTGGAAAGATTGCTTTCACAGAGCAATTTTAGCCATTATCAACTGAGAATAAAACCTACTTTACAAAATTAAATTAGCCAGTCTTTCCTCCCAGATTCATTTTTCCTCCTTTAGTGCAGTGAAACCCATCTCTATTTATCAGGCCATGTAACCTCTCCTACGGCATTGTTCCAATCGTTCAGTAAAATAAAAAGGCTTTTTAAAAAGGAGGTTACAAATATAAACATGAGTGCAATTAAGATCTCAACTCCATTACATTAATATTTCTACTTTGCGTGGAGTTCATTATGATGCACATCAGGGTTTTAATGTTTTCTCCAGTTTAGTGCCATCCTTAGTTAGAAGGAAACATCATGCTATAGAAAACAATTGCCTCTTGGGTTGGAAAATAGTTTGAATAGGATTCCATTGTGATTAATTAAACTCACACATAATAAAGTAGAAAGAACCAAACAGTTGTTCTTTAAACTGACAGCATATTCTGTGAACAAAAAAGATTTGTAACACTAAATTTAAATTTCCCTGATATAATAATATATTATGGAAATTACTCATCTTTTTTTTTCTTTTTGCTAGAAACATGGTGAGCCCTTATGTTTCTTTTATTCCATGCAAAAAATAGAAGTACAAACAAGAATGAGGGAAATAGAAAAAAAGAGGACTTAATGAGCAAGCACAGGCATGATAATATGGATAAAAGCCTTCATTTTCTCTCCATTACCCTCAAATTATTTCCCTCAAACATTTTATCAGGCAATTCTTCTTTGCAGCCAGCTCTAAATGTGTGCTGCCTTCGTGAGGAAGAGCTGTACATCTTTCTCCTTGGATAACAGCTTTCTTTCTTGGAAATCGTTCTCCGATTTGAAAAGCTGCTCTCCTTGCGTTTCAGTTCATCTGCTGGCATAACCCTAGCCTTTACTCCTCTCAGCGAGTCTCTCAGGAAATAACCATTGTCAGCCCTTAGAATAGGCAGCGAGCCACATCACTGGCATTAGAAACCTGTAACTAACATGTCTGAAAAGAGAATAATGAGTTCTGCTTTGAAAAATGCTGTTTCCACCCAGCCTCTCCTTTCCGTCTGTATTTTGTCTTTGCCTTATGTTAGCTATTTCGTCTTTCGTGTTTGCCTATATCTTTCTTTGTTATTTGTGTTTTGCTGTCCATTCTCGCTCAGTCAGTTCATCTGTTGTTTCCTCTCCCTGACCACCACCTACCTTATCCTGGCCTGCTTTTCCTTTTGCTCTCTCTGCTCCTCCATCTCCCCTCCTCCCCCTCTTAAATTCTGAGTCTCTGGATTGCAATCAAGATTCTTGAAGCCAAATAAGGAGTGATGGAGCATGTCTCTGGAGAGTGTCTTATATTAACTGGCAACACTCAGGAACTGCTGTTAAGGAAGGAAGGCAGTGCCCCAGGGTCAGCTAGTGTTACCAGGGCAGCACATTCAAGTACTCCTTGTTTCTAAGAAATGCAATGCTGGCCTCAAGGGCTGATTTCCTGTCTGATGGCATGGTGCTTCCAAGGATGCGGCAGGGTCAGTGTGAAGCTGAAAACATTGCCCGCCCCCCGTGTTGTCCTTTGCCCATGCTGTTTGGGGTAACTTCCAGTGTGTCCTGTGAGCTGACCCAGGTAGTGAGCAAGATGGGTCTGAGTTGGAGGGGACAGTCTTTAAACTTTGTCTTTATGAGCCACCAAAGGAGTGTTTTCCCTTAAAATCATTTCTGTTTTGGATGAAGGTGACTTCTGCCAGGGGAATGATAGTTTTCTGATGAAGACCCTAATAGGCCAGACAACTAAAATCATACCCATTTGCTTTAAATATACAGGCTAGAGAAACAGAATTGCCCAATTATTCCGAAGATCCGAAGTGATGAAATGTGACAGAAACTTTATTGATTTGACAGTGTGACTTTCCCTTTCTGAGCTCTTGATGAATGTCTAGAACAAGTGTATAAAACATACCAAGGGTTCAAGTGCTACCTCCTAATTGCAGAATTTTTTCTCCCTCTGTGGCCTCAGAGACCTTGTTTTACGGACTTTTTAAGACAGTTGGAATAATTGATTTTTAAAAAATAATTTATAAAATGAGACTTAAATTCATGTTTTAGCTTTGTTCATGTACCAAGAATAGAGAAAAAGAGTTATTTACTTTTGAAATTGAGCTATTAGGGAAAGTAGTAATACCTAAGAATTTAATCTTTCATTTTCTATGGTTTTCTAGTCCTTGGTGCCATCAGTAAAGTTAGAAAAACAAGTTTGATTCAGTTTAAAATATATTTATTATTGTCCTGTACCAGGTGCTGGTGAAGGGCTGAAATTCTGGGGTGATGAAGATATGGTTGTTGCCTTTAGCTTACATCCTTCATGACCCACACAGGCATTTTATGAGAAAAATGCTCAACAAATGTCCTTCTCTCTCTTGCTACTTACAAATATCCCTCCACACTCCTTTCATGCCCAAAGACTGCGTTCTGTGCCCTCCTCAGGGCCCTCTGAGCACCCTGTGCCAGTGTTCTTGCCAGTGCCCAGCACACCTCAGCACCTTAGCATCCCCATCAGTGACGCCAGAGGAACCCTGAGTGACAAGATTGTGTCTTAATTACTTCCCTTATCGCTGAGACAAAATACCCAACACCTGCCAATTAAAGGAGGAGAGGTTTATTTTGGCTCGCAGGTTTTAGAGGTTTTGTTTCATAACCCACTGGCTCTAAAGCAGGGTAGCATGGCAGAGGGGGATGGCAGAGGAGAGTTTGTTCATCTGATGGCATCAGGAAGCAGAGACAGAGAGGTTAAGGGAAGAGCAGGGGAGGAAGATATATCCTTCCAGGCCACACTCCCATAACCCACCTCCTTTGACCAGGTTTTACTTCTCAACATCGCATTTAGCTATAAACTCATTGGTGAACTAATCCACTGATGAGTATCTTGCCCTCTTGATCCAGTCACCTCAAAAGTCCCACCTATGAGCACATGAGGTTTTGGGGGCACATCTAGATATAAGCCATAATGGGCTGTTTCTACTCCTTGTGTTTCCGGTATCTTCCACAGAGACATCCCAAGCATCTGTAAGGATGTGCAGAATGAGCAGAATTGGCAGCACGTTTATAACAGGGGTATCCATTCTAGAAAAAGTTTGCTGCCTCCAATGTCTCCCAGATAGTTTGTGTCTGGAGCATGACTGGTCAATATTGACTTTGGAAGTTATTTTTCTCTCCTATTCCTAGGCAAACTCTATGAATGAGTGCAACACCATCTCCTTGTAGATGTATCCTAACTATGAGCAAAAGCAAAACTTCAATGAGTGTATTTCCCTTTTGATTGCATGCAAACAACCCCAGAAGTGACATTTTCCACAGTCCCACTAGAATTAGTTAACAATTAATCTGGAGAAATTTGTGGTGAATATTGTTGTTTCCTGAAAGAACATACAGGGAATTAAATAAGTTAATATTTGCAAAGCATGCAATCAACAATATATAAGTGCTTGTTAAATGAACAGAAAAAATATCTTTGCTGTTGTGATTATTATTAAACCCTAAGAAATCATGTACATGGAAACATTATTTCCTAGACCACTGAAGCTCTGAATGTTTTAAAGACAAAATGTATAGTTTAAATTTTGGAAGTCCCTAAAATACAACACGGAAGTACTCTTGGCTCGAGGTTTATTCTATTTAACACCTTTCAATAGGGCAACATCTGGATGTTATCATGGTTTGGCTAGATGAGATGCCGAAATGACAAATTCTGGGAATGCTGTGCATTAGGCACTCTTGTCTTTGCCTGTAATTGCCTTAAAGATATAAAAGAGCCTGATTGTAATAACTCCCCTAGTGTAACTATTCTTCATTTCTATTCCACAAGAGAAGAGAGCAGGAAGTGGTATCACTCTAAGAGTATAAGTGAGGAGAGAGGGAGCTAATCCTTAAATATGTGTGCTCGGCATCGAAACGAAGTACTGAACAACAGTGTGAAAGGATTACTGGTAATCTTATATATATCCCTTAACCTATTAACTGGAATAATTGTTGCACTAAGATAAGAACCCCTGAAATATTCCAGGCAAGGTGGCCCTAGGTCAGAAAGCATTCATTATTTATTTCGTAAAGTCCTGTTCTCTAGTGATAGGGATGGAAATTTGGCAGACCAGGTCTCCCCTTGTCAAGCAAGTGAAATGGCTGTTTCATATTTAATCTGAATCCTTTGCCCTGACAGATAAATCTGAAGAGTGCCTTTGAGAATGTGATGAGTTAGGCTCCTGGTGATGTCGGTGGGGAAGACAGCAAGATAGGCAGCCTGCCACATGACTGCAGGCCCTTTAAAGTGAAATAGGTAGAGCCAATCATTTCTATGAAAAGTTAAGCAAGGAGGGAAGTTTGTCTCTAACATATCTTAAATTCTCAAGGAGTACTTCATTTTATTTGAGGAAATGTGATAAAGGCCTTTGTACTGAGCTAGGGTGATGAGAAGAACTGAGCACTGTTGTGGCAGGGTTTGTTTTACCCCTGGGTGCCATGAAGCTTTGTGAACAGTGAAATGGGTGTTTCTGTGATGTGGTTCAAAAGCTCTTGTTGGAGGTGAGCTGTGTAAACAACAGCATGGAGACCGTGTCTGAAGCAGCCTTTGTATCAGGTGGCCAAATATCACATCTGCTAAGAATGAAGACAAAAATTTTAATCCTTATTTGGGTCATCTGATCTATGAGGTTAGTCAAATTGTGGAGTTATAGTTCACAACTAGACTTTTGTTTTGGACTCAGCGATGTTTTAGACTCAATGCTATATATGATCAGAAGTCACTGCAGGTTTTTACCAGGTGTTGATATGATTTGATTTATATTTAGACATGATCAAGGTGGTAAAACAGTCAGGATTTAGGAGACAGAAACCATAATTGTAATTTGAACAGGGAAAATATAATACTGTATAAAATTATGAACTAATTAAAGGCTCTTACCTACAAGAAGTATGAAGAGAATTGTCAAGAAAGTGAATAGAATGCAGGGAATAGTCACTACTCATAGGGGTGAAGGAGAGTATGCAGAAAAGGAATAAACTTGGAGGAAGTTCCTCCTCCCAATGCTAGGGCTGTGATTCATTTCCTGTGGTTTAGTGGTTTGCAGAGAAGTTCACTGAGGTGATTGGAGCAGGACTGTCAAGCAAGAAGCTACCTGTTAGACCAAGGGTAAAACTTGGTGCAAGGTTTGTGTCTCTGGGTCTCTTTTGTGCTATCGGCAAGGAAGCTGCCAATTGTCAAGGAAATTGCTCAGCTTTGTAGGAAGAAGAGCACAGGAATCAGCTTTGTAGGAAGAAGACCTTTCCTTCTGCAGTTTTTTCTCTTGAGCCCTCTACTGATAAGGTCTAACATTGTGCCTGCTCACAAAAGAGATGTTCATTGGGTTCAGTGATGGGATTAGCAAGCAGGGCATTGGTGGTGAAATGAAGGTTGGCTTGGAGAGGGGAGAGTACCGAGGCTCAGGGGGTGGAGTTGCAAAGGAAGAAGTGATGCAATAGGTTGACATGCTGCTCATGGTCCTGAAACGTGGCTGAAGCAGTGGTGATGAAGGTGGTAGTTAGTGGAATATCCCAGAGGTAGAACTCACAGGACTCCATGGCTGTGGAGTGCAAGAAAGAAAAGACAGAAATTTGTCCTGTTTGCTGTCCTTCATAGCTAAGAAAATGTGTTTGTGTTTCAGAGGAAGATAATTTATTCTGTTTTGGAAAATAATGTCAATTTATGGTATCTGTGGAATATCCTGACATAAGTTAAAATTTCCTGGAAAAAATTCAATAGATTCAAATATGTGGTGGGGCTATGATTTTTCCAACTTCTCAAAAACCCACTTGTAAAGAAAAAGAATAAAAATCAATGTTCCACCTTAAGGAGAGTTTAAATAAATTTTTTTCAGAAATAAACATCTTTACATTCATTAAGATCCAAAAATGATTAAAGCTTATAGCAGTAGTGGTTTTTCCTTAAAATATCTGAAACTTTAATTTAGATTAAGGGTCAGCATTAAAGTTCAGTGTATGCTGTGTGTGTGTTTTGTTTTTGTTGCTTTGTACAGTAAGAAATTTTTATATGTATATAATTCTTGAGTAATGTTTCTGTAGTAAGCAGAGTAAGAAATCTAATACTTTATGTATTGTGGCATTTTATTACATATCAAAAGCTGGTTGGCTACATAGACACAAAAAGGAAGAAGGTGGGGTTAATCATCTGAGAAGGCAAAAAACAAAAACAAAACAAATATAATTTTCCCCTAGCACTCATTTGTTGTACTATATGATAGCATTTCTTTATATTTCATAGTTTGTATCTAGTTGTTTCTTGTATATAACCACTGCTTTCTCTTTTGTATCAATTCCAAGTGGACAGGACAGATTCTATGTGCTATTTCTTCTTCACAGTTTATCAATAAAGATCTCAGTTTTAGTTTTCCATGAATGTTTGTTAAGCATCACTTTAAACCAGCAGAAGCCTAGATGATCCTTGAAACCAAGATAAAAACACATAAGTTCTGTCCTGGAGGAGCTCATGATTAACTGAAGAAAAATATAGAAAAAGTCTATTTGAATACAATATCATTAGGTGCCTAAACTGATGATCTATTCTCTACTCAGAGCTGTCAATTTTGAGTGAGTCCTTGAACTAAGGAGACTTGTAGTACCTTTTTATCTTCAGCCCTGTGGATTGAATTTACAGAATACTAAGCTACACCCCAACACTTTTCAATTTTATTTTTAAATTTTGTGATAGGGCCTCCCTAAGTCTCTAAGGCTGGTCTTGAACTTGTGATCTTGCTCTCAGCCTCCAGAGTAATCAAGATTACAGGCATAAGTCATCACATTGGGCAAATATCATCCATTCCCCCCCCTCCCCAAAGACTGTGAGCTCACTGGGTATCAGTTACTGTGCAAGCTACTGCAAACTTCAGTTGTGTTTGTAGGGAAATGTCAAATGCAAGTTCACATATGCCATGGAATTGTACTGGAGGGAAGGCCAGAACAGTCTTAAGCTTTATAAACTTGACAATAACGTTGAGAAGAATAACAAGTTAATCTTTAACAAATGCTTTGAAGATAGAAAGTGCCAACATAAGTGCTAATTATTATTATTAGCCCTGTGGCCTTTTGCCTTTTCCCTTTACTGTTAGATCTATCATAACACTTCTTAACTTCAAGGGAAATTATTGTTCTTTAGCTGAGCATTTTTAATAAAGTGAAATGTTAATATATGCATGTATGGAAAAATCACTTCTTTCATGGTTCTTTTTATCCTCTCTATAGGACAGAGATCATGTCATTTATCTATTCTGCAAGGTGCCTAGCAAAGAAATCCACATTTTGTCACTCTTTAAGTATGTTGGCAATGGTTGTCTTGCTTTTAGGAGAAGTAAAATGTTTTGTTTAGAATCCTAGCTATGACTATGAACTAGTAGCACTGAAAAGAAGTCAGAACTAAAAAGATTAGCATTTTAAAGTGGTCACCAGGAGAGACTGTAAAATCTACTTATACCAGAGCTGTTAACACTGCCCTAAATATTTTTATTCTTTTCATTTTGAATTGCTTTCAGAAGCATTTTTACAAACCATATTAAGAACTAGTGTAGTTATTTTTTGTCACATCTCATACACGGGAAAGAACGTAGAATGCCGAAAGTGGAAATACAGCTAAGGGCTCTCTGTGTTGGTATGTGTGAAGCTCAGAGAGTCAGTGAGTTAGAAACCCAGTGCAATAATATGAAACAAATCATCCTAATGCAATACACACCCATGTAATCTGGGGAAATATTGCAATGTTTTAGAGGACTTTCAAATTTAGAATTTCTATTATATTGTTTTGCTTTGGGAAAAATCAAAACCATGTTTAACAGATATTCAATGAAGAAAAAGAGAAAGAAATGGGAAGAGTAATAACACAAATAGACATAAATACAACACACACACACACACTTGTCTTTCTCTGTTCTCTTTCTGGTAGTCTAATCAAATGTTTTGAAAAAACCAACTTAATCACATACTGACTCTTTCTTTTGTTCTTCCACCATAAGTAATAGAAGCCAGAAATTTTTGCTTATTTTCTACCTTTTTATAATCAACCTGCTTTGTTGCCAGTAAAGAGGACTAGATAATGGGCAGCTGGAACATAGAATTAGCTAAAGAGATACAGGTTCTCTATTTCACACATCTATTTAAGCTTTGTATTGTCTGCTAAGGCCTCTGTAACCGAGTACCACAGACTGGATGGCTTTATCAAGATTAATTTGTTGTGTAATAGTTCTGGATACTGGAAGTCCACAATCAAGGTTCAGAATTGGTTCTTTCTGAGGGTTGTGAGGAAGACTGTCTCATGCCTCTCCCCAACCTAGTGGTTTGCTGACAAACTTTGGAGTTCCTTGGCTTGTAGATATGCTACTTCACTCTCTGACTTGATGTTGGTGTGCTTGTCTGTATCCAAACTTCCTCTTTTATTCAGGCACCAGTTTGTTGGGTTGAGGTCCACTCAGATTATCTCATTCTAAGTTGATTACCTCTGTGAGACTCTGTCTCTAAATAATGTCACATTCTGAGGTCCTAGGGATTAGGTCTTCACATATAAATTTGGGAGGACACAAATTCAACTCATAATAAGCCTAGGGGGAAGTGGACAGAGAAATGAGAATGTAAGGAAACAGAAAGACTAACAGCTTGGTCTTTACACCATGGCACAGATGAATAGGAAGTTATTCCTCTTATTTTCACAAATTTTCATACTGAAAAGGGTCTGGGCTAAGAAATATTTATCATATGCATCTCAAGTAGATTTCTAAAGCACCTTACACAGTTTCTTTTCTTTTTTAGCTTTGACTACAGTTTGTTTTGGGCATAATTTATCTCTCTTATCAAACTATAAACTGTTTCAAAGTAGTAACTAATTCACCTTTCTTCCTATTCCTTGACCTAGCACAGTAACTGATCTATAATAGACATCTGATAATTACCATTGACTGTGTGAACGCCTGTCTACCCTTTTTAGTTACAAGGTTCAAAAATTATACAAAGCTATTGCTAATTATTTTATCAGTCAGGATAAGTCAAGTTGTGCTACAGGATCAAACCATCACAAACTCTCAGTGAATTAATACAATAAATTTTATTTTTTGCACAAACTCTTTTCCAAGTCCAGGCAACTCCTGAAGGAGATTATCCTCCACATGGGAGAAAAGAATCCCAGGAAATTCCATCTCAGCATTACACATCAATATTTCTTGGCAGGGCAAATGATCAAGAATCCTGCACTGGAGCTTCAGGGATTCAACTGAAAAGTGACACAAGTCACTCTATTCCCAGCCCATTGGTCACATGATCCTAACCAACTATAGGAGTGATGGGAAACTTTGTCTTCCATATGTCAGGAAGGCAAGGAGAACTAGAAAAGCTAGTGCTTTAGTAACATATCTTGGGTACTTTTTTCCCCTAAAAATGTATCTTATGTTGGCATTGTGTTTTATACAGTATTTATGGAGCACTTACTATGTGTTAGGCAGTGTTCTAGATATTGAGAGAAGAAAAGGCAGACTAGAGCCTAAATTTCTTTATGGGGCAAGAGTGACATGGGAGTGATCAAATAAATAGATGACGTATTTACATATAGTGATAAATCCTATAAAAACAGAATAGGATATGGTGGAGAATAATTTCCCTCTGATTTCAATCCCAATATGTTCTAAAACTCTTAGCTTTCTATGGGAAAGTCAGTACTCATTTTTGCTTTCTTGTGTATTTCAAAATGTAAAATCATTATTCTTCTATATTTACTATTCCTTGACCTAACACAGTACCTTATATATAATAGACATCTAGTAATTACCATTGCCTCTATGAATTCCTGTCTAAACTTTGTAGTTACAGGGTTCAAAATTATACAAAGCCATTGTTAATTATTTTATTAGCCAGAATAATTCAAGTTGTGCTATAGGATCAAACCATTCCTGAAATGGTTTACTGGAACCCAATTGAAAAGAACTTTCAAAGGGCTGGGGATTTAGCTCAGTGGTTCCTGCACCTGCCTTGCAAGCGCAAGGTCCTGAGTTCCATCCTCAGTACCCAAAAAACAAAAACAAAAAAACCAAACAAACAAAAAGAAAAGAACCTTTCAGTAAATGGGATTCAGAACCTTCCAACACAGATTTTTAGATTTTAAAGTCGTTATGTGACAATGAATTCACATAGAATATGTATAAGGAAAAATAACTTAAAAATGGGAAAACACAAGTGCAAGGACCCCAGTTCGATCCCCAGTACCAAAAAAAAAAAAAAAAAAAAAAAGAGAAAACACTCCTATGTTTCTATTACTTATCTCTGTATGGTAAATCACCCCAAAACCTAGTGGTTTAAAACTACAACAATCATATACCTGCTCATGATTCTGTGGTTTGGGCAAAGCTGATGAGGAGAGTCTGTGCTGGTTGGGCTTTCTCATTTCCTTGACTGATGACTCAATTGGATGATTATAATTGCTGAGGCTTTCTGGACACCTCTATCTCCACGGTCTTCTCTAAGTGGGTGGCTTTGGCTTCCTCACAGTATGACACCTGGGTTTCAAGATGGAGCATTCCGAAAGGATCAGGCAAAATGTGTAGGCGCTTATGAAATGTTGGCATCACATTTGCCGTCTTAGTTGTGTTCTTGTCCCTGAGACACAATATGCAACACCCACAAATTAAAGCAAGAGAAATTCATTTTGGCAACAGTTTGTAAAGTTTCAGTCTATAGTCAGCTGGCTCTAAGGCAGGGCAGAGGGCATAGCAGAGGAGAATTCTAGAGCTCATGGCATGATAGCAGGAAGCAGAGAGAGAGAGAGAGATATCAAGGGAAGAGTGGAGAAGAGATAATCTCAGGCCATGCCACCAGTGACTCGCCTTTTCTGACCAGTTCCCACTTCCTAGCAGCAAGTCAGCTACAAACCCCCATAATCCAATTGATTTCCCCAAATCCCCCCAAAGTGTCATGCTTTTAGATATAAAACTTTATATGCTTTTAGACATTTTAGATATAAATCACAACACCTGTAAATATCCGATAATCCAAGGCCAGTTACATGGTCAATCTCAGAATAAATCTGAGAACTACACAAGGGCATGATGGGAAGCATAATTCATTGGGATCTACTAAAATATTTGTTGACTACTGCCAACTCTATGGCCTCTACTAATTCCCATTCTTCCTACAGATACATTCTGCTTTGCTAAGACTACCAGTAGTTTTATTCAGTCTTGAAGTCTAGAATCTTATCGTTTTAAGTTCAGCCCAGTTAAGGACGGGACTTCTTAGGTTTGGCTGTTTTCAGCCTGAATACTTGTGATCTGAAGAGACAAATTATATTTCCCTCTTTTGCCCATTACCATCAACATATAATGGTGAAGTAAAGACAGAAAATTGGTAATGAAATTTCCTATTAAAAAGAGGAGCAATGGCAGAAATGTAACCAGTCACTATTCCTCCACCAGCCTGCAATCTAGTTGGGTACATATCGCCAGTTCTTTGAGGGTGTAGGTCTGATATTCTGGAAAATGTTTCTCAGTAGTTGTGATCATAGCTAAATCACCTTTCCAGTTTTTGTCTTTCTCATAACAGAGGGTTCCTTCATTTTGAAAAGTCCCCATCTCCTTAATCAAATCTGGCATTGTTTGCACTAGTACAATTTTCTATGAAACTTTGCATTTCTTATAAATCTTATTAAGGGTTCATTTAATTACTCAAAACCATACCCTCAAAGCTCTTTAAGACTGACCCCCTTTTAGCTGAGTGTGGCAGCACATACAATCCCAGCTCTCAGGAGGCTGAGGCAGGAGGATTGCCATGAGTTCAAGGCCAGCCTGAACTGCATAGTGAGGAGATCCCCCCTCAGAATGACCAAGTCTTTGCCTGTAAAGCAGGGTGCTGTGGATGGTGTCCTTAATATATTTAGAAGACTTTTTTTCCCTAGCTGAGACATCCCATGTGGCAAATCCTAAGGATTCTTTCTGATATCTCAAAAACAATGTCCTTAGTATGATTTTTTGATTTGAGGCCCTGTTTTACTGGGACTGCCTGCATTTGATGGTTTCTCTCCAGCAATTTCTTACTTTGAGAATATTTCCCCAATAACCACTAGGGATGAAAATTAGTCTTAATTTTGAACCTAAAATGCTCTGCCTTTTCTTTCAATTTGAGTAGAAAATGAAATAGGTAAATTTTTAGCTCATCTTACACTCATAACTTATCTTAGACAATTAAAAGATGCCAGGTGCCGCCTTCAACATTCTGCTTGGATGTATCTAGAGCTGGGTCCACAAGTTAATTAGGTATCTTTTCTATTTTCTGTATTAATGCAGGTGACTGTTATGCTAATTAATCTGCCCATAAATAATGTGAGTTTTCATTTCTCCAGATTCCAGAAGCAATTTCCCCAATGTCCTTCTCTCTATCACCGTGTGTTCTCCAGGTTTATCAGTTCTCTGCCTACTGCCTCAGAATCCCAAATCCCACACACTTTAGGCTTTTGTTGTAGCAGGACTCCACTTTTGGTATCAATTCCTAACTTCCAAGTTACCTCAGAGAATGATTTTACTAGTTGCTTTGTCAGTATGTAGCTCAAATCTTCTTTTCTCCACTTTCCTTTACCTGTTTTGTCATTATCCTTTCATTCATTAATACTGAAACACAAATTTTAAAAATCCCCTCCAAGTTATATCTGTAGAGCAATAAGTACACATTTAATTTTGTTCTTTGTATCTTCCGGCTTAACATTTACAGTGCTGCATAGCTATTATGGCAGTTATAAAAATTTCTCAACTGCCAAAGATTCAGTTGTCATAGACTTGAAAGATTGCAATCAAATCTCTCTCCCTCCTTCTCTCTCTCCCTCTCTTTCTCCTTCCTTTCCTTTCTTCTTTTCCTCTTTCTCTCCCTTCCTCCACTTTCTTTCTTTCAAGAAATAAATGTTTCTGAGTCCTTCCTATGATTCCACTATATAGTATTTTGCAATAGGGTACAGAAATAGATAAATTATATTTTCTTGCATTAAGCTAATGTTCTAGAATTTAAA
Organism: Heterocephalus glaber; assembly: GCF_053883595.1. Classification (NCBI taxonomy): domain Eukaryota; kingdom Metazoa; phylum Chordata; class Mammalia; order Rodentia; family Bathyergidae; genus Heterocephalus; species Heterocephalus glaber. The sequence goes on along the minus strand of NW_028258406.1, from coordinate 10,527,484 downwards.
ACTTTTCCTTCACTTATCTAAAAATCCAATGAACTAAAAAATCTATTTTGGCAATTTGATAATGCAGGAAAAAATTTCAAAGTAATTAAAACTTGTCTTTGGCTCACCATACTTTACCTGTTGGTGAGTGAACTTCTCAGTTCTGAAAATCCCATCTAATCCTAGAATTCACTGTCTTTAAATTTTTCATAGGAAGTATTTGTTTTCTGCTTACTTTCTCTCACAAAGAGCCTCAGGATCTGTGCATAGGTTTCCTGTTTTTCTTCACATTAATACATATATCTCTGTGTTCTTTTTAAATTCCCTTATGACATTTGGTTTTGTGTTTTTGTTTTGTTTTGTTTGTTTTCTGGAGATTGAACCCAGCCCTTCCTGCTGAGCTGCATCCCCAGCCCTTTTTGTTTTTTATTTTGAGACAGAGTCTCACTAAATTTCTGGTCTTGAACTTTTGATCATCCTGTCTCATCCTCCCAGATGGCTGGGATTATAGGTGGGTATCAGACTAATAGCCTTGTTTTAACCTATTTTTTCCCCAAACTTATTATTTTTAGTAATGTGGTACTGGTAATCACTGTTTTCTTTAAGAAAACAGGGATTTGGATAGGGATGTTCTGAAGATGTCCCAACCTAAATAATGTCTAAAATTATGCAAGACTTGCATAAAGATATGTAGCCATAGCTTGGTCTTTTAGACTTTCCTAAATTGCCATGGCAACTCCAGGTGGTCTCTGCACCTCTTGAGAGTCTCCATTTGATGAGGCACTTGTGCAGGAGAAAGCATGTCTTCATGGATGGATAGAACCAGTGGCTGTGCCATTACTTTTATCCAGTTGTTTTTTAGACCAGAGAGGATAGCAGTATAGGTCTGGTTTTATACCTTTACTTTAGAGAACACATTATGGCTGATCAAGTTGCTAAGTGAATCTAATTAGCCAAGGGGTAAAATCTTTACCCAGTGGCCACCAGAACTTTGACTACAAGTGGTAACTGCCATCACCATGTGCTTTTATATTGACTTGAAATAAATCTGTTTTCTCTTCTGATTTCATACCATCTCGATTTCTGGTCACACCCCATTTTTTCCTTGGCACAATTTCTTTTATAATTATTTATGCCACAGTTGGCAACAGATGGCTTAGACATCAGAAGGAATGGCAAGACAGTGAGAGTGGCCTTCTGGCAGTGTTTCTGCTCTGCATCCACGTTGGGGGAGGGGTGTTGTCACTAGAGGTATCAGAATCCAAGAAAGTTGCTTGGCAGGACAGAGATGGTCCAAAGCCAAGTTCCCAGTGATGAGGTGGATAAGAGGAGCTGCTGCAGTCCTGTGCTATGCATTGACACCTGTGGGACCAGTCAAGTTTGGAAACTGCTGCATTTCTGTAAATGTGAAATGTTCTCAAAAGTAAAAAGAATAATGAGAAAGGCTAATTTAACCTCTTCAAATGATAGTTTCTTAATGTACAAAATCCAGATAGTGACATCCACCCAATCTTCACAAAATAAATTATATTTACCGTTCTGGGCATCCTGGGGTTGGAAATGTTAATAAATTTCCAGGAGAGTTTGTGCAAATCAAAACAAAATTATGTTCCCATAGAAAGGGCCAGTACAAATGACTTCTTTCTGATTCAGTTTGAGTTCCTATCCATGGCCAAGCAAAGTTGCTTTTTCTGTGCTTCTTTGAGGTCAAATTCAAACCCAGAGATGGGGTAGGGAAGGGGAGTGGAGGGTATTCATTTGTACTTTTGTTTCTACCTAGAAGAATTTTCTTTTTAAAAATAGGATTAAAAATAGAATATAAAAGTGTTTCCTTTCTTTGAGGGTAGTTAGGTGTGAAACAGCTTAAAGCTACCATCTAAACAGTTATGTCAAAGCTACTTCTTTTTCCAGAGTTGGAAGGTATAATCCTATTATCTTTGTGTGGTTATCAGCACCACTTGAAATTCCAATTAGTGCAGCTAATCACCTTGAGTTCCTCTGGTACTTAGGCAAACAGCTAAGTCTAATTAATACTTTGGCATGGTGGATAAGTGACATTTAGTTTACTCCTGTAGACACATTTTTCTAAGTAAAATTCTGATTTGAGACTTGTTTCATTGCAAGTGGACAATTTATAGAAATGAAACACAACAAAAAGAATCCTTTATGAAACTAAGCAAATAATATCTTTAAGTGATTTATCTAATCTGAAAAGGTCTAGAGGCCTCAGGGAGAAAAATAGGCTATGAGATGAACAGTCAAAGGTGTATTTCACATCCATTTATTGTTTAAAAATAAATCTATATAATAGGAGAGGCATTATTCATTTAAACTCAGATTTGTAAGGAGAGAGATTCATTACCATTTGATTCTTTAATAATGATTCATTTGGTTAGAAACAGAATAAAATATTATTAATAACCTGGGCCTCTGGGTTTTTTAATGCAAATGACTAGGAGCCAGGGGTCTCTGGCAAGTCTATTATAATAACCGGGGTGACCTCCAGGAAATTAATACTTTCCCTGTGGCCAGTAGACATTTTAGATTGGAACTAGGGCTTAACTCAGAGGCAATCTCTGTTCTTCCACGTAAAAATTTTGCATTAACAACCCTACCACCCCTTTCCCCCAGTTCAGAGCCCCACCACCTCTGGTCCTAGTGAGGTGTTGGAATTGATTAGGATGAAGGTCAGTTTTACTGTGGAAGGCTTGTCCATCTGCTCAGTGGTATGCAGTGACCCAGTATTGTGCACAGTTGCCTATGTTTGCCTGGGAGGAACTGGCAGGCAGGCTCTTAACATAGTCAAACCCATTGAGACTACTGAGGCTCCAGTCCTCAGTGTCTGAAGACAAGTGCCACAATACTAACTGGAAGAGTGAGGGTCTGATTTTCTTTCTAGACTTGTCTTTTCATGGGCCTGGTGGATTCCTATGCACTTATCCCAAAGTAATTTGTTCATAATTAAACAGTTACTTTGTTTTTCTCCCTTTATAAAGTCTATATTTGCAGAAACTACCAGCTTCTAAACCAGAAAAGGCTGTAGGGAAGGCTAATGAGTCTCAAAGAGTGGCAAATTTCCTCGGTTTTGAGTCTCAGCCCTTGACTGGGTGATGATCTGGGAAAAGAGGACATCTATTTTAAGACAAGAATTCTGTGTTTAATTTTTGGGAATATGAAAGAGTTGGATGTTTACTTGGGAAGGGATTTGAAACTTTTGGTAGGCTTTTTGAGTTGTGAAGATAAAGGCAATCTACATTACTGTTCTTAGGCAAAGTTCTCCAAGTAGCTCTCACATGAACGAAGAACCGCTCCCCAATGTGTAAGCATTATTCTTTATAATTATGGATATTTTCACTTCCAGAAATATTTTTTTCCAGAAGCTGCTATTTCAAAGGCGTTCAATTCTGTGTGTCGTTATCAAATAATCTTTTTTGTACTCGGGTGTTTATTATTGGATTGCAACAACTATAAAGCTCTAGGGGTTTTTGTCTCCTTTGGTATGCTAATTAGCCTATTTCCTTTTGATCTTTTTCTTACTGAAAAGAGTGAAAAGCTATCTCAGTAGGGAATCTTAGTGCTGTACATTCATCTCATCTCCATAATCTGAGGATCAGAGGAAGACAACAATTTCAATGCTGAATGAGAGTGACTAGGGGCTTTAGTCAGCTCTCACTGCTTCCCAATAATCCTGCTGGCACCCCAAGATGGGCACCACAGAGGGAGACAGAGGGGGAAAAAGACACAAACATTTCATGTGACAGAGTGAGCCCCATTGTTATTTCTTCTCTGAGCATTCAATTCATGCTGATCTATGTCATTTTGCCTAATTTTTAACTTTTAGATTTCTTTCTCCTATTCACGTTTTTAGTGACAATGACTGAATATTGAGTTTGAAGAAAATGGCCCAAATTGTGGAAAAAAATATGCAGCTGACAAAAATCTCTTAGATTGTAAAGCAGCCTTTCGAAAGACAGTGAACTCACTTGTGCAGAGTAACTGGGGAGAAGTTCCTGGCTCCCTGTGGGTTAGATGCACATGTGTGTGTTGGGTTATGTTTGGAAATGGGTGTAATGCCCAGTTTGATTGTTGATGGGCCTATGGAGTTGTGAATATTCACCCTTTCATTAAAATCTAAGGATTTTATACAGGATGGGTGTTTGAATGGGAAACTTTGTATTCAATATTAAAATCACTTAGTATCTATTGAGAATGCACTAAAAGGGCAGCATTTACATTATGAGGACAAGCAAATTGACATTTAAATACTAGTCACAGGAACCATATGCAGTTAGTACAGGTAGACACACACATTAGGTTAAATTACATGAAATTAATGTTTTGCAAGTAAAAGGCAGTTTTATATGGTTCAACCAAATACAATTTACTATTTGGAAGGTGTATTCAAAGTAATTTAGTTTTATTTAAAAAAATCATTCATATATACAAAAAAGTATTTCTTCCTTGAAAATCATCCCGAATAGAGATCTAATTCCAAAAATATTTCCATGGTTAGGGCATTTTTAGACTAGTCCTAAGCCAGAGGTGTTTCATTTTCTTAATGTTTAGAAATCAATCTTTACTCTTTGAAGATGGGCTTGAAGTTTTAGAGTAAAGGAAACTCATCAAAAGATTTATAAGTAAAGATTTATACTAAATAAAAACTATTTTGAGTGTTCAAATAAGCAAAATTTGAATATGAATAATGGAATGGTTTTGTTCAGTGCCATAACTGCTGCTACCATAGCTACACAAATTTCCATTTAGAAAGTATTTTGGAGATCACTGGTCCAGTAGTCTTTCAGCTTTGTTGAACTTAAAAATCTCAAGGGGAATTAATTATGCAGTATTAGGCACCTTGCCATAAAAATTCTGGTTTATTAGATTTAAGAAGAGACCTAGAAACCTACATTTTTAATAAACTTGTCAGACGATCCTGCTGCAGAAGGCTGTTAATCATACTTGTAACTGCCACTCTTTTCTTTTTTCCCTCAGATTCTTTTATTGGTCCATTTTAGATATGCAATACATTTACATTTATCGTTGGGTACTTGTACCTTTACATGATATATCTTGGTTCTTATTTTTTCCCCATTTCCTGTCCTCCCTTCACCCCTCCACCCTTCCCTATTTACAAAGAGTTTGTTTCCATTTTTTCCTTTTCTCATAATTTTTCCTTTTCCTTCTTTCCTTTCCCCTACCCGTCCCACTTCCCCTACCCCTTTGGACCTTTTCTTCCTATTTCCCACTCTCAATTATTCATTTTAATCATTATTTACACTTTCAGTTTCTCATACTAGAGAAACTATTCAGTATTTACACATGTGTCCTATTTATTTCACTTAAGAGTATGTCTTCAATATCCATCCATTTAGCTATAAATGTCTCTAGTGTCTCATTCTTTATGGCTGAGTAATACTCCATTTAAAAACACACACACACACATCTTCTTTTGCCAGTTTCCAATTGATGGGCCCTTGGGCTGTTTCCAAGCTTTTGCTGTTACAAACTGTGCTGCTATAAACATAGGGGCACATATATTGCTGTGGTATGATTCTTTTAATTCTTTTGGGAAGGTACCCAGCAGAGGAATAGCTGGGTCAAATGGGACTTCTAATCATAGTTCTTTGAAGTATCTCCATACTGATTTCTACAGTGGTCGCACCAGTCTGCACTCCCAGCAACAATGGGAGCACACATCCCGACCAACATTTGTTATTGGTTGATTTCTTGATAAAAGCCATTCTTTCTGGGGTGAGGTGGAATCTCAGTGTTGTTTTCATCTGTGTCTCTCAAATGACCAGTGATGTTGAACATTTTTCATATGTATATTTGCTGCTTATACTTCTTTGTCTGAGAAATGTCTGTTCATTTCAGATGCCCAGTTTTGAATTGGGTCTTTAAATTTGGGGGTCTGATTTTTTTCAGTTCTTTATATATTCTAGATAGTAGTCCTTTGTTTGAGGTACTGCTGCTAAAATTTTTTTCCAACATTGTAGGTTGTCTCTTAGCTCTATTGGTGGTTTCTCTTGCAGTGCAGAAGCCTTTTAATAAGATGAGATCCCAGTTGTTGATTCTTTGTGCTAGTTCCCATGCTACTGAGGTTTTGTTCATGAAGTCTTTTCCTATGCCAATGTCTTCAAGAGTTCTACCTAACTTATCTTCCAGAAAGTTTAGTATTTCTGTTTTAATATTTAGATCTTTAATCCACTTGGATCTTAGTTTAGTGCATGGTGATAGATATGGTCTAGTTTTAATCTTTGGCAGGTCGAGATCCAGTTTTTCCAACACCGTTTATTAAAGAGGCTATCTTTCCTCCAGTGAGGATGGTTGGCTCCTTTGTCAAAGATGAGGTGGCTTTGACCTTTGTCAAAGATGAGGTCTGGAGTTGTTTCTGGATCTTCTAATCTATTCCACTAATCTTCGGGTCTGTTTCTTTGCTAGTACCATACTTTTATCACAGTAGCTTTGTAGTATAGTTTCAAATTGGGGATTGTGATACCCCCTGCCATGTCTCTGTTGCCTAGAATTGCTTTTGCTATTCTAAGTGTCTTCTGGTTCCAAATGAATTTTTGGATTGTTTTCTCTAGTTCTGTGAAGTATATTGTTGGAATTTCAATTGGCATTGCATTAAATCTATATAGCAGTTTTGGAAGTATGGCCATTTTCAGTATATTGGTTCTTCCTACCCAGGAGCAAGGGATGTCTTTCCATTTTCTTATATGCTCTTCCATCTCTTTTTTTCAGAGTGCTGTAGTTTTCAGTGTAGAGGTCTTTTTTCTTCTTTTGTTAGATTGATTCCTAGATATTTCATTTTTTTGGACGCTATTGTGAAAGGAATTGTTTCCCTAATTTCTCTCTCAGTGAGTCTGTTACTTGTGTACAAGAAGGCTATTGTGTTTTTGAATGTTGACCTTGATAGTATCCAGCTACTCTACTGAATCTGTCAATTAAGTCTAAAAGTCTTTTGGCAGAGTTTTTTGGGTTTTCTATGTAGAACATCATATTGTCAGCAGATAATGACAGTTTAACTTCTTCTTTTCCTATCTTCACTCCTTTTATTTCTTTCTCTTATCTAATTTCTGTGGCTAATGTTTCCAGAACTATATTGAATAGGAGTGGTGATAGTGGACATCTTTGTCTTGTTCCTGATTTTAGGGTGAAAGTTTTCAGTTTTTTACCATTTATGATGTTGGCTTTTGGTTTTTCATAGATAGCCTTAATCAGGTTGAGATAAAGACCTTCTACTCCAATTTTCGGTAGGGTTTTTATCATGAATGGGTGTTGGATTTTGTCAAATGCCTTTTCTGCATCTATTGAGATGATCATATGGTTTTTGTCCTTGACTCTGTTAATATAGTGTATTACATTAATTGATTTATGAATGTTGAACTATCCTTGAATCCCTGGGATAAATCCCACTTGGTCAGGATGTATGATCTTCTTGATGACTCTCTGTATCCTGTTTGCCAGTATATTGTTGAGGATTTTTGCATCTGTGTTTGTTAGGGAGATTGGCCTATAGTTCTCTTTTTGGGTTGGGTCTTTCCCTGGTTTTGGAATCAAAGTAACATTTGCTTCCAGGAATGAATTTGGAAGTATTGCTTTCCTTTCAATTTCATTGAAGAGTTTAAAGACTAACAGTGATGGTTCGTCTTTAAATGTCTTGTAGAATTCAGCGGTAAAGCCCTCAGAACCTGGGCTTTTCTTGCTGGTAAATTTTTAATTACACTTTCAATTTCACTGATTGTAATTGGAGTGTTTAGAATTTTTATATCTTCTTCATTTCTTTCATTTCATTTATATCTTCATTTCTTTAATTTGGCGATTCATATGTATCTAGGACTCTGTCCATTTCTTCTGTGTTTTCCATTTTTTTAGAGTACAGGTTCTCGAAGTAGGTATTGATGATCTTCTGGATTTCTGCTGGATCTGTTGTGACTTCACCTTTTTTGTTCTTAATTGCGTGGATTTGAGCCCTTTCTTTCCTTTTTTTGATAAGGTTGGCTAAGGGTTTATCGATTTTTGTTTGGTACTTGGGATCATACTCAGAACCTTGCACTTGTGAGGCAGGAAGTGGAATCACTGAGCTAAATCCCTGGCCAGGGGTTTATCAATTTTATTTATTCTTTCAAAAAACTAACTCTTCAATTCATTGATTTGTTTTTGTATTGTTCTCTTAGTCTCCATTGCATTGATTTCTGCTCTGATCTTTATAATTTCCTCTCTTGTATGAGCTTTGGGTCTGTCATGCTGTTCTTTTCTAGGAGCTTGAGGTTCAGCATTTGTTTATTTGAGCTCTCTCTGTTTTCCTAATATGGGCATTCACTGTTATGAATTTCCCTCATAGAACTGCTTTCATTGTGTTCCACAGATTCCTGTATGTTGTACTGGCATTATCATTTACTTGTAGAAACTGCCTAATTTCTTCTTTAATTTCCTCTGTAACCCATTGGTTGTTCAGGAGAGTGTTATTCAATTTCCATGTGTTTGTGGGGGTTTTGCGTTTTCTTATGCTATTGATCTCCAATTTTATTGCAATATGGTCTGATAATATACACAGGGTAACTTCAATTCTTTTGCATTTACTTAAACATGCCCTGTGTGCTAGCATGTGGCCTATTTTGGAGAATGACCTATGTGCAGCTGAAAAGAATGTATGTTCTGATTCTGTGGGGTGGAATACTCTGTAAACATCTATTAAGTCCATTTGTTCAAAAGCTTAGTTCAGTTCTAGAATTTCATTGTTGATTTTTTGTCTAGATGATCTGTCTATTTGTGACAGTGGGGTATTGAGGTCCCCCACTACAATTGTATTAGTATTTATTTGGTTTTTCATGTCCATTAACTTTTTTTTTGTATAGTTTGGGGGATTTGTATTTGGTGCATATATATTTATGATTGTCATCTCTTCCTCTTGGATTTTTCCCTTCACAAAAGACCATCTTTGTCTCTCTTAATTAGTTTTGGTTTGAAATCTATTTTGTTTTCTACCCCTGCTTTTTTCTGGGTTCCTGTCACATGGAGAACTGTTTTCCATCCTTTTACTTTGAGTTTATGACTGTCTTTTTGAATTAGGTGTGTTTCTTGTACACAGTATATTGTTGGATTTTACTTCTTAATCCATTCTGCCAGTCTATTTCTTTTGATTCGTGAATTGAGGCCATTAACATTGATGGTTATAACTGATACTGACTCACCATTGTCATGATGTCTTACTGTTGTTGGCTCTTTCATTTTTTTAAAAATTTTTTCTGGGTACTGAGGATTAAATTCGAGTCTTTGAGCTTGCGTAGCAGGCAGTGAAACCACTGAGCTAAATATCCACCCCAGCTGTTTCATTTTTTATTTTTCCTCCTTTCCCTTTAGTTCCTTGCCTTGCCTGGTGGCTTCACTCTGTTGGGCCTCATGGAGTTGTGACCTTCATTGTCTTTTTCTAGGACATCGTTTAGAATTGTTTGGAGTGCTGGTTTGGTGTTCATGAAATTTCTCAGGTGTTCTTTGTCATGGAAGTATCTAATTTCCCCATTGATTTTGAAAGATAATTTTGCAGGATACAACAGTCTAGGTTGGAAGTTATTTTCTTTTAGGGCTTCAAATACTTCACTCCAGGCTCTCCTTGACTTGAGGGTTTGTGTTGAGAAGTGATTCTGATGGGCTTTCCTTTGTATGTGATTTGTTTCTTTTCTCTAACTGCTTGTAGGATTTTATTCTTCTGTTGGGTTTCTGGGATCTTGACTATTATATGTCTAGGTGTAGCTTTTTTTTTATTGTGGCTAGTTAGAGTTCTATATGGCTCTCTTATCTGTATGTACAATTCTCTACCTCTGTCGGGAAGTTTTCTACTCTTACTTCTGTGAAAAGTTTTTTATGCCATTTGTACTTTCTCCAGTTTTTTCATGGACTCCTATCAGTCTTATGCTATTCTTCTTTGCATCATGTAGCAGCTGCTGTATTGATTTCTCATGGTCCCTTACTATTTTGAAGAAATCTCTGTTTTCATGGTCACTGACTGCAATCCTGTCTTCTATATCTGATTTTCTATCTTCACATTTGCTCAGTCTGCTGTGAATACTTTCAATGGAGGTTTTAATCTCCTGGATATCTGTTTGAATCTGTTTCATGGATTCCATTTCTTTCCAAGTGTGGTGATCGTGGTTTCCATTTTTTTCTTATGCTGGGGATTCATGGCTTCCAGCATGGTTCTGAGCTCATCTATTTTTTTAAATCTGTTTCTGGAACGGCCACTATGGGTAGACACTGAAGTTTAGTGGCCTGTTGGAAGTTATTCTTTTATGCAGGAGTTGCCCAGAGCAAAATTCCAGGCTCCCTACTCCCAGGACAGCCTTCAGAGGGGACTTCTTGGATCTGAATTAAAGTCCAGTATGGTATTTACTCATTTTAAAAACTTTTATTTTTGAAGGTCATGGTTTCTCACTTGTAAAACAAGGGTGATGCTGGTACTGAGATCACAGTGTTGTGTCCTGTCAATCGCTTCTATAGTCCCTGTCAGGGAGTAATTGCTTAGTAATTGGCTACTCTATTTTTATGCTACAGTTTCTACTATGGCTCTTTGCAGTTATTCCTCTTTTTGTACTTGCTCCATTTCATAGGATCTTCCTTCCCTTTCTTTCAGGCACACCCTCCTGACATTCTTTCCTCCCATGATTGAGTTTTTTGGTCACATCTTGCTTCTTGGAACTGCCACCAGACCTGAGTATCACTGTTGAAAGATAGTGCTCAGTTGCAATAGTTCTCTGGAATCCTCCCAAAAAGAATAGCTGGATCTTTCCCATTTTGTTTTTATGCTCAATTAACCCCTAACAATAGCCCTAGTAAGTTGTTATTGTTACAAAAAAAAACCCCACAAAAAACCCAACTGTGAAACCAAAGTGCATAGAGATAGAAAGAATCAGCACAGAAATTTCCTCTTTATGCAAGATGAGTGGAGGGCACAAAACAGCATATGGGAAGGGTAGCTGGCACAGCTGGCAGCATCTGCACTTGCCCATAGGTTCTTCAGACCTGGCTCTGAAGCCAGAAGCCCTAATGATGATGCCAGAGAGAGAACAACAGCATGAGGCATCCATGCAAGTTGCCAGGGAGGTACTTGTATTTCTTCCCATCTGTTCCCATCACCCTTGCCCCCTCCTGTTTGCTCACAAATGGATAAGCAATGGGTGACCAAATGTTGCCTGAGCTACCTGATGCTGCTAATTACCATGACTGCTTAGAGCCAATTATCTCCACAAAAGCCAAACATCTTCATGTTGCGTTCCAAATGGATATGTTTCTTTGGGGCAGAGACAAATTGAACACTGTGGCTTAGTTTGAGCTAAAAAGGCTTACTTTTTCCAAAGAGCCATTTGTTTTAATTTTTGATTGCTTTATAGATGTTACAATGACTGAGAATGCAGCAAATATGACTGAGATGGGATAACTCTATATAGATAGATATATTTACATATGTTTTTAAATTTGTTTACTGTATACAAATACACACATGCACACAGTAGATGCAGAGTGTGTATGTTGACATTTATAAATCAATATGATCTTATTCTTAGTTTTAACCCCCTACATATTTCTCTCTTCATTATCCCCTACCTCAATTTTATTTAAAAAAAGAAAACCATGTACACTATGTAGAGCTTCCATGTAACACAATTATGCATATGTTTCTTCAAGCTTTTGTTGAAAATCTACCTCAGGACTTCATTTATTTAGTATAAATGATTGGACAAAAACCTCTGAGTTAACTCTTTTCTTTAGTAAAAGTGAAATGATGCTTACATAAGACTAATGAAGCGTAAATCTGAAATAATTTTCTGATTTTCTGGTCAAAATATTTCAACTAAGGAAAAAGGTGGAAAATGAATTATACACATTTTCAGCTACTCTGATTAGTGTCATCGGACAATTGCTCAGCTCTTCCCTCTTTGTTCATAGGTACAAGCTCAGTTATTTCTTTCTTGTGCCACCATTGGAAGAAACAAAGATACTTTGAATGAAAAGTATATGTATGATTTCAATATCTTCTCTCCATGAAGAAAGCTTCCACTAAGAAATCAGCACACGAAGGAAAAGGATGCTGATAAATGCAAGTCTGAGCAGGGGAAACACCAGGGAAAGATGATATTCTCCTGGGCATACTTCTGATGTTTCTTTTGTTTCTTTAGAGGAGAAGACCGTATGTCATGACAAGTGTCCTTATATTGATTTGCCCTGGGAAGGTTAATGTGAACTACAGAGTTTTGTCCCACCTCTCCAGTCATTCCTCCTTGGTGTTGGCACTACCCAGTGATTAGCAGGACACACAAGGCTCCTGTTCCTACAGACTTTCATGTGTAGCTGGGGCAAAACTTATGGGTGAAACAGAAAGGCTTTATTCATTCACTGGAGTTAGTTAGAGAAGCAACAGCAAAATACTTCAAGGTCCAAGAAATGCTCTTTTAAATAGTCTTAATTTTGTTTATTTATTTATTTAAAATTTTTTTTTTGGTACTGGGGATTTAACTCAAGACCTTGGGGTTTTCAGGCAGGTGTGGTGTCACTGAGCTACAGTCCCAGCCCTAACAGTCTTAATTTTGTGATTATAGCATACTTATCTGAGACTTAAAACTACCAAGATTACTTCTGATAGTCTTAAGACCTACCAGCTATCCTTAATATTTAGAAGAAATTTGGACATGCTGGTAGTATGTGTTAATATCAAACAAGATTTCAAGATTTCAATTTATGGACTTGGATCTCTACTGGATAGCTACCATAAAGTCCAACTGATGACTGAATTGAAATTTACTGGTTACCACCTTTTCACTATGTGAGCACCAGGTAATAGTTCTTCTAGAAATGATCTCCCTCTTCATCTCTTCTCTGAGGTGCCTTCCTTATCATTAATTGGGAGTGCGTGTGTTTGACAGAGAGAGAGAGAGAGAGAGAGAGAGAGAGAGAGAGAGAGAGAGAGAGACAGAGAAAGTGTGTGTATGGTTAGTGTATGGTTATGGGTTAGCATGTGTATGAACATATGTATGAATTTCTGCACATGGGATGAAGGCACATATGTGTGACTGTATACGAAGGTTTGTGCCTTCATATACCATCATATAGAACTTTTCATGCTCAAAGAATTGAGAGACTGTTCTGGAGAAAATTATTCAAATTATACAGCATTTGAGTAATTCTAGTAACCCAGTACATGCCTAAATGTACTTTTGAAAGGGGGTTTATTGAAAAGAAGTAGACCCTTTTCAATAAGTGTTAGATTCCTATCAGGCTATGAGGTCATCTTTGGACAGTGTCCATGGTAATCTGTGCAGTAGTCCATGTAGCTCTCATTCTAAATTGGTCTGTTTAAAGTGTAGCATTAAGTGGCTGCTCATAAACAGGATTGAGCCATGCTGAGTGGGAGATTCCTTGGTTCCTTACCCATGTAATCTGTAAAACTGATGTGGGAGTGTATAACATTTTTGCTCAAATATCATTATACAGCAATGGGGATATTTCAGCATAAATATTTTCCAGTTTTTTTTCTGGTGAGAAAATATGCTCATTGCCCAAATCCTTTTGGAAAAAGAACCAACGGAGTAGACAGTTTTTTTTCATTTCTTTTTCTTATAAATTCCTCTCTGAATTGTTTCTGTTCCAGCTACTCTTAGGGGTTGTGACATCAAGATAGATTTAGGAACACTGCTCTGTTCTGGTTCATATCCCTAACTTCAAACTCGATGATATGTATGATGATCATATGTATGCTGTTAGTTCTCTAAGTATCTGGAGGCTTGATTTTTTTTTTTAATGTTAACCACCTAGATTCAACAGATACTTATTAAACAAATTTTTATATTGCCCACAATGACAAGCCCTGGGGAGAAAATGACAAATATAATTCAAGACCCTCATGGTACCCTAAGAATGTGAGGGAGACCTCTGGAAAAAAAAAGGACCCAATGGAGAAGGTAACACAGGGAGGGAGGGAGGAAGAAATTGTTTTCATGGGATCAGGGAAGCTTTACAGTAAGATGAGGTGAGGCTTGATGGGTGTGAATTCCTCCCTGGAGAGAACAGCAGGGTGAGAAGTGAGAGAATATTCTGGTAAAAAACATTTGCCTCGATCTACAAATATAATACCAAATGTTGAATTTTCATCCTTAGAGCTAAGTAGTCACAACTTGAGGCTTACTTACTGAGTCTCTTCCTTTCTCATTTCATGTTCTAGTCTTACCATTTTCCTCCTTCTCTCTTGTACTTGCTTTTCTTCTAAAATCTTCTGAAATCAAGCATTTCAAAAAGGAAGGGGATCAAGGGAAGTGTGGGGAGGGAAAGAATGGAATAAGAAATTAATATGTGTTATGTGCATGTACCAACTTCCCACAAGGATGTAAACATTATGTGCTACACACATATACTAATAAACTAAACTAAAATTTAAAAAAGTAAAAAAGAATTAGAGAGTATCTCTTCTAATAAAGAACAGTGCTATTCTGGGTTGTATTTATTTTGCTGACTTTCTGGTCTACAACAAACTGTTTGCTTGGTTTAGAATTTCTTTGTGGTAGAGATAGAGTTGTAGAGGCAAAAATGATACTTTGTATTCTCCAGGGCTACTCATCCTCCTTGTGATGACCCTGGAACAGGAACAAATCTTCCATTCCCATAGAAAAGACAGATCTTTTGGGCAACCCATAGTTCTAGCCAGAGTTTATTCTAGACTGTGTGTTACTTCAAGAGACTCATTTAAAGTCAAGGCTTGTTTAAAATTGGTCTCCATCTGCTTTTTTATTTTATTTCATGTTTTTGAATTGTGAGGAATTGGAATTTTAAGTGGCCTTTAGATAGTTCAAAATGGACATACCAATAAAATCAGATGAAAACAAAACCCCCAAATAATACAAAACCCAAAACTTACCTTGTCTGATACTGCAACCCATGTAGACCTTTGGTATATAGGAATGGAAACCAAATGTGCTACATTTGTACACAGAAAGTGAAGAGTTATTGGAGTTAGGTAATGAAGGCATCAACAAGGGTTCAAAGCAAATATTCTTCTGAAAGCATCAATGACATTCTGTTCTATTTCATTCTAGGTGGGATTGTAAATCTGCAAAGGTCAGGAAATGGCTTCCTTTCAGGCTTATGAGAAATGTTTAAAGATGTCAGTTTGTACAATTCTTAGTTGCAGTATTATACAGTAAAAAAATTAAGTTGTGATTTAATTCTTTCATATGTGTTCTTGATTTGTGGCAATTTATGCTAAGTAAAATTTGAGTTTATAACCCCTGAGATTATTGCTTCCTGTACTATCATCTGTTTTGTCCCCTTTTGTTCCTTGCCTTGCATAAATGACAGTCTTTTTTGTCTAGGAGATGATTTTTATATGGTATGAGAATAGAATTCTGTTTTCTTGGTTCTAGGAACTTGCATTATTTTATCCTCCATTTTCTCTAATTCCACAGCATGAAGTGTAATACAAGCAGGAGAGATGCGATGTGGAGACCCTGAGTTGATTAATATTATTTATTGTGATGTTTCTTTTGGTGAAATGCTGAAAAAATGAGAGCCATCAGCTCTCATCTGGAAAGAGGCACCTGGAATCCCTGCCTTCCATTATTTTCCATCTTTTGAATTCTGCTCCTTGGTTAAGAAGATTTTGTGACTGGGTATAAAATTCTGGGTTAGTTCTACAGATATTTATTGAATATGTATGAAAAACTCTGTATTTGGTGTGGGAGGTGGAAGAACTGGGGAAAATAGCATTGTGGGCAAAGGTAAATAAGAATTGATCCTTATCCACAAGGACCTTAAAATTTTAAAGGGGAAAGGTCGTCTTGTAAATATGAAGGAATGATATGAGTTTTTTAGTGGGTGTATGCGCACAGTATTATGGCAACCTGGAGAAAAGGAAAGGTTTAGAAAAACCATTTCTCTTGAGCTGTAAAAAATTCCTTACAAACTGGAAGTCATTACTTCCAACTTGATGTACTCTCTGAAGCTGTGATATGAATAGATTCAACTCCATTTCACATGTATATTTCAAAATTGCCTCTGGCTTTGGATTTTTCAGGTAACATGTTTTACAGACTGAATAGTTCCAGAGGCAGGTAGTATATAGTTAATAGTTATGAAAAACATAGTATGTAGTTTAGGGAAACCAATTTTTTCAAGTCTCATTTTTTTCTTGGTAGCTTTATGTTATATGCTGTCTTGAGCATCAGTATTTTTGATTGTGGCTTTGGAAGTTTTGATCATCAGTGCACTGCCCTTATTACAACTTGTGTATTCTTCAACTGGAATTTCCTTATTACAAGTTTTAGGGAATCATGTCAGGAACTGTAAATGCATGTAAGAAGTTCACTCTGTGTATATTTTCCTAGGAAGAGAGTTGATTCTTTTCATCAGATTCTCTAAAAGATTCATGAGCAAAATAATACAAAACTGTCATACGTTCTCCCTTCATAGTTTTATCCACTCTCATTATTTCACAACCAACTAAATATTGATGACTTTAAAACCTGTATTTCGAGGATACATTCTTCAGAGTTTCATTCTTATATACCCACATGTTCGTCAACCATCTTTGTATTTTTTGTACCAATAGCACAAATTCACTAATTCCATGGCTAAATTCATGAGCTTTCCTACTAAATCTTGCTTGTACATTTCCATCATTGATGTCACCAACATCCACTACACAGAATAAAACATCCATTACACAGAATAAAAATCAGAATCATTTGCTGATTCTTGTTTTCTTTAAAACAACTCAAATGCCACTTGCTTTAGAAAGCTCCTCTTGACCATCCAAGAGAAGAAAGGTAGTTGCTCTCTGTTGGGGTGCCATAACAGCCTGTGCATTTCTCCATCATTGTTCAGCTGTGTATTAAAGATCTGTCTATTTCCTGGTTCCTTCATTAATCCATAAGATACTTGAAAGAAGTGACCATCTTTTATTTGGCTTTGTAGCTCAGCATTGGGCCTGGGGCCAATACTTAGTAAATGCTTAGGAATCAGTTAATTAAGAAGATAAACAGGAGGTCTTCCATGAATTACATAATTTCCTAAAATTAAGATATAGTGATAATGGCTTAAAATATTCTGATTTCCTGGTCTGTGGGTGTAGAGAAAAGAAAGTTTTGTCCTGACTGTGGCCTGATAACAAAATTATTTTAAGTCAGACCTTAATGCTGATTCTATGTCACTCAGTAGGAAGGGGATACCAACTGTGTAGTAGTAGCCAGTATTCTATGTGTCCTTTCTAAACTTGAAAATCTTTCTCTCTGGGTGGGGGAATCTATTAAGTTACACATTTAGGTTTCAAAAAATGATGTTTTGGAATCAAGTGATTAATAATTCATAAAGTCTTATGGAAATTTGTGTTAGATACAAGTACAAAATTCCTGAGTTCTGGTGGGAGCATAAAGAACAAGTATAGCAATATTTTGCACATTATATTTAAGACAAAAACACTTTGAAAATAGAGATTAATTGAAAAAGAATTAGAATATACCACCCAGTCCTTCACCTACTGCTATAATGTGAGTATTTGTCTCCTCTAAAATCTCATGTAGAAACTTAACCTCCAAAATCATATATTAATAGTATTTCAAAGTGAGATCTTTGGAGGTAATAAGAAGTAGAAAAATCATGAGTATTGGGCTCTCATGATTGCAATTGTGGCTTTAGAAGAAGAAGGAGAAGGAGAAGAAGAAAAAGAGAGACAAAGTTATCAAGCTGATTCTGTCTCACCATGTGATTCCCTGAGCCACCTTGGAACTCTACAGAGTCCTCACCAGAAAGAAGGGTCTCACCAGATGTGGCCACTTGAGTTTGAACTTCCTAGGCTTAAGAACTGTGAGCTGAATGAGCCTGTGTTCTTTAGAAATTACTCTATTTGTAGTACTCAGTTATAACAATAGAAACAGAGTAAGACACTGCCGAACTTCTCTTGAAGTCATCGTAGTTAGGTTTTTTGCACTTTGTACTCAAATAAATTAGAATCTTACATCCCTCCTGTCCTGATGAGTTAAGGAAAAGTGAGTGTTTCCCCTATTCTGTACCATGTAGAGGTACTTAAGAGGATGTATAATGTTAGAAGGGAAGCCTGACATCTCATCTTGGCTGTTAGCTGAGTTGTAGGAGCCTATCTGTCCCTGTGTGACAGTGAAAGCAAACCCTAGTGCAGAGAGAATCTAGGAAGAAGCTAACCTGTGTCCTCTGGGGTTGAGCGACAGAGTTTGAAAAATCCTAAAGGTAAGAAGTTGTGTGGAGGTGCTCCC
This sequence comes from Heterocephalus glaber, assembly GCF_053883595.1. Classification (NCBI taxonomy): domain Eukaryota; kingdom Metazoa; phylum Chordata; class Mammalia; order Rodentia; family Bathyergidae; genus Heterocephalus; species Heterocephalus glaber. The sequence goes on along the minus strand of NW_028258406.1, from coordinate 10,509,233 downwards.
AATTATAGGCCGGTAGGAGAAAGCTATATTGGGAGTATCCTATCCATCTAGATTTTGGAGAGATAGAAGTGCAAACTTTCTCATAGGTTAACTGGAAATTGTGGTAAGTAGCAGGTAGAGATATCTGGAAAGGACTCTACTGAAGAGGTCTGATTGTCTGCATGTGGTGGCCCCAAGATAGAGACTGATTGGGGTATGGCAGAGGGAGTGGTGGTGGTGGGAATGGTGTTAGAGTCACTATGTGTGTGTTTTTGAGGGGGTTCTTTCCCAATCTCATCCTCAGCTTTCTCTCCACTTGTTGAGAGGCTAGAAAAGGAGTTGACAATGGGAAAGGCAAAGGAATAAGGAAGACCTAGATAAAAACTGAAAAATTACAAGCTGCCATCTTAATCCATGTACACTGCCACAACAAAGTACCTGAAAGTAGACAAATTTTAAATAGTAAAAAATTATTTCTTATATTGTGGAGGCTGAGAAGTCCAAAATTACAATTTTATCACAGTCTGACTTACGCTATAGTAAATTCTAAATTCTTTAGACAAACGATTCCAGAGAAGTGCATTAAATGAAAAGAATAGATATGTCAATTAAAAGACAAATAATGTCAAACTGTTCTTAAAAGAAAACTTCATGCTGGTTATAGTAAAATAACTTAAAATAAAGTTGCAGAAAGTGACAGCAAAGGATGACAAAACTATTCCTTGTTAACATTAACCTAAAGAAAGTGTTTTGCTAAGTCAGTAACAGACTAAACAAATATTAAGGTATAAAGAATTGCTAGAGGGATATTTCATAGTGATAAATGGTTAATCTGCCAGGAAGTAGGATTGATATAATTTGCACAGATATAATAACAACTCTCAAAATGTATAAAGTAAAAACTGATTGAGATAAAGAGAGAAGATAATTCACAATAGTTTAAAGTAATTTTAATATAGCTCCTTTAGTAACTTATAGAATAGGCAGGAAAAAATATTAAGGTTATAGAACAATTGAACAACATCTTTAATACACATGACCCAATTGACATACATAGAATACTATACCTAACAACTGCAGTGGAGTTCAAAATAAGTCCACATAAACTTCCAAATATTAAATTCATAAAGAGAATCTTCTCTGATCACAGAAGAATTAAGGTAAAAATCACTCATAGAGAAACTAGAAAATCTCCAGCTGGTTGAAAATTAAACAAAACAACTCTAAATAAGCCATGAATCAATGAAGAAATTGCAATGGAAATTAGAACTTAGTTTGGCTTTAGAAAGAGAACAAATATCATTGTGCTAAAATGATAACTGCAGGAGTCAAGTAGCTAGCCCAAGGAAATGTAGTAGATTCTTTCTTTTTCACTCTCTTTCTGTCCAAGTGTCAAGGAATTTTGTATCTGTGACACAGATATGTCATGGTAGGGCTTTTTAAGAGTTTTTTCTAAAGTTTAGTATATTAATCTTGTAGGTCAAATGGTCAATTTAGAGTGTTTTTAGCAACAGTGAACCCTGTGCTCAGATACAAAACTGAAATTTCTATCACCCAAAAGATCTGTCATATAGCCTGAGTCCTTTCCTTTTCTCTTTCATGTAAAATGTTACTTGTCCCTGGGTAAAATCTGGCAGATGTTTAGGAGCACAGGGAAGCACTTCACACCAGTATTTAACCAAGCATACTGTGCAGAGTAATTAAGAATCCTGCTATCTGCTTCCTTGAATATGAACAAAAGGGATAGATAAATAAAATTAGACAAACTAGATGTTTTTGTGTTCCAAATAAGAGAAGAGATAGCTTTTTAATGAAAGTAATTTTTTATGTGCAAAATTTCAAGACATTATTTCTTCATAGGGAATATTGTTATTAAATAATAATAATAACTATGTCAAATAATGAATTAGAGGCTAGTGGTCTTTGCTTCTTCTTATATTCCTCTGTGGAAGACTCTGAGCGCCCAATGTCAAAAACATTAAAAGCTAATCAAGTTAGAGACCTTAAGAAGCCTATGGGGTCAAAAGTTATTTTATGGCATCAGTTAGTGTGCTCTGAGGCCATAACCTTCCCTTGCAGGTTTTCACAAATTAAGTGTCATAGATTAATCACAGGAGCTAATTTTAGGGAGTTAAGGAGATTGTTTACTCCTCTCACAGCTCCATTGCTTTAACCTCCAAGGCAAACTACCAGCCCATCAGCTGCAAAGCACTGCTGGCTTCTATTGGAAATGTAAAATTCTTCCTTGATGTTCAGATGAAGGGGCTGCATTTGTAATATTGTGCTCATAAAACAAACTTCATTCTTTCTCAAGTAATTGGCTTCCTGCTGACAGGAGCTCTAAAGAGATGCCTGACAAGAGTCTGAATTGGTGTGTTAGTCCCTTTCTTGTGTATCTCTCTCCATGCTCTGTTTATATTTCCTTCTGTTAGCACACTCTTCACTTGGTAAAGATGAATTTGGATTTTCAATGTCTTCTTGTACAGACTTATTAGTGATTTGTAGTTGTGTGGTGTTCTCATGCCTCAGTAACTGTAAAATTCATGGTTAGTGTAGGACACAGGAAATTGTATAGTCCTGCAGTCCTGAACAGCTCCAAATGACCCTGAGCTTTTGTCCTTCTCCTGTTCTGGGCTTCCTTTGTTTTGTTATGAAAGACTCACTTGGATTATATAAGAGGTAAAAGGAAGTTTTATTTTCAGTGCCTTGCCCCTTAGGCTATTATAGAATGCAATTTCATTCTCTTTTCAGAGGAAAGTTTAAACCCAATGTCAGTGATTTCTATGGGTGGGTGCCTAGAGCCCAAAGTGCTGGTACTGATGTAGTTCTGGGGCTCATACTAATAGATAACTAAATCAGAATAAAAACATCTCTGAGGACAAACACTATGCGAAAACAACTATGGAGCTGCTGAAGTCTTTGGTAGAGTCACGGCTCAGCATGCTCTTGCTAAAGAAATGAGAACATTTAGAAGTATGTTTTGTTCATTTATCCATATAATGACACTCTTTGCTAACTCCCACTCATTCCTAATCCATGAAGTAAGATCACTGGTATAAAATGGATTCTTCCCCAAAACTATGAAGAATAAGAGAAAGGAAACAAATATCTTCTCTCTTCTAATTGTAAATTCAGAGTTTCCATTTAAAATCTATGACTAGAATGCAAATCCTAAAGATTTAAAGTAAGAATACAACTTAAGAGACTCCAGTTCACGAAGGCAAAAGTAAATCACACTAACATGAGTTAAGAAGCTTTATTAACAGCATATTGGTCTAATAATGGAAAAGTCTGGATGCCAAGCTCAGTCCTCAAGTCTCCTTGTCCTATGACTTAATTAAAACAAGATTCTTGATCATGCTCTGACTATTTCTCCTGTGTAATCTACAAGGGTTGGTAAATGTTGAGGATTCCATGAATCTGTGAATTATACCTATGTTAATTATCAGATTTGGGTTAGTGTTTTGCAAGTAACCAATATATATAGGCAGGGTTGAGATTTGAAGTTTTCATCAACCCTACACAGTGGAGGCTTGGTATAAAAAACAGGTACTGGTGTATGTGTGTGTGCTAGGTAACAATCAACGACACTTACGGGAATGGCCCAAAACTGCCAAAGCACAAAAGACTTTAGAAATCACCAGTCCATCTTCTTGATTTTATAGATTGTTGCATCCTCTGTTAGCAGCAGCACATTTTGGTATTGAAAAACTGCTGCAGAAAGATGCACAGGTGCACAGGGAATAGGTACACAATTGGATATTTTAATAAATGAGGTAGATTGTTACAATAACAGCACTAATGAATCATACTTCCTTCTCTCTACACCCTTTCTCAGTCCTGTCCCACATTCACTCTGGCCTTGGCTCTGTGATGTGCTCTGGTTATGAGACATTAGCAAACGTGACACAGCAGAGGCAAATGCTTGCTCATTAAGATCCAGTCCACCGGGCTGGGGATTTAGCTCAGTGGTTTTTGCCGCCTGCTGTGCAAGCACAAGGAGCCGAGTTCAATTCTCAGTAACAACAAAAAAAGATCTAGCCCATTTCTTGTTACTTTTGGAGCACAGCCACTGTGTGAAGAAGCCTTCTGGCCTGTTGCTGACACAAGGCCCAGCTGACAGGCAGCACTTTCCACTAGACTTACCAGTGAGGCTTAGACAAACAAACCCTTTGGAGGTGACAGATAACTATTGTGATGTGAGCTACCCCAGATGAGACCAGAAAAAGTGCTACTCAGATGAACTTACTGCAAATTGCTGAACCACAGAATCAGAATAAATAAAATAGTAGTTATTTAAGCTGCTAAGCATTGGATTGGTTTGACACATAGCAACAGATGCTTGATAAGATAAGGAACTCCAATTTGGGAAAGCAGTTTCTGAGGGTAGAGTTAATGGGGGGAAAGATAGTAGTGGTTTCCTCCACTTTTCTTCTTTAAAGTTGAAATCAAGGACTTGGATTTAGTCTTCATAAACAAATCCCTTGTTTCCAAGATAGGCCAACTTCTTACTTGATTTCTGGTTAAGCATACTTAGTTTGAGGAAAATATAGCTAGTTTGTCTTAATTACTTTCAGTGAAACAGATGCATGGGTTTTTCTGCTTACATTTGACTCTGTGATGATTTTCCCTTTCACAATGCAACAAGGAACTGTTGATCTGGCCTTTTCTTTCTAATTCAGTAGATGGCTCCTATAGACAATTGTATGGAATATTATGAGCATGAAAAGAGTTCTCGGGGGGAAAAGGTGAAAAGATTTTAAAATGATGAGAAACATTGATCTTTTCCAAATTCCATATTACAGCCTGCAGTTATCTTGCTTTCAATGTTGCTTTGAGACAATAAAAAAATCTACTTTATCATTGTCCTATGGCTGCTATCTTCTCTCCAGCAACCACAAGTTAAAGAGTTCTATAAAACAAAATCCTATGGACTCACGCTTTTTGTTATAAATGACTCTAACACTGGGAAAATATTTGAGGCAGATATTTTTAGGTATTGAGTGGCATGCAGCACAATCTCCCACAGAAAGGGAAAATCTCTTCCGATATTCATCTAACTCTCAGCTAAATTTTCCAACTGTGTCCTGGGAAGCTGGAGTCTGCACAGAGCATGGTGGGTGAGCTGGACCAAGGAGGAGAGATAAGAATCCAAGGCTATTCAAGTGGTCCGAAACCACAAAGAAAGGAATTGAGCTGGGTGTGTGACAGGGAGAGTAAAGTCTCTGCACCAGTGCCAGTGAGTTCATAATGGACTGGGATGCATATATGCAGGATTCAGGGCAAGACCACACAAAGGTTGCTGCTATGGAGCTGAGATTAGAATAGAGATGCTGCCAGAGACTGAACATTCCTGGAAGATGTTTAGAGTTCTGACCCAGCCTGAGGAGAAGTTTCTATTAACACCCTTCATATTAGTTCCTTAAAAGAAAGGACTATGTCTTGTGGTAAGACCTACTCTAGACTCATGGAGATAGAGCTACAAAACCAAGCTTTGACAAGATCTGTGGAGGTTAATCCCACTAAGTTGTGGGGATGGGAAACAACTATCACTTTCTATAGCCTAAAATCCAGACTAATGAGTTCAAATGTACCAGGGGTTAGTTATTAAACTGTCAAGGACATCACAAGAAAATTATAAATGATATCACATATCACTCATCGACATAAGTAAAATATGTGGAAGTCCAAGTAATGTCTTTAAAAAGATAATGTACCAACAAAATTAATTTTTAAGAAAAAATAATAGCTGGGTGTGGTGGCTCACACCTGTAATTCCAGCACTGTAATCCCAGCACTCGGGATGCTGTATCAGACAAAGAATTTATGATTAGAATATAGAGAGAACTCATTTGAGCCACCAATAAGAATGCAAAAACCTGTTAAAAATGGGAAAAGACTTAACATGCCACAATAGAAAATATATAAAGAATTTTTATACCTTAAGAGAAGTTAATAAGACAATCTATTAAAATAGAAAAAAAGACTTGAATGAACACTGTCCCAAAACACAGAAATTTCCCATAAGGACATGAAAAGATGCTTGACATGATTATTCACCAGGAAAATGAAAATTGAAAGCACAGTAAGATACCACTTCACACACACCAGAATATAAAAAACTAAAAAAGGTTCTAAATATCAAATGTAGATGAAGATGTGAAGCAACTGGACGTCTCAGATGTTGATGGTAGCATGTAAGATGGTGCACTATTATGGAAAGTCTCGTGACAGTTACTAAGCAAACATTTACTATTTATTCCACTGATTCCACTTGTAGGCATTTATCCCTCCTGCCTTCAAAGTAAAAGTCCACAAAAAACTTGTACACTAATGTTCATGGTCACTTTGTTCATATGAGCCAAAAATTGTAAACAATTCAAATGTCTATATAGGTGAATGGTGTATTAGTCAGTTTTCCCGTCACTGGGACACAATACTGGACAACCACAACTTAAAGGAAGATAGATTTATTTTGCTCTGTAGTTTTAGAAGGTTCAGTCATGGTTGGCTGGCTGCAAGGCCAAAATGGCACAGTGGAAGGGTAGTTAGGAAGCAGAGAGAGAGGGGAAGAGCTTGGGAAGGTGATATATCCCCCAAAGAAAAGCCTCCATTGATCTATCTCTTCTAACCAGGCTGCAACTCCTAATAGCACATTTAGTTATGAATTCATCAGTGGAGTAATCCCTCCATGATCCAGTCACCTTGCGTCTCTGAACACATGAGCATATTGAGGGGCATTCTAGAGCTAAACCATAACAAATGGTAAACATACAAAACGTGCTGTATTCACACAATGGAATACACAAAGTAAACAAAGAACACACAAGTAAATGAAAATGAAATGTGTTAACCAACATGGATGCACCTAAAAAAATATAACACTGTGTCATAGAAGTCAGATACAAGATAATTATTGCATGATTCTATTTACATGAAATTTGAAAACAGACCAAACAGATGTATCATGATATAATTCAGACCAGAGGTTTCCTGGAGTGGTGTTAATGCAAAGTGATACAAAGGAACTTTCTAGGATGATGAAATTATTCTGCATCTTGATTGAGGTGATAATTTTGTGGGTGTATACACTTGTCAAAATTCACTGAGCTGTACACTTAAAGCATGTGCATTTTCCTATATGTAAAAGTTGAGTAAAATCTAATATCCTTTACTAATAAAAAGAACAAATCAACAGCAATAAATATAAAGCCTTGAGGAATACCCCATTGAATGATTCTTTTGACTGAAGAAAAATAATTTATTACTCATCTCTAACCAGTTATTGAGAATATAAAATATTGAATAGCAATATCATAAAATTTAAGGACAGTGCAAGTTTCAGTTCAAATATAACGATGATTAAATCTTTTCACATTAAAAAATTTAAACTTCACAAAAGCAAGAGAGAGAGACATTAGCTGCTTCATTTTTATATTAAGGAAAATGAGCCTCAGAGAGGTTAAATTGCCTGCCTACAGTCATAGGAAAATGCAAATTGTGATGCAAACTTAGATATTTTGGCACTGGATCCAATGCTGTCTCCACTACAGCATGGTGTTTCTTTTCCATGAATCCTTTTAAAAATATTTTCAATAACCAAAGCTAACAAGGTCCTTTTCATTGTTGGGCCTTAAATTGGATTTCCTTTGATGTTATTAGATAGAAACAGGCTTTCTCAGTTGGCACTGAGTTTTTTTCTAAAATCTCTAGCTTTCCAGGGGTGCAGGGATCTTTATCTTCTTTGCAGGAGATATAGAATCTTTGAAGATTCAAATTAAATTGAATCTCATATTAGCATTTCCATGCTTCAACCTGCATTGCTGATGAGAATAGAAACTGGTACAATATTTCTGGAGAAAAATTTGGCAATGCGTATTAAAACTCAAACTTTGGCATATCTGTGGACTAAGAAATTCTGGAAATTTATCTAAAGGAAAACATTAGAGATGTGTGTATCAATATGTGTATAAGAATGTTCATCACGGTGCATGGAACACTCCGGGTCGGCCCGCTGCAGACAGGCAGGTCTGCGGACGCCCTAACGAGGTCGAGTCCTGTGGAACATGCACTGGACCCCCCCCCCCACTCCTCTGTACAGCCACCTGGTTCCACACTAAAAAGACGCAGAGGACGCCAGACCACCAGACCATGGTACTGGGTCCCGCTGCTCCCGGTCCAGAGGTAGGGGCTTCTGAGCCGACGTCCCACTGCTCCTGGTCCAGAGGAGGGGGCTTCCTGGCCACCATTCCTCCCACTGCTCCCGGCCCAGAGGAAGGGGCTTCTGGGCCACCAACCCTCCTGCCACTCCCAGCCCAGAGGTAGGGGCTTCTGGGCCACCATCCCTACTGCAATTCCTGGGCCTTGTCCCACGTCTCCCAGCTCAGAGGAGGTGATTCAGGCAGGCGACAACAGCACCCCCCCCCGCCCCCCCCAGTGCAAATGAGCAAACACGTAAATAAGTCTCAAAACCAGTCTTCCAGATCACCTACAGCAACCCCAAAGGGAAATGAGATGGAACACTCTGATACTCAACCACCTGGATCCACTGAACTGGCAACAAATGGGGATCTGGAAAAAATGAAATCAGAAATGATTTCTCAGATAACAGGAGAGATTGTGCTCCTAGTGCAAGATATGATTAATAAATCTAGAGAGGAGCTGAGGAACATGATGGAATCCCAACATAGGAAACCAATGGAATCCATAAAACAGATGCAAATAGATTTCCAGGACATGAAAAACTCCACTGAAAGTCTACACAGCAGAATGAGCCAATGTGAGGACAGAATTTCAGACATAGAAGACAAGATTGCAATTAGTGACCAGGAAAAGGAAAATTGCTTTAAAATAGTAAGAGACCACAAGAAATCAATCCAGCAGCTGCTAGATGATGCAAAGAAGAATAACATAAGACTGATTGGAGTCAATGAAGAAACAGGAGAGAGTGCAGATGACATAAAAAAACTATCCACAGAAGTAATGTCAGAAAACTTCCCAAGCAGGGGAAAAGAACTTGACATACAGATAAGTGAGGCATATAGGACTCCAAATAGCCTTGATTAAAAACAATCTACACATAGGCATATAATTGTTAAGATTCCAGAAACACAACAGAAGAACAAAGTTCTACAAGCAGTTAGAGAAAAGAAACAAATCACATACAAAGGAAAGCCCATCAAAATCACAGCAGACTTCTCAACACAAACCCTCAAGTCAAGAAGAGCTTGGAGTGACATATTCCAAGCCCTAAAAGAAAACATCCTCCAACCCAGATTGATGTACCCTGCAAAACTATCCTTCAAAATGGTTGGAGAAATAAGATACTTTCATGACAAAGAGCACCTTAGGAACTTCATGAATACCAAACCAGCACTCCAAAAAATTATATACAATATCTTAGAAATAGACATTGAGGATCACAACACCAGGAAGTAAAGCAGAAAGAACCCATCTGGCATGACAAGAAATTAAATGTAGAGGGGAAGAACCGAACAAAACAAAAAAGTCATGGCAATGACAAGTCAATACATTTCAGTTATAACCATCAATGTTAATGGTCTCAATTCATCAATCAAAAGAAATAGACTGGCAGAATGAGTCAAGAAACAAAATCCAACAATATGCTGCATACAAGAAACACACTTAATTCAAAAGGAAACTCATAGATTGAAAATTAAAGGGTGGAAAACAATACTCCATGCAACATGAACCCCAAAAAAAGCAGGATTAGCTATCCTCTTTGCAGATCAAGTAGATTTCAAACCAACACTGATTAAGAGAGAGGAAGAAGGACACTACATCCTTGTAAAGGGAAGAATCCAAGGGGAAGAGATGACAATCATAAATATCTATGCACCAAACACTAGTGCACCCAACTATATAAAACAAATACTAATGGACATGAAAAGTCATATATGCACTAATACAATTGTAGTGGGGGACCTCAACACCCCACTGTCACAAATAGATAGATGAGCTAGACAAAAAATAAGTAATGAAATACTAGAACTCAATCAAACTCTTGAGCAAATGAACTTAACAGATGTTTATAGAATCTTCCACCCCACAAAATCAGAATACACATTCTTCTCAGCTGCACATGGGTCATTCTCCAAAATACACCACATAGAACATGTTTAAGGAAGTGCAAAGGAATTGAAGTTATCCCCTGTATATTATCAGACCATAGTAGGATGAAACTGGAGATCCATAGCAAAAGAAACTCAAAAAATTTCATAAACACATGGAAATTGAACAAACACACATGGAAATTGAACAAACACACTTCTGAATAACCAATGGGTCACAGAGGAAATGAAAGAAGAAATCAGACAGTTCCTTCAATTAAATGACAATGACAATACAACATATCGGAATCTATGGGACACAATGAAAGCAGTCTTACTAGGGAAATTCATAGCAGTGAATATGCATATTAGGAAAACAGAACGAGCCCAATTAAACAACCTGATGCTGAACCTCAAGCTTCTAGAAAAAGAAGAGCAGGACAAATCCAGAGTTCATACAAGGGAGGAAATTACAAAGATCAGAGGAGAAATCAATGCAATGGAGACTAAGAGAACAATACAAAAAATCAATGAAGCCAAGAGTTGGTTCTTTGAAAGAATCAACAAAATTGACAAACCCTTAGCCAACCTTGTCAGAAAAAGGAAAGAAAAGGCCCAAATCCATGCAATTAGGAATGAAAAGGGTGAAATGACAACAGACCCATCTATAGGATCATCAAAACCTACTTCCAGAAACTATATGCCCATAAGATGGAAAACACAGAAGAAATGGACAGATTCCTAGATACATATGAATTACCAAAGTTGAATGAAGAAGACCTAAAAATTCTAAACAACCCAATATCAACCAATGAAATTGAAAACATAATTAAAAACTTATCAACTAAGAAAAGCCCAGGCCCTGATGGCTTCACTGCTGAATTCTACAAGACATTTAGAGAGGAACTACTGCCACTACTGTTTAAACTCTTCAATGAAATTGAAAGGGAAGCAAAACTCCCAAATTCATTCCTGGAAGCAAGCATCACCTTGATCCCCAAAGCAGAGAAAGACCCAACCGAAAAGGAGAACTATAGGCCAATCTCACTAATGAACATAGATGCAAAAATCCTTAATAAGATACTGGCACATAGAAGGCAGAAGATCATCAAGAAGATCATACACCCTGATCAAGTGGGATTCATCACAGGGATGCAGGGATGGTTCAACAAATACAAATCAATCAATGTAATACACTATATCAATAGAGCCAAGGACAAACACTATATGATTATCTCCATAGATACAGAATAAGCATTTGACAAAATCCAACATGCATTTATGGTAAAAAATAAACCTACAAAAAATTGGAATAGATGGTCTGTACCTCAAACTGATAAAAGCCATCTATGAAAAACCATCAGCCAACATGATACTAAATGGTCACAAACTGAAATCCTTCATACTAAAATCAGGAACAAGACAAGGACGTCCACTATCACCATTCTTGTTCAATATAGTTCTGGAAACATTAGCCATGGCAATTAGACAAGAGAAAGAAATAAAAGGAAAAAAGATAGTTAATGAAGAAGTCAAATTGTCATTATTTGCAGATGACATGATACTGTATATAGAAGACCCCAAGAACTCCACCAAAAGTCTTCTAGACTTAATAACCAAATTCAGAAGAGTAGCTGGTTACAGGGTCAACACAAAAAAATCAATAGCATTCCTCTACACAAACAACAGACTCACTGAGAGAGAAATAGGGCAAATAATTCCTTTCACAATAGCATTCAAAAAATTGAAATACCTAGCAATCAACCTAACAAAAGAAATCAAAGACCTCTTCTCTGAAAACTATAGCACTCTGAAAGGAGAGATTGAAGATGATATCAGAAAAGGGACAGACATCCCCTGCTCCTGGGTAGGAAGGATTAATAGAGTGAAAATGGCCATACTTCCAAAACTGCTCTATAGATTTAATGCAATTCCAATTGAGATCCCAGCAGCATACTTCATGGACCTTGAGAAAACAATCTGAAAATTCATTTGGAACAAGAAGAGACCCAGAATAGCAAAAGCAATTCTAGGTAACAGAGACATGGCAGGGAGTATGACAATCCCCAACCTGCAACTATATTACAAAGCTGCTGTGATAAAAACAGCATGGTACTGGCAAAGAAACAGACCTGAGGACCAGTGGAACAGATTAGAAGATGCAGAAACAACACCAGACACACTCAGCCATCTCATCTTCGATAAAGGAGCCAAACACCCTCACTGGAGGAAAGATAGCCTCTTTAATAAATGGTGCTGGAAAAATTGGGCTTCAACTTGCCAAAGATTAAAACTTGACCTATATCTCTCACCATGCACTAAACTAAAATCAAAATGGCTTAAAGATCTAAATATTAAAATAGAAACTGTGAACCAGTTGGAACAGAGGTTAGGTAGAACTCTTGAAGACATTGGTGTAGGAAAAGATTTTATGAACAAAACCTCAGTTGCCTGTGGACTAGCACACACAATCAACAAGTGGGATCTTTTCTTATTAAAAAGCTTCTGCACAGCAAGAGAAACCATAAGCAGTGTGAAGAGACAACCCACAATGTGGGAAAAAATCTTCACCTGCTTTTCCTCAGACAGAGGTCTACTATCTCGAATCTATAAAGAACTTAAAAAGGTCAGACCTCCCAAATTTAAAGACCTAATCCAAAAATGGGCATCTGAAATGAACAGATATTTCTCAGACAAAGAAGTAGACATGGCAAATAAACATATGAAAAACTGTTCAACATCACTGGTCATTTGAGAGATGCAAATGAAAACAATGCTGAGATTCCTCCTCATTCCAGAAAGAATGGCTGCTATCATGAAATCAACCAATCACAAATGCTGGTGGGGCTGTGGGGAAAGAGGAACCCTGCTCCATTCCTGGTGGGAGTGTAGACTGGTGCAACCACTGTGGAAATCAGTATGGAGATACCTCAAAGAACTAGGACTGGAAGTCCCATTTGACCCAGCTATTCCTCTGCTGGGGATCTTTCCCAAAGAATTAGAAGAATCATACCACAGTGATATATGTGCACCCATGTTCATAGCAGCACAGTTTGTGATAGCTAAAACTTGGAAACAGCCCAAATGCCCATCAAGTGGAGACTGGATAAAGAAAATGTGTTTTTTTTTTTTTTAATGTAAAATGGAGTACTACTCAGCCATAAAAAATGACAAATTAGAGACATTTATAACTAAGTGAATGCACATTGAGGTGATACTCTTAAGTGAAAAAAATAGGACACACATGTATAAATACCAAATAGTTTCTCTGGTGTGAGAAACTGAAAGTATAAATAAGGACTAAAATGTATAATAGGTAATGTGAAATAGGAAGAAAAGGGGCCAAGGGGAAGGAAGTGGCAGGCCTAGGGGAAAGGATAGAAGGGAATGGGATTAATATGAGAAAATGGAAAAATAGGAACAAAATCGTTGTAAATAGGGAGAAATGGAGGGATTGAAGGGAGGGCTGGGCAAGGGTGAAAAATAAGAACCAAGAGAGACTATGTAAAGGTGCAAATTTCCAATGATGAATGTCATTATATTGTATACCTAAAATGGACCAATGATTAGAATGAATAATTGATAATGTAAAATAGGAAGAAAAGGCCCAAAGGGGTAGGGGTAGTGGGAGGGGCAGGGGAAAGGAAAGAAGGGAAAGGAAAAATGCTGAGAAATGGAAAAAATGGAAATAAAGTCTTTGTAAATAGGGAAGGGTGGGCTAGGAATGGGGAAAAAATAAGAACCAAGATGCATTATGTAAAGGTACAATTCCCAATGAGAAATGTAATTGTGTTGCATACCTAAAATGTACCAATAAAAGAATTTAACAACAACAACAAAAAACAATGTTCATCATAGCATTATTAACAATACCAAAAACTGGAAACAAAATACTTGTGTGTGTTAGAGACTGTCCTTCCAGTATTTTGTGTCTCTTCTTCATTAGCAGTAAGAATCCTGGTTGGTGGATGGGTACATAGTCACCGAGTAAAGCTTTTCATATGTTGGGCCTCCCACAGGTACTGTGTAACCGTTAAAAATGTGTATGGCTTCTAAGAAGTCTCCTTACTTGGGAACACCTTTCTTTGAAGTTTTATCTTTCAGCTTCCTGGAATGTGGATGTGGTGGCTGGATATGGAGCATGTGTTTTGGAATATGAGGCAACATGTTCTAGGGATGAACAACAGTGAGATAGAATGAGTCTGGGTCTTGGCACTGTGGGAATCATGACACAAACCTTGAGAATGATTTGTATGAATAAAAATAAACTTCAATAAGTTTTAAGTGACAGTATTTAAATGTTTTATTCACAAATATCCAAATTTTAGCCTCACAAATACAAAGTTCAATAGTAAAGTGATGGTTAAATATGATGTGTAAATATGTGTATGCTTTATAAGGTATAATTAAAGCAGTTGTTAAAATGACATCACACAAGAGTATTAACATGAAAAATTTCCTATAGGGCTAAGAGGAAAAGAATAGGCCACATTCAAAAACAAGGTAAAGGTAATATTTGCAAAATAATCTTATCTCTATGTATGTATTTGTACACATACATACACAAACACGTATCTCTACAGATATACATTTACCTCACTTGCCTTCCCTCCCCAATATATAACCAAATGTTGGGAGCTATTATGTTTGCATAGTAGAATTATAAATATGTTTTTAGTGTATTTTTGTGGCTTTCACATTCGGCATGTATTATGTTGGTAATAAGGAGAGAAATCTATAAAAATAAAAATATTTTTCTAAAATAAATCAAAATTAATTGTGATTTACTAATCTTTAAAGAAAAACACAAGAAATTAAGTACTGAGAAAGACTTTTCCCTTACAATGTGCATTTTATAATGTAGGTTGTAGTTGCATATTTTCTTATGTTTATACCTGAATGGTTATGATTACTCTTTAAAACTGTATGTAAGCCAATTATTTAGTAGATGGGAAAATGTGTATACTGTGTAGCTCCTACTCAAATAGGATGTGAAGCAGAAGATATTCTGAAGATGACATCTAGTGGTTGCTGTGGTAACCTTACAGACTGCATTTCAGTAATCTTTCATGTCAGTTTCTAGCATTGGAATTGACATATTCTTAGCTTTGATATACAGGAAGAAGGCTTTATCTGGTTGTTATTAATCCTTAAGAGACTGTATTTGTGGTAACTATTTGGCTTTGAAGAAAGCAGTAGAATCACAATGGAGGTGGTGAAGAATAGCTCAAAATGATTCAAGGAATCTAACGCCTAGTGTTAGAATATTCATGGCAACCTTAAACAACTATCACTCCAGCTAATAATTATAGTTCATATTTATTGTGGAGCACTCACTAAATAATAGCACTGTACTGAGTGCTTTATAAACACCACCTCATTTACATCTGTTCCCTGATATAAACCTTACAATAGTCCTGCAAAATAGAATTATCACTGCTATTTCATAAGAGAGACAAAAACTGAGACTTAGAGAGTTTAGGTAAGTGTTCAAAGCTACATTGTTAGGACATGGTGGTGCCAGTATTCAAACTCAAGTCATCTGCCAACACATTTTCCCACTGCTCTGTGCAGTATCCAGGTGGCTCCCTAATACCAGATATGCGTCTGTTTTAAATGTGCCCTGTGGAGGGAGACACTGCAGCAATGCAGGTTTAGTCACTGGAGTTTTAATCAGCTGCACTTACTAAACAGCAGCTTTATTGAGTGTGGCATCATTGTGATTTCTGAAAGTATGACATCCCTTTCTTATGACATTAAGGTATACAACTAAGCTTATAAGAATAATTGTACCACAACATAATTTTATATTGAAGCCTAGTTCTAAGGCAGATAGTTAAGTGGAGTAAGTCTGTAAGTCTTCCGTCCAATGATGCAGGAGGGAAGACGTATTATAGCTGACGTGATGAGAAGATGCTTTCCAAAGAGCTGGCCTTCGAATAAGTTTTCTATGGCCCAGCTCCTCAGAGAACACCTATGGAGGTGCAGCAGGGATGTCACCTGTTTGAAATGAAGAATCTTAGGCCTTATCCCAGAACTACTGAATCAGAATCTGCAGTTTAGTAAGATCCTCATTTGATTTTCACGCACATTAAGGTATGAAAAACCCCACTTTAAAGAAGATACTTGCAAGCTGAGCTTGGTGGCATATACTTGTAACACCAGCACTCTGGCAGGCTAAGGCAAGAGGATTGCAAGTTTGAGCCCACTCTGGGAAATTTAGCAGCTTAGGCAGACCCTATCTCAAAATTAAAAAAAAAAAAAGGTCTGGAGAATGTAGATCAGTACAAAAGTTTGGAGTTCAAATGCGAGTGCTGAAAATAACAACAACAAAAACGTCCTCATATAGCATTTGGACAGCATATGGTGGAGGGAACAGGTCTGTAGTCACAGGAAAAGCATGAGCAATGGCATAGTGGTAGGAATGAATGAAGCATTTCCAGAGAATTGCACCTAGATGAGCTGTAGCACAACCTGCAGAATGGAATAGAGGGAGTAGTGAAAAGGTAAGAGGGTGATTTTGTGGAGAGTCCAAGAATATATCTTGCCCTAGAGGGAATAGGGATAATTAAAAATTTTTGATCAAGAAATTATGTAATGATAATTTTTATCCAACAGCCCCTTAAAATTTATAAAGTATTTAAGCTTTGTGATAAATTTAGAACTTAACCTTTGGATAATATGCAACTTCACCTATTTCCTACAGTCTTCACATCACCAAACATATCTATTATTAATAGGTATTCAGTTTATGGAGATTATTAAAAGAGAATGGAGTAAACCCTGAAGGAAAACAGAAACATTTGAGAATTCTACACCTATCACCTGTTCCCTTGTAGAGATTTTATAGTTCAACTAGACTAGGAGATTTAAAAGCCCACACAACCTGGTCCTTCACCAATAGCCAGAACAAGCAGATGAAGCATCAGCTCACTGTAGTTTGTATAGATTCAGTTCTCTTTTGCTTTCTCAGTCTGAGAAAGGGCCCCAAATCCCTTCCCTCAGGCGGCTTTGATGAGGAATCTGTGAGAGACAGAAGCTATTTTGTCAAGCTGTCAGCTGTCCTGAATAAGGAAGCCAGGAACAAGAGAAACAGATAAGAGGTGCATTCTCAGGCATGAGGCGGAGCCTTGTCTGCCTTGGATTAAAAGGACAAGGCAAGAGGATTTGGGAAGGGTGGGTGAATCCACTGAATTTTTATTTGTAGGCTGACAACAGTGTGACAGACACAAAATGAGTCAACAAAGATACCCAATGACTAGTTGAGAGTCAGAGACAATCAAGAGACAAGCACTCTGGACACAGGATGCTTCATATCAGGGGTGACTGCATTTGTTACAGAGAGTGAGATAGTGGGAAGAGGAAAAAGGTACATAAGCAAACATATTGCTCCTGTAACTTGGGCCTTGCTAACTAGGATAATTTTTGCTGCCACCAGTTGACAATTTAAGCAGTTCCTTCAAGGAAGCTCAAAGACATGCAATTACTGGCTTCTGGGAAAAGTCAGATCCTGAGAAGAGCTGCACTGTTCTCAGTCAAGGTCAGGAACAACTGCTTGTGATGTGTCAACCTGTGGGATGCATTTAGATTCATTTAACTTTTCCCAAGTATCTAATGACAAATAACGGATTTAAAAGCCCGACCCAGAAAAGGGAAACATACATGCAATGGACACTGTCCTTGGTATGCAGTATATCTGTTGACCGGGAGACACAAGGATTTGCTACCTAACCAGGCTGAGTGTTCTTTTTTTTTTTTCATCCTTTTATTGGTACATTTTAGGTATACAATATAATGACATTCATTATTGGAGATATGCACCTTTACATACTCTCTTGGTTCTTATTTTTTCCCCCTTCCCCTGCCCTCCCTTCAACCCCTCTATGCCTCCCTATTTACAAAGATTTTGTTCCTATTTTTCCATTTTCTCATATTAATTCCATTAGCTTCTTTCCTTTCCCCTACCCTTCCCACTTCCTTCCCCTTTGCCCCTTTTCTTCCTATTTCACATTACCTATTATACCTTTTAGTCCTTATTTATACTTTCAGTTTCTCACACTAGAGAAACTATTTGATATTTACATATGTGTGTCCTGTTTATTTCACTTAAGAGTATTGCCTCAATGTGCATCCATTTAGCAATAAATGTCTCTAATTTCTCATTTTTGATGCCTGAGTAGTACTCTGTTTTATAAAAAAAACCCCACATTTTCTTTATCCAGTCTCCACTTGATGGGCATTTGGGCTGTTTCCAAGTTTTAGCTATTACAAACTGCACTGCTATGAATATGGGTGCACATATATCACTGTGGTATGATTCTTTGAATTCTTTGGGGAAGATCCCCAGCAGGGGAATAGCTGGGTCAAATGGGACTTCCAGTCCTAGTTCTCTGAGGTATCTCCATACTGATTTCCACAGTGGTTGCACCAGTCTACACTCCCACCAGCAGTGGAGCAGGATTCCTCTTTCCTGCCAGCCCCGCCAGCATTTGTTGTTGGTTGATTTCATGATAGCAGTCATTCCTTCTGGAATGAGGAGGAATCTCAGCATTGTTTTCATTTGCATCTCTCAAATGACCAGTGATGTTGAACAGTTTTTCATATGTTTATTTGCCATGTCTACTTCTTTGTGTGAGAAATGTCTGTTCATTTCAGATGCCCATTTTCAGATTGGGTCTTTAAATTTGGGAGGTCTGATCTTTTTAACTTCTTTATAGATTCGAGATAGTAGACCTTTAGGACTGAGGGACCGCTGGGAAAATTTTTTCCCACATTGTGGGTTGTCTCTTCACACTGCTGGTGGTTTCTTTTGCTGTGCAGAAGATTTTTAGTAAAAAGAGATCCCACTTGTTGATTGTTTGTGCTAGTTCATGGGCAACTGAGGTTTTGTTCATAAAGTCTTTTCCTACCACAAAGTCTTCAAGAGTTTTACCTAACCTCTGTTCCAGCCGGTTCAGTGTTTCTGTTTTTATATTTAGATTTTAATCCATTTTGATTTTAGTTTAGTGCGTGGTGAGAGGTGTAGGTCTAGTTTTAGTCTTTGGCAAGTTGAAACCCAATTTCTCCAGCACCATTTATTAAAGAGACTATATTTCCTCCAGTGAGGGTGTTTGGATCCTTTGTCAAAGATGAGGTGGCTGAGTGTGTCTGAAGTTGTTTCTTCATCTTCTAATCTGTTCCATTGGTCTTCAGGTCTGTTTCTTTGCCAGTACCATGGTGTTTATATTACAGTAGCATTGTAGTATAGTTTCAAGTTGGGGGTTGTAATACCTCCTGCCATGTCTCTGTTACCTAGAATTGCTTTTGCTATTCTGGGTCTCTTCTTGTTCCAAATGAATTTTCGGATTGGTTTCTCAAGGTCTATGAAGTATGCTGCTGGGATTTCAATTGAGATTACATTGAATCTATATAGCAATTTTGGAAGTATAGCCATTTTCACTATGTTGATCCTTCCTACCCAGGATCAAGGAATGTCTTTCCATTTTGTGATATCCCCTTCAATATCTTTTTTCAAAGTGCTATAGTTTTCAGAGAAGAGATCTTTGATTTCTTTTGTTAGGTTGATTGTTAGGTATTTCAGTTTTTTGGATGCTATTGTGAAAGGAATTATTTGCCCTATTTCTCTCTCAGTGAGTCTGTTGTTTGTGTAGAGGAAAGCTATTGATTTTTTTGTGTTGACCTTGTAACCAACTACTTGACTGAATTTGGTTACTAAGTCTAGAAGACTTTTGGTGGAGTTCTTGGTGTTGTCTATGTAGAGTATCATGTCATCTGCAAATAATGACAATTTGACTTCTTCATTTCCTATCTTTATTCCTTTTATTTCTTTCTCTTGTCTAGTTGCCATGGCTAATGTTTCCAAAAGTATATTGAACAAGAGTGGTGATAGTGGACATCCTTGTCTTGTTCCTGATTTTAGTGTGAAGGATTTCAGTTTTTGACCATTTAGTCTGATATTAGCTATTGGTTTTTCATAGATGGCTTTTATCAGATTGAGGTAGAGACCATCTATTCCAATTTTTGGAGGGTTTTTATCATAAATGCATGTTGGATTTTGTCAAATGGTTTTTCTGCATCTATTGAGATGATCATATGGTTTTTGTTCCTGGCTCTATTGATATAGTGTATTACATTGATTGATTTGCATATGTTGAACCATCCCTGCATCCCTGAGATGAATCCCATTTCGTCAGGTTGGATGATCTTCTTGATGATCTTCTGCATTCTGTTTGCCAGTATCTTATTAAGGATTTTTACATCAATGTTCATTAGTGAGATTGGCCTATAGTTCTCTTTTTCGGTTAGGTCTTTCTCTGCTTTGGGGATCAAAGTGATGTTTGCTTCCAGGAATGATTTCAGGAGTATTGCTTCCCTTTCAATTTCATTGAAAGGGTTTAAACAGTAGTGGCAGTAGTTCCTCTCTAAATGTCTTGTAGAATTCAGTGATGAAGCCATCAGGACCTGGGCTTTCCTTGGTTGTTAACTTTTTAATTACGTTTTCTATTTCACTGATTAATATTGGGTTGTTTAGAATTCTTAGGTCTTATTCATTCAACTTTGGTAATTCATATGTATCTAGGAATCTGTCCATTTCTTCTGTTTTCCATCTTATTGGCTTATAGGTTCTGGAAGTAGGTATTGATGATTCTCTGGATTTCTGCTGAGTGTGTTGTAATTTCACCCTTTTCATTCCTAATGTACAGATTTCTTTCCTTTTTCTGATAAGGTTGGCTAAGGGTTTGTCATTTTTTTTTATTCTTCTGAAGAGCCAAATCTTGGCTTCATTGATTTTTTGTATTGTTTTCTTAGTATCCATTGCATTGATTTCTGCCCTAATCTTTATAATTTCCTCCCTTGTATGAGCTTTGGGTTTGTCCTGCTCTTCTCTTTCTAGAAGCTTGAGGTTCAGCATCAGGTTGTTTAATTTGGCTTGCTCTGTTTTCCTAATATGAGTATTTACTGCTATGAATTTCCCTCATAAGACTGCTTTCATTGTGTCCCATATATTCTGATATGTTGTATTGTCATTGCCATTTATTTGAAGGAACTGTCTGATTTCTTCTTTAATTCTTCTGTGATCCATTGGTTATTCAGAAGTGTGTTGTTCAATTTCCATGTGTTTATGAAGATTTTACAGTTCCTTTTGCTATGGATCTCCAATTTCATCGCACTATGGTCTGATAATATACAGGGGATAATTTCAATTCCTTTGCACTTACCAAAATATGTTCTATGAGTAAGTATGTGGTCTATTTTGAAGAATGACCCGTGTGCAGCTGAAAAGAATGTTTATGCTGTTTTTGTGAGGTGAAACACTCTGTAAACATCTGTTAAGTTCATATGTTCAAGAGTTTTATTGAGCTCTAGTATTTCATTGCTTGTTTTTTGTCTAGTTGATCTATCTATTTGTGACAGTGGGGCATTGAGGTCCCCCACTACTATCGTATTAGTGCTTATATGGTTTTCATGTCCATTAGTATTTGTGTTATATAGTTGGGTGCACTAGTATTTGGTGCATAGATATTTATGATTGTCATCTCTTCCTCTTGGATTGTTCCCTTTACAAGGATATAATGTCCTTCTTCCTCTCTCTTAATCAGTGTTGGTTTGAAATCCACTTGGTCTGCAAAGAGGATAGCTACTCCTGCTTTTCTTCGGGTTCCTGTCCCATGGAGTATTGTTTTCCACCCTTTAACTTTCAGTCTATGAGTTTCATTTTGAATTGTGTTTCTTGTATGCAGCATATTGTTGGATTTTGTTTCTTGACTCATTCTTCCAGTCTATTTCTTTTGATTGATGAATTGAGACCATTAACATTGATGGTTATAACTGATAACGTATTGAGTTATCATTTTCACGACTTTTTCTTTTTGTTTGATCCTCCCCCTTTGCTTTTAATTTCTTGTCATGCCAGATGGTTTCCTTCTGCTTTGCCTCCTGGGGTTGTGATCCTCATTGTCTTTTCCTAGGATGTTGTCTAAAATTTTTTGGAGTGCTGGTTTGGTATTCATGAAGTTCCTAAGGTGCTCTTTGTGGTGAAAGTGTCTTATTTCTCCATCAATTTTGAAAGATAGTTTTGTAGGGTACATCAATCTGGGTTGGAGGTTGTTTTACTTTAGGCCTTGAAACACATCACTCCAAGCTCTTCTTGCTTTGATGATTTGCACTGAGAAGTCTGCTGTGATTCTCATGGGCTTTCCTTTGTATGTGATTTGTTTCTTTTCTCTAACTACTTGTAGAATTTTGTTCTTCTGTTGGGTTTCTGGAATCTTAACAATTATACACCTATGTGTAGATTTTTTTTTTGATTAAGGCTAGTTGGAATCCTGTATGCATCACTTATCTGTATGTCATATTCTTTTCCCCTGCTTGGGAAGTTTTCTACCATCACTTCTGTGAAAAGTTTTTTTATGTCATCTACACTCTCCTGTTTCTTCATTGACTCCAATCAGTCTTATGTTATTTTTTTTTTGCATCATCTAGCAGCTGCTGGATTGATTTCTTGTGGTCTCTTACTATTTTAAAGCAATTTTCCTTTTCCTGGTCACTAATTGCAATCTTGTCTTCTATGTCTGAAATTCTGTCCTCACATTGGCTCATTCTGCTGCATAGGCTTTCAATGGAGCTTTTAATATTCTGGAAGTCTGTTTGCATCTGTTTTATGGATTCCTTTTGTTTGCTATGTTGGGATTCCATCGTGTTCCTCAGCTCCTCTATTTTTTTATGTGTATCTGCTCTAGATTTATTAATCATGTCTTGTACCATGGGCACAAACTTTGCTGTTATGTAAGCAATTATTTCTGATTTCATTTTTTCCAGATCTTCTTTCTTTGCTAGTTCAGGGAGTCCAGGTGGTTGAGTATCAGAATGTTCCATCTTGTTTCCCTTTGGGGTTGCTGTAGGTGATCTGGAAGTCTGGTTCTGAGGCTTTTTTACCTGTCTTCTCATTTTGACCCAAGGTGTGTGTGTGTGTGTGTGTGTGTGTGTGTGTGTGTGTGTGTGTGTTCCTGGTGCCCATGCAGCTCACCTCCTCTGTGCTGGGTGCCACCGAGGCCCACCTACCTGGAAGCCTCCTGCTGTATGGGATCTGTGGTGCATGGATCTGGAAGTCTCCTCTGGGCTGGGAGCCATGGCACACTTACCCGCAAACCTCCTGCTACCTGGGAGCCATGGCACACCCACCTGGAAGTCTGCTCTGGGCTGGGAGCCATGGCACACTGATCCTGAGGCCTCCTCTGTGCTGGGAGCTGCTGCATGCCTACCCAGATGCCTCCTGCTGCCTCCAGCCTGTGTGTTCTGAGATCAGCCAATGTGTCCTCCCTAGATTTGGTCAGAGTTGGTTCTTCTTGGAGTTTGTCCTTTGTGATTGCATCTGATCTGGGCATAATATTCTACAGGTTTGACCAAGGCTTTAAGCCATTTTTTTAAACCAGTGATTCTGCTATCACAGCCCTTTGTTTGCCAGGTAAATGATTAGCATTTATTTTCATTTGATCAACTCCACCATCAAAGCTGGGTGAAGTGAGTTTATTACCAGCCTAGAGATTTCCACTCTGAGCAACAGGGCTGGATGATTTGTTCATGCCCTTTAGCCTTCAGCTTAAATGACTTCCACCTGGGTTTCTTCAGGATCATTTAGAACAATTTCTCAGAGTAGGAATTGATAGGTCTCCCACTACCTCAGCAGCTATTATGTATAGTAGCTGCCCTCTTTCTATCGTGCCTTGCCCCTCCCCTGTGTGACATCATGCCAAGATGGTTGCTCCCACCAAAGAATAAACCCTTCTTCCCAGTATGCCCCTGTTCCCACCTAGAAAGTAACCTAATACTTGCTCACCTGCTACCACTTAGTGACATCACTGGCTCCTCCATTCCCTAGTCACTACCTCACTGAACCCCACCTCAGCCCCTACAAACCCCACCCCAGTCTCTATAAAAGACTCTCCCTGCCCCAGCCATATTGCTTTTGTCTCTCCTTTGTTCAGAGAGAGCCTGGCAGATCTATTTCCTTAATAAAGCCTTGTTGTGGCCCGGTCTGGTCTTGGTTTTCCACCCTTTTACCTGACAAGAATCACAGTTAATATGCCCCATTGGCCCAGAATGCATTCCAGAGATAGATTTTTCTTGTGAGGCTATTGTCACTTTTCTTTAGTTACATATACCATACTAAAGTTTGGCAGTTAAGGCTTGGTGAGGCCTCACTCTTTGTAATTTTTTTTTGGATTTATTTTCTTGCAATAGTTTTAGTTTAATGGTAAAATAGTTGTGTTTTTTACTCTTAAAGTGTATCAAGGTTTCCAACTATCAGCCTTGTTGAGTTGATGGCCTTAGTCAGAAAAGGTCTATTTTAGCAATATTATTATTTTTGGTCTTTGTCACTTTCAGAGGAACTATGTTTAGTAGGAGACTATCTTTTTCATGTAACTGTAGCCGAGCCCTTCTAATCCCTGACCCTTAGGCTCTGGCTTTAACAGATTCATTGTGTCTTAAATATGAGCAAGAATTTACCAGCAACTGTGTAAACACCTAACAAGAATTCAGGTCACCCTTTTCAATTTATCATTAATAGGTCCCCAACATTCCCTCCTTGTTTCCCCACCCCAGCTAATTATTCATGTTTGGGCCTGTAACTGACAATTTCTTCCCTGATTTTGGAATTCATGATATTTTTTTAGGAGACTAGTGACAGAAAATCAACCACTAATTGGCAGAATGGCAGACATATAGTTTTTCTTTGATAAAAATCTTTAGCAGGAGATCAGGAATGTTTGAATCTATTTGCTAAATGCCATATCAGCTTTTTGCAAAATTTTGACTTTATTCTCAGAAAGGCACTCCAAACCTTGTGGTTTCAGATTCTAGTCTACATCTTCTGAGATCAACAACTTTCTGAATGGCCACAGTTGGGACACATGCATCTACCTGAATCAATCAATGAAGGTAGGCAGATAGAATCCTCTATTTGGCTAAGCTAGATCATGCGGCCAAGGATTGAGGGGATGTCCATTATACTCTACTTAAGTGGATTGCTTTGGTGAGTAGATGGTTTCTTATTTTAGTGTATGTGCTGCTGAAGTGAGCAAAACAGGTTTAGCAACTTTTTTTTTTTTTTGGTACCCGGGATCTAACTCAGGACCTTGCGATTGCTAGGCAGGCACAGTGCCACTGAGCTAAATCCCCAGCCCTAGACAGTTTCTTGAAACAAAACTAGATGCAGAGCAGGCTAAAACAACAAATTTCCTACTTGTCCTGATATGTTAGTGTTGAAACTGAGGCAAGAAAGCAGTTGTTATATGTGGCTGGACCAAGTCTCAAATGTTATTCAATATGTTTCACTTATTACAGAAGTCTCATAATATACTAATTAGAGACAGTAAGTTTATGATTTGTTAGTGGTTTTCATAGTTTTGAATTCAGATAATGTGGTATTTCACAGAAATAGTGTGTGTGTGGGGGATTCCTCGCTAGTATTAATGAGTCCCTTTCACGTGGTAGGCACTAGACTGAGGACTGGCTTATCAATTTGATGAAGATATGGTTTATACTCAAAAGGACTTATAATGGGGTGAGAAGTATACCCTCAAATAAATAAACCACAATGCAGTGTGCAAATGCCTACAACAAAGGACAGAGTTGTCTTTTTTTGTTTTTTGGTACCGGGGATCAAACTCCAGCCCTTGAGCCTGTGCAGCAGGAGGCAAAACCACTGAGCTAAATCCCCATCTCCCACACAGTTGTCTTTTGAGAGCCCACCAAGTGCTAAATGCTTGCTCTTTTGTTCTTCCCACATTTTCTTACTTAGAATTCAAAGCAACCCCTCAAAGTAAACAGTCTTCCCCAAAGACAAGGCTAGGAGACATTAGATCTTCTGATTTTGGTCATTTAGCTAATGAGTAGCAGCAATCTTTCTGGACTTTATTTGGGAAAATCATTTTGTTTAATACTCAGGAATACTGAGAAAGCACGACCAATCTTTAAGTCTTTAGAACAATTTATTTGTTTCATCTTTTCCATTTCCTAGAGCTTATCATGAAGTCCTACTAATTCTTCCATCACATTGCTCCCCAGATCTTCACCCAATACATCCTCCTACTCACTGTTCAGATTTTCAACATCTTGTCCTTAGATTGCCACAGGCAGCTTAATTGGATTTCTCCTTGCTTCCTATTTCTCTTGAAGTCATTCTGCTACCAGGTAAGTTTTGAGGGTGGGAGAAGTTGAATACAATTTTGTCTTGATCATTCATACAAGCCAATCATTGATATTCTAAGCCAATCATTGCATAGAATGTTAGTTTAAAATTGGATGTTAGTTTAAAATGTTTAGAGAAGGTGATGATATATATTATTTATTATACTAAAATACATACCAACAATCTCTTAATCCACAAACCTTGGTGCTTTCTCACTGCCTCCTTAGAAGTATTGACATTTTCAGGGTATCATCAGTCTGTGTTACCTGTGCCAAGCATTCAAACATGTCTTGCACATTGCTCTCATTGATCCATTCATTCCAACTAACTGGTGTATTAGGGTCTTTTACAGGACTCTGTCTGCCTTTCTCTGCATCTTGATCACATCACTGTTAGGTTTCCATCCCTGGCAATTCTAGCTAACTGTACTCTTATTTGTAAACTCTGAGGTTACTTTTTATTTTGTGACCATCTCTGAATCACAAAAATGGATGTCTGAAGTATTTTCTTCTAGCAAGGCTGTGTGGTTTACTGAATCACCAGTATGCGATCAGATAACTGCTTCTAAAGGGCCTGAAAGTGCTCTAATTAGTCATGGATACTAGCTTTTATACTGGTTTGGGTAGGAATGGAGGGGCTCAGATAAGAGGAAAATAGATGAGAGTTAAAATAAGCACAGATGGGCTGGGGATTTAGCTCAGTGGTTCTGGCACCTGCCTCATAAGCGCAAGGTCCCGAGTTCGATCCCTGGTACCAAAAAAAAGCACAGATGAAAAATTGCTTCTCAGCATTTATTCTTTTGTTTTCCTCTTGCTTTACTATATTCTATGGTGGGAGAGAAAGTCTCCTCCCTGTAGGAGGAGAGAGACACCAAACTTGATACTTTAGCTGATGACTGAAGGTTAAGTACCAAAGTCAATTTCACTGGCTCACTTGGAATTTGAGGCATTCCTGAATCAAAACAGTAAAATGATTTTCAGTATTCGATGACTTAATTTCTTTCATGCAGGAACATTAATAAAATCAGTAGTTAAAAATTATTACTTTTATGTAGCGTTTTAAGATTACAGAATTTTGATATCTTTATTAACATAATGATCATTATGGGAAACTTTTTTTGAAGTGAAGATTATGTGCTTATTTTATGTTAAGGGGAGCTTGTGATTAATGTTGATACTCCCAACTGCTTTTCTGTGATTTTTCTCTGGGGTAAAACACTTACATAGTTGACAAAATATCATTTGTTTCTCTGCTATGCATATGATTGATATTTTGGCTGACTTCAAGGCTGAATTATTTTCCTGGGAATGATTTTCCAAGAAAGACAAGCATTTTGCTAAATTTCCTTATAAAAGTTGGCACAGTCAAAAACCTAATAACAAATTTAGTGTTCAAAGGGGTAACAAGAATGTGAGTGAACTGAAAGACAATTTCTCTGCTTGGGGCTTATGCTGCTAAAGATTACTTTTAGCTTTTTGAAACTATGATTTTTCAAAAATTAAAAAAATTAAAAACTTGTTAGGTAGATTTGTTTTCTTACAAAGATATCTAAAAGCTTCGATTTCTGGAACCTACTCCTTGAAGACAGCAACATTGCATTTGATAAGATTTTACTCATTTAGCTCCAGAATGCTTATTCAGTTGAAAATGAAATGAAAATGAGTCCCAGTATAGAACACAGAATGATTTGTTCTAAATGGCACTGAAACTGTTTGTGGCCTAAGGAAGTACTAGTTCAGGGTCCTTTAAAAGTTGATGCTTACTACAACCCATGAACACAGTCAGCAAAATCTGTGCATTGGGAATTTTCTATGGCCTATTTTTTCCCAAATATATCTTTTTAGTTTTGTGTATTAGGAAAGGAGAACTATGCAAGGGCATAAACACTATTATGAATTAGAGGCTAGTTCCCCCCTCCATGCTTTTAGTGAAAGTTACTTTAGTTTACCTACAAGGTGCTCTAGTGTGTAAAGCACTATCTTAGTGTTACGTGTTTAGCAAAACAGAAAATCTTTTTATTTAAATGATCAGAATGTAAATACTGCATTACAGATCTGAGTTCCTGACATTTTGAAGGACCATTAATATGTCTGGTGTTTTTGTTTTAGTAACAAAGACAAACTCTGTAGAAAGTTCACCAAATCCTCTTGTTTTAAAACCAAACTGAGAAAGAGGAACAAATTGCTGCCTTATTTGCATTTTGGTTTCCTTTTGGTAGTGGCATCTCCTTTGATCTTGTTTATTTTGCTTTATGCTTGACTCCAACAGAGGTCAAAATACATGTTATGGACATATAGTTTGGCAATATGGTGGCAAATGAGAAAACAAGCAACATAAAGCAAACTTTGAGACAGATTTTTATCTAACAGAGCTAACAGAATGGAACATGAGAGTACCAGCAGCTCAGGGCTATAAACACAGCTTCCCATGACACATCCCCAGGGGGACAGATCATCCAGTTTCTATATTATGAAGTTTGGCACTCTACTGGCACAGAATCGGTTTTTGCCTCAGAAAATGTCTTTTTTCCTAAAACTCCAGCTGTCCTTCATTCACAAAGCAGTGTTTTAATAAGGTGGTTGTTTACTATGAAACAATGATACTGATAATAATGAATCACTAACAGCATAGCATATTCCTTACTGTGGATAGTCTACTTGATGTTGAACAGCTGGAGGAAAAGTGGGGAAATGCAATCAAGCATTTAAACATCATCACTGGATGTTTCCAAACATAAGCATCCAGATGTTTGGGATTGTGAAAGTAATATGTTTGATTGCCTGCCTTTCTCAGATTTTATCTGGATCTTTTGATGTTTTTCAGATAGAGTCTTAAGACTATTTTGCATTCTGAATGGTTATTCTGATCATGAATGATAACAACAATGCTGAAGACTAGCAGAAGCCAGGCCTGGCCGGGTTGTGTGAGAGAAGGAAGGAGAACAGATTTGGACTGTGGTGAAATGGGTCCCTCTCCTGGCTAATGTATATGAAAGCATGGGCTTTAAAAAACCATCAACCGAAGCTGTTTCACATATAGGCTGTATAAGAACTAAAATGCTGAGTGGAGGGACGAACATCCTCTCATGTCCCCTGGGAGCCACAGGCTGAATAATGAGGAGCTTCCTTGGAATATTTACTTTTAACCAAGAAAACTGTCTCACATGCCATCAAGGATACTGTCTTAAAAATAATCTGTTTTTACTAATGATGAAGTTGAGCTGTTTCGTTTTTCAGACTGATGCCTCATCGGGCAAGATTAAAAGTTTATAACAAATGAAATGAAGTACTTTCTTTTCTTAGGATCTCAGAGTACCCTACCAAAATCAGCTCTTGCTTCCCACTATACTTCTATGAAAATGGTTATTAGTACTTAGAATCAGAGTCATTGCCAAATGGTCCACTGAATTAAAACCTCAGAAAATTAGTGATCTCATCAAAAGTGGCTCAGTTTCAGAGCTGGATTCATGTCCTGGTGCTAAAATAAAAGCCAATTCTTTCCTCATATTGAAAGAAAAAAGAGTCATTTACTGACATGTCCTTGCAGGAATCAGTAATATTACAGATCATGGCGGAGCCAAGGAAAGCTTGGGTGTATTAAAACTTGGCCTGCTTGCTCATTCAAGATGACTAGTTGTGTTGTGCCCAGATTACGAAGTCCCAAAGACCACCAGGAGGCCGTTTCCGATGTAAGCACACGAGGGTCATTTATTCAAGCTTAAGCAGGGACTCTCAACTGTCACTGACACAGCGGATCAAGATTGAGAGCCCCGAGTTCCAAATTAGCAGGGTTTTTATAGAGGTTACAGCAAGCTTCGGTCATTAGCAGCCATATGATTGGTTAACATTTAGCAAGTATGAAGTGTAGAATTTTGATTGGCTAGGCTCATTGGGGGTTGAAGGGGATTACGTATAGGTTTTTACAAGAAAAATGGGGACAAAGGTTAGTGGTCTACTGTCACGGACTGATGGTCAGCAGACATCTTGACTCATGGTCATGACCGCCTTGTGTGGATAGTCAGCACGTTAACAGATTGTCCTATAGATAGTGGGCCCGGGACACTTGTTTCTAGGGCAAACAGATGGCTGAGTAATGAGCTTAGGAATCTTGAGTTACAGATCATGTCTTTTGTCCCAGATTAAGCATATTTAATCATTAATTTGAAAGAATAAAGGAGACTGCTCCATCTTGGACAAAATGGAGTCATTCTGGTCTCACATTAGCAAAATGGAGTCACTTTTGGTCTCACAGTTGAAGAGCACTCTGCACTGATGACTCCTCCGTGGCATGAGGAACAATGTCATCATTAACATGTGAAACTGTTTAGCATTTAGAACACTTCACACATAAAGAGAATTTAACACAGGAGTATTTATTGTGCTTTAGACAGATGGTTTAAAGTTTCCTTAGCCTTCTGCCTATGAAGCCACCTGTGGGTTTTTTCAGCCGTGGGCTTTTTGAAAATAATTGGTCTACAGCAATTTTTTTTTAACAAGACTGACTGAAATATATTTCCCCAAATCTTTTTCTTACCCTTGACTATCCCTTACAGTGCAGTATGGCTGACAGTCCTCCCTGTCTGCCACTGATTCCTCACATATAAGTAATTACTGGCATAAAAAGAGATGAAAGAGCTGAGATTTCATCATTAATGGTTTCTTTGCTATAGAAAGGCTATTCAGAAATGATTACTTCAGAAAACAGTTCTTCTCTGATTAGACATTGCCACACTCTGGAGAAGCTGTGTCTTAGAAGCCTTCAAGACGGGAAATGATAGCCCAGCATAGCTGGATAACTGTGGGTGGCAAAGGATATTCTGCACGGGGCATGTATGTTCATCTCAAGTGGTAAAGAGAAGAGCAATTGTGCCTGTGAGGAAGAAGTAAATGTGCTTAGGAGAGAGTAGAGAGCTGTGGGTTTCCTGATCTTATTATCAAAGTGAGAGGGCACACACTGAAAGGGAAGCAGGATGTGTTTGTGCAGTGCAAATTCTGTATGTATCTTTTTTTTTTTTCCTTTGGTACCGGGGATAGAACAACAGATAGCATTTTTTTTTTTTCCTGTACGGATCTTAATGACCCCCTGCACTGTTCAGCTCTCCAGGCCCTTCTGTATGCCTTTTAAGGGAGCAACGTGTTCCAGAGGCCCAGACACTCTGCGGATTGGCCAGACCAGGTGCTCATTTGCATATTCTTGTCTATTTAAGCTCCCACCACTTCGGATTCTACAAAGGCATACTTAGGCCCCGGGGCAGAGAAAAGCAATTACACAGCAGAGAAGGTTTAGTGATGAGATGTGCTTAAGGAGGCAAGTGTCTTCTGACTGCACACTCTGGAGGGCTTGAGAGAACTAGAAATCTCAGTGCAGAGCCTGAAATCGGCTTCTCTTTTTGAGGAACAAAGATGTCTGTCTGGCAGAAGGCTCAGATTTCCTGGTGACACCTTAGAATGGGTTGGACTGGAGTTCTTGCTGCTTTTGAGGCTGCTCTTACTATCAGGGTCTTGCATCAAAACTGTCAATTTCCTCACCCATGAGGAAGAAGCCCCTGGTACCCTCATCAGTGTTCTCTTTGACTATGTTCAGTTTGATTCCCAGAATAAGGTGCCAAGCTACTTCCGCCTGATTATGTTCATCAGCTCTCTGGTCCGGGTGCGTGAGGGCGACGGCCACCTGACTGTCGGGGACGCAGGCCTTGACTGCGAACGGCTGTGCGGCCAAGCCCCGCAGTGCGTGCTGGCCTTAGACTTGGTCAGCTTCTCCCAGGAGCAGTTCCGGCTGGTGCACGTGGAGGTGGAGGTGAGGGAAGTCAACGACCAAGCACCGTGCTTCCCTCGGGCCCAGATCCCTGTGGAGGTGTCCCAGCGCACGGCGGTGGGCACGCGCATCCCCCTGGAGGTGCTGGCGGACGAAGACGTGGGGCCTAAAGGTCTGCAGACCATGCGCCTGACCGAGCCAAACAGCCCCTTCAGCGTGGAGCTGCAGACGCGTGCGGACGGCGCCCGGTGTGTGCAGATCTGGTGCTGCTGCAGGAGCTGGACCGCGAGAGCCAGGCCGCCTACAGCCTGGAGCTGGTGGCCCAGGACGGCGGCCGCCCACCGCGCCAAAGGCGAACACCACGTCACCGTTGGGGCCCTCGTCCGGGTCGGTCGCGTCCAGGCCCAGCAGCAACGAGCCCAGGGGCGCGTCCTCCGTCAGCTCCCCTCTGCCACCGCAGCCCTCGGCGTGCGCGTGCTGGACGCCAACGACCACAGCCCGGCCTTCCCCCAGGGCGCCGTGGCCGAGGTGGAGCTGGCGGAGGACGCGCCCGTGGGCTCGCTGCTCCTGGACCTGGACGAGGCCGACCCGGACGAGGGCCCCAACGGTGACGTGGTGTTCGCCTTTGGCGCGCGCACCCCACCGGAGGCGCGCCTCCTGTTCCGGCTCGACCCACTCTCGGGCCGCCTCACTCTGGCGGGGCCGGTGAACTTCGAGCGCCAGGACACCTACGAGCTGGACGTGCGGGCGCAGGATCGTGGTGCTGGGCCGCGCGCTGCTACCTGCAAGGTCATAGTGCGCATCCGCGACGTCAACGACAACGCTCCCGACATCTCCATCACTCCTCTGGCTGCCCTGGGCGCTCCAGCCTCCTCGCCCTTTGCAGCCGCCGCTGTCGCCGCTGCCCTCGGGGGTGCGGACGCCACCTCGTCGGCGGGCCCCGGGACGCCTGAGGCCGGAGCCACTTCGCTGGTGCCGGAGGGGGTGGCGCGCGAGAGCCTGATGGCGCTGGTCAGCACCTCGGACAGGGACTCGGGCGCCAACGGGCAGGTGCGCTGCGCCCTCTACGGGCACGAGCACTTTCGGCTGCAGCCAGCCTACACTGGCAGCTACCTGGTGGTGACCGCGGCGTCCCTAGACCGCGAGCGCATCGCCGAGTACAACCTGACGCTGGTGGCGGAGGACCGTGGCGCGCCTCCGCTGCGCACAGAGAGGGCCTACACCGTGCGAGTGGGCGACGAGAACGACAACGCGCCACTCTTCACGCGGCCAGTCTATGAGGTGTTGGTGCCCGAAAACAACCCGCCCGGGGCCTACCTGGCCACCGTGGCCGCCCGGGACCCAGACCTGGGCCGCAATGGCCAGGTCACCTACCGTCTGGTATAGGCCGAGGTGGGCCGCTCCGGGGACGCCGTGTTCACTTATATCTCTGTGGATCCGGTCACTGGGGAGCTGCGCGCTCGACGGGGCTTTGACCCCGAGGAGCTGGCCGAACTGTCTCTCCACAGCTATGAGGAGTCTCTTACGGTTGCACTTGGAGGATCTGAAGGACCATGCACCTCGCTTGGTGGCCCCACTACTCTTCAATGATTCAGCCCAAGTGCCTCTGGCCCCGGGACGCGCCTTTGGGCTATCTCGTGTCCACACTGAAGGCAGAAGACAAAGGACTCCAAAGCTGAGCTGATTTACACTCTCCTCCGGAGTGACAGGGGTCCCGGGGTAGTGGCGCTGCAGCCAATTACAGATGAGCTGTCCTTGCAGCTCTGCCTGTCCCCGCAGCCCTCTGGCCCCCTGACAGTGGTCATCATGGTGCGGGACAGGTTGGCCTACCCTGCCTTGCATTGCCACACTGCTTCTCGTGCCCGCGGGCCCAGTGCCACCTGGCGGTAAAGTAGTGCTGGTGCCTACGCCACCGCCAAGGGAGCCAGGAAAGGGACCGGAAGTGAGAAGCACAGAGCAGGCAGACTGAGGCAGCAGCCTGACCTTTCTGTAGTCTGGGTCGGTGTCTTGGCCAGAGGCTGAAACCTTCTGCCAGTAGCCATTGTTAGTGTGACTTGTTTCTGCCAGGGCAAGGCTAGGTCGCAGAGGAAGAAGCTTTGTGAGCGCTAGCCAAGTGGGTATCAGGCGAGGACTGACCAAGCTGCTCCAAGTCAGAGAAATTTAAGAGCTAATCCTGAGGACTTCAACTGGACATTCTTCATGGAGTCACCGCTGTTCTCCATTTCTGCAGAGATCCTGAATATCTTTGTGTCCCTCTCCTCAGGAGAGGACTGGGATCCCACTTGCCCAGGTAGAGCATCTTTTGGCCTGTTATTGTCCTCATGAACGTTACTAGATTTTCATGTCGGGGGCCTCATGAAAATTCAATGTCTGATCATGTCTGGGTCTTCAAGTGGTTAATTTTGGGGGAGGGGACTTGTATAGGTACTTTTTAACTTAGGAGGAAAAATGCTGCACAGATGAGGACAGAAAGAAG
Source organism: Heterocephalus glaber (assembly GCF_053883595.1). Lineage (NCBI taxonomy): Eukaryota > Metazoa > Chordata > Mammalia > Rodentia > Bathyergidae > Heterocephalus > Heterocephalus glaber. Next base: position 10,474,762 of record NW_028258406.1, on the reverse strand, counting down.
CCAGATAGCCACCTATTTTTGTAGGCCCAGGTCTGCTTCTGTATCATTGGCCCTGGTGACTCTCTCCCAGTCCCTCGTGGGTGCAGTCTTCCCTCAGGGTCAATGCTGTCTTCCTCAAGCTCTTTAGAAGAAGAATGTGGAACCTGTTCTGTCATCTCCATATCTAAAAGTGAAATACTATTAACTGCTGTGCTCCTCTCTCTTTTTAAATAGGGCTCAATCTCAGTTCTTTCTCATTCCCCATCCTTTCCTAGAGAGGATAAATCTGCTGCAAGTTTAAGGTAATTTTAGAATATTTATTGTTATCACTAAGCAATGTGTTTGGCACTTAGAACATTTTTTTTAATGGATAGCAAGATAACTCTTTTCACTTCTGGGACATATCCAAATCCAGATGAATTTAGTGTGAAGGACAGTGGAAAAGGAGACAGTGAATTGAACGACAGCATTTCTGATATCAGCAGAGAGGGCTTCAAAAAAGCATCCTATCAAATGACTGCAAAGCAAATTGGTAAGTTCAAGTCCATGACTTTGAATTTCTTCCTAAAGTCACCTTACTTCCATACCTGACTGAATTAAGTAATAAACAAGTGGCCCCACTTGAACCTTCATAGAGGGGAGTGCCTCAGTCATTTCAGGATGCCATAATAAGATACCCCAGACTGGGTGCCTTAAATAATAAGCACCCATCTCTCAAAAGAGATAAATTTCATATAGGTCAGGATTTCATTTGCTGCAAAGATCTGAATACATGGTTTTGTTTGGCTTTACTTTGTTTAGAGAATATGCACTGACACAACCTTATGTTATGTAATCCATCTGCTATTCATGTTATTTAAAGGTTTCCTATAAACACATTCTCTGTAATGGTCAAATTCTCTGCATTATGTCTGGTCCTGGGGTGCAGCTTCTGTGGGGAAAGATAGACAATTATTTAGGAACTAGGTCTTTAGTCCCTCAAAGAAGATACTTTACTCAAACATGAATCCTAAAGAGATTTCTAGTGGTTCAAATGCATTTTCACCATAAAGAATTTTTTTTGCCCAATCTATGTTTAATTCCTTCTGCTTTTAAAAAAATGAGGTGGTGGTCGGGCTGGAGATTTAGCTCAGTGGTTCCCTGCCAGTGGAAGGACCTGCCTTGCAAGTGGAAGGACCTGAGTTCAATCCCTGGTTCCAAAAAAAAAAATGAGGTGGTGGGCTAGGGAGGTAGCTCAGTGGCACCATTCCTACTTGGCAAGCACAAGGTCCTGAGTTTGATTCCCGGTACCAGAAAAAAAATGAGGTGGCAACTATAAGCATCAGTATACTAATTATATTCTTCTGAATATTCTCTAGTTTGTTGATATTGTTCCTTCAATGAGGCATTTGGAGTTGAATAATACTACAGAATGAGCCTATCTTCAGAGTGCTGAAGTCATTCTTTCAATTGCCTCCTCAGTATTCCCATCTGGGTGACTAATGAACATGCTACAGTTGGAAAGTAAATGATTCCTATTTTCCCAAACTATTCTTTTGTATCTCAGTAAATGATACCTCTATTCACTCAGTTGTTTCTGAGGCTAAAATCTTGGTGGCATTCTTGATTCTTTCCTTCTCACACACAAGTTTTAACCCAGAAGCAATTTCTGATTAGCTTAATTTCTAGATATATGCTCAATCAAATCACTTCTCACCACCTGCATTTCTGTTTCTCCATTCCATAGACCAGTACCTTTTGCTTGGATAACTGAAAAATCCCCAAACTGGCCTCGCTGCTTCCACTCTCGTCCTTTTGCAAACTATTCTCTATGTAAGAACTGGCCTTGATCTTACTTCATAAATCATACATCATTTTTTAACTCTTCAAAGTCTTCTCATTTAAAATTAAATCCTAAATCCTTGTCATTGTGTCCCAGTTACTACTGCTGAGTAACAACCTATCCTCAGACATGGTGGCTTAAACAATCATCTTGTTATGCCATGGATTCTGTGGGTTAGTTTGCGCAAGGCACAGAAGATATGGCTTGTCTCTGTTCCCAAGTGTCTGGGGCCGTAGCTGGGAGGATTTGATAGCTGGGGGAAGGAATCATCTGAAGGCCTATTTAGTTAAATGTCTGTTTACTGAGCTACAATGACTCAAAGTCTAGGAAAGCTTACCTGGGGGAGAGGAAATGGGGGTTACGTTCTCCCTCTATATGTGGCTTGACTTCCTTACAACATGGCAACCTCAGGAAAGTCACATGGCAGTTCAGGAGTGCAAACATGAATGATTCACCCAACAAGAAAGAAGTTACATCTTTCATGATGCATATTCTAAAGTGACACTGCTTGGTCCAAGCAGTCTGAAGTCCACCTAATTTTGAGGAGAGGAGATGAAGTCCCTACCAACGCACTGAAAAATTGCCAAACAGTTTTGAGTGCCATATTTGTAAATTAGCCACAGATGGCCTAGAAAGTCCTACATTATTTGATCCCTTGGATTTCTTACCTGATTTCCTAGGACTGTTCCTCTTGGTAACTTAGATCATCTTACTGACCTTGTTGTTTGTTGAGCACCCCAAGCATATCTCATCTCAGTCTGCAGGGTCTTACTGTTCCCTCACTGGTCAGCTCTTTTCCTATATCCACATTGTTTGTTTCCTGCTTTGTTTTGTCCTCTGCTTTAAAATGCCCATCTACTCAAGATGTTTCTCATACCCAGGGCTGCCTGTCCTGCTTGTTTCTGTCCATCTTCTTTACCCTGATTTATTTTCCTTTATAACATTTATCACTGCCTGGTATTATTTTGTATTGTCTGTATTTTATTTTTTCCCTTCTTCATGTTGAACCACCAGCATCAAATATATACACAAAACTAAACAAAACAAAAATAGCAAATTTACTGACTAAAAAAATGAAAGGTGTGGTTTAACCAGCACATACATTGCAACTTGTGTGATTTTTTTCTTATGATCACAGTTACATTTTAGACTAGGGTAAAATTGTGTGTGTGTTTTTAAGAAGTTCCACTGTATTCTTTTACTTTTTGGAAAATTTTAGTGTCATCTTAGTATATGTACTGCTGAAGCGAGCACCAATTTTAGTGTCACCTTAAAACCTGAAGATTTTTCAATGAATTTATCCGTTCAAGTCATTTAATGTTAAATTAGCCTTTAAAATATAAAGTAATTTGTTACAGGAACTCCTACTGTTTACTTGCTGTTTAGAGAAGTACCAGCCTATTCTGGTCTTAACTCAGTTTCTTCTTCCTAACGTAACAGTAAGTAGGCACTGTGGATTCACATCTGCAGTGGCAGATGATAATGTGAGAAAGGCAGTATGTTCAGCTTGGGAGGATACAGTTTCTTGGTAACAACAAACACATTTTCTCTTGTCTATATTCCATAATAACCTTTTATTTATTTAATAAACATCAAAATAACACTCTCTGTGTGCTAGGAACTGTTCTAGATGCTTTTAAATATTAGTCCACTTATCCATATAACAGTACTAATAGATAGATATGATCATTTAATCCATTTCACATATAGGAAACTGAGGCACAGAACTGTTGGAGTACTTTGGTCAATGCCCCCCACCTGTAAAAAGCAGAGCTTAGTTTTCAAATGGGAAAATCTGGTTCTGGAGTTCATGTTTTTAATATGTGCTATTGCATATTTTCAAGTGGAGTTTTAAACGCTTATTTTATGGGTCCTTTAAAGATTTATGATTGATTTCCATTCCTGAGGATGTTTCTAAGTTTGAGTTTGAATGACATGTATTGATTAATGGTTTGGTTTATACTCCAACTCCCTGATTTTTCTGTACAAGTTTTAGTGAGACAGTTGAAAGATGACACATGGGTGATAGCATGACAATTAAATTAAAAGCTGATGGCTGGAAGATAAGTTTAATTAATGGTTTTGGATCATTTTTATGGCTCTTAATAGTTAACACAGAATGAATAGATTAATAAGTGCTAATCTTCTGAAATTTCATGTTGATTGTAATTTCACTCATTCCTTTCATCAAACCTGCATCAAAGATTCCAGCAAATGATTTGACTGACTTGCTTGAATTTGATTTTCACTTCATTTCCTCAGTGTGCCAGCAGGTGGAGGTACGAATCACTGGCAGAAAAGACAGAGGCTGAAAAGAGTTAGAAAAGAGCTTAGAAAACCAGTACACACAAAACTGAATGTAGTTTGCATTTTCAAGTACATTGCAATGTAGCATTTTGATTTTTCTCATTTTAGATTTTAAACTATTTTGCTTTATTTCCAAATTGTTTCAGAGTATTCAAAACAAGAAACATTTAAGGATCCTGAAAGATTAAACCATGTATTCCAAACAAGCAAGTATCTTTTACCATGAAAATACCTGCAGGATTGAACTTTCTTCAAAGACCCTGGTCTCTCAGATTCCCCAGCTGAGAAGTATGAATTTCCAACCAGAGCACTCAGAACTCAAATGATGTTACTTTCAAGTCTTTGCTTCCCAAAGTGAAGAGCTGCCAAGTGTATATGACAGAGTTCAAAACCACAAGCCAGCAATGCTGTCTGCCCCTTTTCTGGACAGAATGAGGAATTAAATCATCCTTCAGGGGACGGATCACCTTGGTATCCCTCAGAAATAGCCACTTCATTCTGAAAGGCTGCAACTCATTTAGAAAGCTATGTTTTGGGAATCTATACATTTACATATCTGTCAAGTATTTGTAAACCAAGTTATATGCATGTGCCTCCTGTAGTTTTGTTATGTCTCCTTCAGTTATGTCAGTGGTCAATGACAGCACATGATGATCTTTTATAATTCATGATATTTTATGAAAATCTTAAAAATGGTCTTTATTGTCATGAATATAATAAACATTTTATATTCTACTATCATTTATAAATGCGAGTAAAATATTCATTCTACCTGTTCATTTACTTTTGAATGCATATGTATTTCTGTTGGGAATACAACTCTGTTTCAGAATAACTTTAGACTGAATTAAGAACCTAGACCCAGCCTTAATCATGAAGCCAAGAAGGAAGAAGCAGAAGCTGTGGACAGGCAGCATTGAGGTGTAGGGTACCCAAATCATCTGTCTAGCTTGGTGTTGGAGAGGGTTGCTGAGTGTTTAATGAGGATAACAGTGGCAGATTTTGGCCCGGTGAAAATCATGTGTTTCTGGGCACTGCATTCCATTCCTAGCCACAGCTCAGTCAGAGGCTGGAGCTAAAAGAGCAGAAGTGGCAACTAAAGAGAATGTATTATGGCTTAGGACATCTGGGTTAAAGTTCCTACAGGACTCCTCACCTCTCTGTAAACAGAAAGCTGGGAGGAAACTGAGGCAGAAGAGCAGGAGCAAAAGAAAGAACTAGACCTAAAATGAAGTGGCTCGGGGCCTATGTGAGCAGGTGGATCTCATCTGTATATAACCAGATCCAGGGGCAGCAAAACTGGGCATGTGGTGGGATGGAAGCATCTGGATTGTGCCTTATTTTTGAAAAGACCGGCTCATGCTGTGGGAAAAATTAGATCTTCAAGAGTAGGTCATTAAAGTCTTCAACTGAAAGAGTCTGAGTTTGTTAAGATCTGACAGGCAAGAACTTTACTGCCCAGTACAATAATTACTGTTTAAGTTTAAGTGAATTAAAATTCAATACAATAAAAAGTTGATTTATTGGTTACAGTAGCCACATTTTGATTGCTCAGTATGCATACCTGTGTAGTGGCTCCAGAATTAAAGAGCAGCTAGAAAACACCTCCATAACAGAAAATTATAATGGAAAGCACTGGTCTGGAAGAGGTGGGTTGAGGATCACCTCCGTGTGCTGGGGCTTGAGGGGAGCCTGTTCCCCACTATTCCTACTCAGCTTATGTAAATTTGAGGTAGTATGTTTTCATCAGTTCTCTATAATTCCCTAGCCCGTGGCAGTTAGCTTTTATCAGTTCATGTATTTCAAGTAGATTGACATATTATGTGATTTATTGTAAAATCTTTGGAAATTTTCTAATAAGAATTTTCAAGTACAAGGTTTTCTGTAGGCTAGGGAATTTCCAAAGTCTCAGCTGTGCTAGTTAACACCTTAAATTTATAGTCCTCATAATCAGTCCTATAACCTTAGAGATACTTTGGCAATAGTCATGAATAAAACTACCTACTCTTTCTCATAAACTCTTCCAAGAAAGATTCAAGAGTTTTCAAGACCAGTAAGTCGTGCTTAGGCAAGAAGTTGGTAAATACTTTTAACTCCTTTTATCCATGGAACTCCAATAGAAAATTAACTTTTTAAAAAATAGTCTCTGGGTCCCATGGTATCTTCAGAGGTCAGGTTATCTGTCAAATGTCTCTTTTCCAGATCAAGTGGTCTGGTCTCCAGAGAGATGGCTGCAAATGTGAATGTATTTTGCTTTACTTAAAATACACCAAAAAGTAAAGTAGACACCTATCTTTTGGGTTATATCTAGTAATTTTTGAAATTTATTGGAGTATAGCTATCCCTTGGTATCCACAGGGGATAGTTTTGCTGTTTTCTAGAACTTCCCATGAATACTAAAATCCCTTTTATCAAATGATGTAATATTTTTATATAACCCATACATAGTCCCACATACTTTAAGTCATCTCTACATGACTTACCATACTTAATACAATTTAAAGGCTATGTAAATAGTTTTTATACTATATTGTTTCGGGATTAATGACAAGAAAAAAGTTTGTAATTGTTTAATTCAGATGTAATTTTTTTGAATTTTTTCATCTATAGTTTTTTCAATTCATGGATGCAGAACCCATAGATATGGAAGACCAAATATGATTTGTTATGTAAACGAATTCTGTGGTGAACATTTTTAAGCTAAAACTTTCCTTTAAATTTATAAAAATAAAATCATATATGTTTGCTTTCCTTAAAACCAGGTTCATATATATTTATAATATGAGCTGCTACTTTAATTATGATTCCTGAAGCAATTTATAACTCCCAAATCTTGTCCATTTATGACTATATTCTCAGAGAGAAATAATAATAGGCAACATTTATCAAACATGCACTATGTATAAGACTCTCTGCTAAAAGCTGTATGTAAATTATTGTATTTATGTCTCATATTCATTCCATGAAGTAATTACATTATTATACCCAATTTTTAGATGAGGAAACATGTCTAGAAAGGGCAATTTCATTCATGTACCTTCCCAAGTAATACCTCTTCCAACAGCAAGCACTATGCAGAATATAAGTTGGTATTGCCATTATGAAAAATAGTAGGAGGGTTCCTCAAAAAATTAAAAATAAAACTACCTTATGATCCAGAAACTCCGTTACTGTGTATCAATCCAAAGGAAAGTGAAATCATTATTTTAAGAGACATCTGTACCTCCATGTTCATTGTAGCATTATTCACAATAACCTTGGTATGTAATCAAACTCGTATCTGTCAGTGGATGAATAGAAAAAAGAATTAAAGAAATTGTGATATATATGTGAAATGCCTGTATGGCATTGCCATAAATATATATATAGATATGAGATTATTCAACTTTAAACTTACTAAATTTTACCATTTATAAGAACCTGGATGAAACTGGAGGACACTATGTTAATAAACCCAATGCAGAAAGAAAAATACCATGTAAACTTGTGCAGTCTAAAAAAAAGTCAAGTACATAAAAGCAAAGAGTAGAATGGTAATTACCAAGAGTGAAGGATAGGGAAAGTGGGAAGATGTAGGTCAAAGGGTACAAAGCTTCACTTATGTAGGGTGAATGAGTTGTACAGAACTAATTTACACATGATGACTATAGTTAATATTAGTGGATCATATACTTAAAGTTTGCTAAGAGAATAGATGTAAATGTCCACACCACAAAAAGAAAAGTTAGCTTTTTAGCTTTAGCTCATCTATAGTTACCAGTTCACTCTGTATATTAAAACTTCTCTACATATCTTAAATATATATAATTTAAAATTTAAAAAATTTAAAATGAAACCAATGATTCAAACATCTTTCACATCTATTACTTTTTGAGATTTATATAAATAGAATATTTGAGATTTATATAAATAGAATAATATAGTTCATACTGGCTCAGAATTATGTGTATGAGCTTCATTCAGCTGTGTACTCCAGTAGTTTGTGCTTTCTTACTGCTGTGTACTACTTCACTGTATGAATTTTCCACAATTTGTTTGAGCCTATTGTGGTCAATGGACATTAGGAGAATTCTTGGTTTTGAGCTTTTGTGAAAAATAAAGGCCTAAAATAACATTTTTGGGTGGACATGAACACTCATTTCTCTGTATTGCATACTCAGAAGTAGAATTGTTAGGTCAAGGGATGATGGATGTAGGATTTGAACCTGAATTTCCTGGCTTCACTATTAGGCATTGTGCAATAACTACTACATCAGTAAAGCCAATAAGGACTGAGAGAGCTCAAAGCTATTTTTTTTTAGGAAGGCTTTTCGTTCATTTGAGGTCTTTCTATAAGATTAATAACAGCAGGGGAGGTTTTATATTTGTTCAAGAAATAAGAAAGTCTTTTAAATTATCTTTAGCTCCTGTTTTACAATGTACGTGGACCATTTAGTAGCTTCTTTTTGAAAAGAACACAATAATACCCATCTTTGACAGAATTGTTTTGTTCATTGAAATATATATGGTAAGAATAGCATTAGCAATTGATTATTCATTTACTTGTATACTCTAATTAGCTTAGGAAGAAACAAGTCAATTTAAAGCCAATTTCCATAGTCTATACATGCACAGAAATTGATTGCAGACTTGAATTTGCTGAATAAAAAGTGAAGCTAGCTTATCTCAATTTGTATTTCATTGAGTAAATGTCAGCTATTGACTTCTGTAGCTTACTACTAGTGAGGCAATATGTCTGTCATTCTTTACAGGCGGCACAGCACACTCACTGTGCAGTTTAATTAGGTGTTGGCTAGTCATTTCACTTGCTGAGGAAGATGAAATATTTCACTATAATGGAAGGCAAAACCTCAGCCAGCTGCCTGTTCTACCACCTTCTTTCAGACTCTTAACTCATCTTAATTTAATGCTCATTGATTCTTATTGTTAGGTGTTGTACAGGGCAGCCCTTTTGTAATGTGGCATTGGAAAATTGGCCTTAAACTGACTTTACAGGCCAACTCAATTCTTTCAAGCTTTCTTGAACTTTTGACAATGCAGCGCTACATTTTAGGGGAATGATTTGACCTGTGTGTTACACAATAGGTTTTCACAGTGTGCCTGGTTTTCTTAAAGAGTGATCCATGTTGCCATTGTCATATAAGATTTGTACACTACTCAACAAGTTTCAGTGCCTTCTGTCCAGGCACAGCACACTATAGGCAATATTGCATCATATGTGAACACATCTATTTATGTAAAAAGTGGCCTGAAGTGACAGAGAAAATAAAATAATGTCTTCTTTCTCAAAAGAAATACACAATCTCTGTGGTTTTTGCTTGTTTTGTTTCATTGCGTGTAAAGTGAGGATAAGAGGACCTTGTGAAGGTTATGCAAGATAGTAATAGAGATAGCAGAGCAATGCCTTGCATATAGGTGTCACTTCATAAATATTTATTATTATCAACACCAAATAATGAAATATTTTTCATTTTCCTTTTTTCTTGTTTAAATTTATGTACTTTCTTATTCCACATGTTCATCGATTTTTCTCTTTATGTCTTTTTATTTGGTACAATTAATTATTTCATCTTTTTTGGTTGGCAACTGTTAGTATTTTTAAATTAATTTTTTAAAATAGTTGAGCAATAATGACTTAGATCATTAGAGATCGTAATGTTTTTGACAGAAGTATAAGACTGATTTATAAAAAAAAAGTCTTTGTGGGCATTTTTAAACAGTAATTTTTGAGAAGTTAGGTCAGGTGATTATTTTGTCTATGTCTATATATCAAGCCAGTGTTGATCTTGACAGACGTATGTGAACATTTAAATGGAAAGGACAGACAGAGTCTAGTAATAAGAAGTGTACTGATTATTAGTTCAAGAATCATATAATAATCTCACAAAAACATAGGAGCTCACCTTTACCTGCTTTGACACATGCTAATGTGCCATTTAAACGAGGCTGTTGGCAACTTACTCTGCACCCCAAATATACTCCTGTCAAGATTTGTTGTAACACCTGCAAGAGGCATGGAGTAACAAAATACAAAAAGATCAACTTCAGGCTCAGACCATGGTAGCTGGGGAGATAGGTGATGGAGAGGAGTTTCTAAATAATGGGAGAGTCTTCCGGAAAGGAGTCATCCTGGAGGGTATTTCCTCTTCAACTTGAAGTCAGGAAAACCTGTAGAACTTCTTCCATGTAACAACCAAAAGGCATTCACAGATGTTTCTAAATATTATAGTAGTTATCTTTGGAAAAGACAGTTCTCTAGTTCTGCTTACTTTTCAATTTCATATCCTGCCACCTTCTTGCTTGCATTTTCTGCCCCAATCTCATTGGTCACCTCCTTTAGAGTGGAGAAGGGGAAGTTACATGGTAAGTCAAAGTTCTAATGTCAAGGACCAGTTCCACCTCTCAGGTGGGCCCATAACCAGAATACCCTAAATCTCCTCTCACCCCCCACCCTGGTACTGGAGATTGAACCCAGGCCTAGTAATGAACTGCATCCCCAGCACTTTCTATTTTGGGACAGGGTCTCACTAAGTTGCCCAGGCTGGCCTCAAACTCACCATCTTCTTGCCTCAGTCTCACAAGTACCTGGGATTACAGGGATCCAAACCCAAGATTCTTTAGAGAGATCGCTATGTGAAATATGTCTATGTCCTCAAGCAAACTTTCCCCTTCTGCCTGTGATTTTGCTTTCCATGCAGATTTGTCTTCAGGGAAAGAATGGGCTGGACATATAAAATAATGTATTATGTCCATGTACCAACTAATTTTCACTGCAAATCAATTAAATTATGATTTTGGCTTTATATATCAGTACCATTGGACTGGGTTGACATGATTCCACTTTGCAAATGAGAGTCTATTTTATCCTGCTGCTGAATGATATGGGTTCTGAGTCTAAATTTCTGAAGGCTGGACCCTGTGTTAAGGCCAACTGGCAGAGGAAATATATGCAAATAACTGGTACATCTTAAAAGATAGCCTCTGGTCTTTCCTTTCTTAATCACATGTCCACAATAGGGATGGTGATGAAGTAATAACTAATGTCAAGTATAGCTCTTTCTCTGTATGGTGATACTTACTACAACCCAGAGAAGCAGGTTTTATTATTACCTTCCTTCTGCACATAAGAACACTGAGGTTAAATTACTTATCCAAGTCTCAGAACTGGTGTTTGGTGGAGCTTCAAGGCCAAGCCACATCTTCTGAGTTCAGGGCATGTGTCACTTTATCTCACTACCTTTTCTTTAGCTTGTTAGTTCTTCATTTTATTAGGTCTATAAGCCTAGAAATTGAAGTACTTAAAAACCCATTTTGGTGGTTTCTTTGGTCAAATCTCCAAGAGCAAATAAATAGCCTAAATGCATGTTTAAACACTAAAAGCTGAGATTGGTTCCCTGGTTGAGCATCCTTTATCCATCATACCAGTTCCTGATAGACAGGACAGGTCTCACCCAAAGGGGAGTATTTCTTCCTCTCTTAGTGGTGCTTCCTTTGAGGCATGCTGTTATTTAGGGCCCGGTTGAGATTTTGATTAAAAAAGACAGATATTATGCAACTTCCATTAATGTTCTATTTTTCCTATAGCAAAATGTAGGCTCTTGCAACTTTCTCAAGGGAATTTAATTTTCCATGTCTGTTGGCAATTCAATTTTGAGTTTTACATAAAACACTAGAAAATAGTGGCCTAGTCAGGGGTTATGCTTATAATTTGATGATGTCTGAAGTGACTTTAACTCTTTTTTTTTCCCCATTAACTTTATGGGTACATTTTAGGTATAAAATACAGTTACATTCATATTGGGATCTTGTACCATTACATGAGTATCTTGGTTCTTATATTTTTCCCCTTCCTTTGACCTCCCTTCACCCCCTCCACCGTTCCCTATTTGCAAAGACCTTGTTTCCATTTTTTTCCTCTTCTCATATTTTTTCCTTTCCCTCTTTTCCCTTCCCCTACCCCTCCCAATTTCCCTGTTCTTTTAGACCTTTTCCTCCTGTTACACAATATCAGTTATACATTTTTAAAATTACAATATTAAGATCTAGGAGACATTACCATAGATTTAACAGAATTTAAAAGCATATAGAAAGCATATTACAAAATTTTTTTTGAAATAAATTTGACAATTTCTAAGAAGTACCTTGGAAGACAAATTAATGAAACTAACTTTGGAGGAAATATAAAATTTGAATAGCACCTATTAAAGAAAGTATATTCCTAGCTTGAAAATGTACCTATATGACAACAGCAGGCTCATAAACATTTTAACTGATAAATTATATCAAACATTTAAAGTGAAAAAAGAAGGAACACTTCTCCCCTCATTTTAGGAACTCAACATTGTGCTAATCCTAAAACTGGATAAAGATAATAGAAGAAAAAAGTATGAACATACATAGAAAGTTGTTTAACAAAACAAACTATTAGAAGTCAGATCTGGCAGGATGTAGAAAGTGGTTTTGTTATAGGGATGGCAGTGTTGGTTCAGCATTGGAAGATCCACCCTCAAAAGTCATCATTGTAACAGAGGAAAGGAAAAAGCCATATGATCCTGTCAGTAGTTGGAGAAAAAGTATTGAACTAAATTCTACAGCTGTTCATGGTGAAAGCTATCAGGAGACTAGAAGTAGAACAGAAACTTCTCAACAGATTAAAGACATGTACTCCATACTTCCAGTGAGAATGCCTTACACGAATGGAGAAGATACAATGCTTTCTCCTTAAGGTGGGGAACAAGGACAGATATGCTTACTCTTTATCTGTCCATTAAACTTTGAAACCTAGTCCCCACCAAAATAGTCTGGCAATAAAATGATACAACTAGGATAGGATTGGCACAGCAGAAGCAAAATCTTTATATGTAGATGAAATGATCATCTACAGAGAAAATACTAAGAAATCTCTAGGAGCCCCTAGAACTTGTACTTGAATTTAGCAGGATTAGAAAACACAAGGTATATATAAAAATTCAGGTCTGTGTATACTTGCTACAAATGAAGAATTGGATATTGCAATTTGAAAGTTATGTAGGATTGCAAAGGACCTGGAAAAGTTAAAAACAAAAACAAAAACAGTGTTGGAAGACGTTTAGTACCTAGTTTTAAGACTTCTTCTAAAGCTACAGTAATCAAGGCAGTGTTGGTGTAAGGAAAGACATATAGATCATTTGACTAAAACAGAGAATCTAGAAATAGAACCACACATATATGGTCCACTGAGTTTTGAAAGATTATTTAACATTAGCATTTTATAGAATATAAACTCAATTCAAGAGCCAAGGAAGAGACAGTGTTTTCAGCCAAAGGCAGTAGAACACCTGGTATCTGTATATAAAAAAATCAACCTCAACCCTTTTTTTCCATACATGAAAATAACTTGAAGGAATCTATGAACCTAAATAAGAAAGCCTAAAAGTATAAAACTTTAAGGAGAAATTATAAGGGAAAATATTTATGAATTCAGGGTAGGCAAGAACTACCTAGGATACAAAAAACATGATGTATGAAAGAAAAAAATTGATAAATGAGATTCCATCAAAATTTAGAACTTTAAATGACATCATTAAAATGAAAAGTAGCCCTTAAACAGGCCATATTTCCAATGCATATAACCTATAACCAGAATATATGAAGAATTCTTAGAGCTCATTAATAGACAACCCAATTAAAATGTAGACATAAGAAGATGATAAATAGCCAGTATAGCACAAGGAATGGTGTGCAACTCTAGAATCAGAAAAATACTAATCAGTACAATAACAAGATTAAATTATACACTCATTAAGGAGATGAAGTTCAAAGTTTTAAAAGCCTTGTCATGACTTTTTCTTTTTGTTGGATTCTCCTCCTTTGCGTTTAATTTGTCATGCCCCATGGATTCATTCTGCTGGGTTTCCTGGGGTTGTGATCCTCATTGTCTTTTCCTAGGATATTGTCTAAAATTTTTTGGAGTGCTGGTTTGGTATTCATGAAGTTCCTGAGGTGCTCTTTATCATGAAAGTATCTTATTTCTCCATCCATTTTGAAAGATAGTTTTGCAGGGTACATCAATCTGGGTTGGAGGCTGTTTTCCTTTAGGGCTTGAAATACATCACTCCAAGCTCTTCTTGCCTTGAAATACATCACTCCAAGCTCTTCTTGCCTTGAGGGTCTGCATTGAGAAGTCTGCTGTGATTCTGATGGGCTTTCCTTTGTATGTGATTTGCTTCTTTTCTCTCACTGCTTGTAGAATTTTGTTCTTCTGTTGGATTTCTGGAATTCTAACTATTATATGCCTATGTGTAGATTTTTTTTTGATTAAGGCTAGCTGGAGTCCTATATGCCTCACTTATCTGTATGTCAAGTTCTTTTCCCCTCCTTGATAAGTTTTCTGCCATCGCTTCTGTGAACAGTTTTTTTTATGTCATCTGCAGTCTCTCCTCTTTCTTCATTGACTCCAATCAGTATTATGTTATCCTTCTTTGCATCATCTGGCAGCTGCTGGATTTTTTTTCTTGTGTTCCCTTACAATTTTAAAGCAATTTTTTCTTTTCCTCCTCACTAATTGCAATCTTATCTTCTATATCTGAAATTCTATCCTCACGTTGGTTCATTCTGCTGCACAGACTTTTGATGGAGTTTTTAATCTCCTGGAAATCTGTTTGCATCTGTTTTATGGATTCCATTTGTTTCCTATGTTGGGATTCCATCATGTTCCTCAGATCCTCTACTTTTTTCCTCTCTAGATTTATTAATCATGTCTTGCACCATGAGCAAAATCTTTGCTGTTATCTGAGTGATTATTTCTGATTTCATTTTTCCCAGATCCTCTTTTGTTGCCAGTTCAGAGAGTCCGGTTGGTTGAGTGTCAGATTGTTCCATCTCATTTCTCTTTGAGGTTGCTGTAGGTGATCTGGAAGTCTGTTTTTGAGGCTTGTTTATGTGTCTTCTCATTTCCATGGTGGTGGTGGTGGGGTAATTCTGGTGCCCATGTGGCTCAGCTTCTCTGCCCTAGGAGCATGGGATTGACTTTAACTCTTTTGCAAATTGTTTTTCCCTCCTGTAATTCATAAGCCACTGACATTCTAAAATAAAACCACTTTTAAAATATGAAGTGCTTAAAGTATTTTTTTTGGAAATCACAAAAATATATTAATACAGCTGTTGTCTTCTCTCTCTAAACTGGCCTCCCTTCCCACTGCCCTTTGCCCAGCATTCACCACAAACTTTCAGAGAAAAAGATGGCCAAGGCAGGAAAATGGAGGTGCCCCAGCTGCAGCCCAAGGCTTGGGGGTCCCTCCGGCCTGGGAGTGGAGGGCAGCTAACAGTCTCTACAGGCTCGATGCCACCACCGATGAGGGGGCTACTGGGAGGCCGGAGGTGCAGGAGGGTCAGGCAGGACACAGCAGACAGTTGGGCCTTGCCACAGGGACAGAAAAAGAAGAGAAATGAACAGGATGAAGAGAGGAAAGAGTGATGTTACAGTAGCAGGGGAGGGACAGAGGAGTGAGGGAAGCCAGGGTGTGGGGAGCCAGGAGCCCCCAGGAGACTACCCTCTGTGGCTGGAGGAGAACAAGAAGCTGAGGAGCTGGCAGCAGATGCTGCTAAGAGGGAGGAAGGGGGCTGGGGGAGAGGAGAAGGGCACCGGGCCCTTGGGATAGGGAGAAAGTGGGTTCTGCCAAGGTCACGGCCAAAGAGCAGAGCACAGAGGGCAGGAGAGAAGGGAAATTCCCAGAGCAGGCAAGACCAGGCCACAGTGACCACCCAGCCCAGGAAAACTGGTGCGTGCTTAGAGGGCTTGGGCCTAGGGCCAACACCCAGAGGAGACAAGCAGTGCCATCCAGAGCTGGCAGGGAGGTGAGCAGGCCCTCGAGGCAGACTCAGATGGAGCCAGGAGCTGGGGGGGCTCTGCACCCTGCCCTCATGTGAGCTAGAAGGTCCTGCGGCCCAGTCTTTTGAACACCCTCACAGTGCCTGCATGGCCCATCTGGGCACCGAGGCCCTCACTGGAGCTGCTCCCCCGGGGCCCCACCAGAGTCCTCTTAATGGTGACCTTGACCTCAGATGAAGACTTACTCCTGGTGCTCGTGACCTGGCTGTACTGGGCCTTGGGCACAAGGGCAGCCTTGCCCAGTCTCTGGATGATGCTGAATTTGGACAGAGACTCCAACTTCCTCTTGAGCCCAGGGCGGGAAGAAAGGGCAAGACGCCACAGAGTTGGGGCAGCAGCTGGTGTAGCCTTAGCCAAGCTTGTGGCCTTAGCTTTGACAGTCAGTGCTGGCTGGGGACTGGCCTTGGCTCTGCCCCATCCTAGCTTCTTCAGAAAGCCAGCGTATTGCAGGACAGAGCTACTGCTTTCGTTGTCGCTGTCCCATGCCAGATCCTCATCCATCTCTGGGGTGGCCCCCAGATGGCTGAAAACTCCTGTGGGCTTGCTCCCTGTGGTCATGTCAGCCTTGGTCTCGGCGCCGAGGCAGTTAAACATGGACGTCCTGTGCAGACCTTTGGCCACCTACTGCTGCTCGAGGATCTTGCGGGTCAGTGGTATGGTGCCCTTGGGCATGTTGATGATGTATTTCCTCTCCATCTCGGCAGTGACCTGGTGCCGCATGGTGGGAACCTCCAGGCTCTCCTCCTCCCTGCGGGCCAAGGCAGAGGCCTTGGCACTCTTTACTGCCATCTTGTTGGACACAGTGATTGAGATCTTGGAGGTACTGGTGTCTGGCTGCCTTGTGGGAGTGCCGGGTGGGGAGTCCCGGTTCAGGCTGTTGGTGATCATTCGGGAGGCAGCGCTAGGGGCGCCAAGACTTAGCTCAGCCGGGAGGGGCCTGGGGCTGCAGGGCACTGATTCAGTGGCAGCTTTGCACATGTCCCGGCAGTGTACCACCTTGGCATGCTTGAGGATGGCGATGATGTCACCCACCACGGTCACGCCCAGTTCGTTCATGATTTCCTTGTTGAGATCCAGCAGCATGCTCTTCTGGATCCTGTTATCCACAAACACCACAGCGTAATTCATGGCAGGTCCTGAGGGAATGCCGGCTTCCTTAAAGAACTGGATCCACTCGGAAGTGGCCAATAGTCACTGAGACCATCGTCTCTCTGTCCTTGACCTTGCTCCCGGAGCCTTACTAGGATTCAAAAACAAGTTCTCCTTGATTCCGATGCCCATGGAGTTGCTCCTATTGCGTGTTTATATCATGTCAGGAACTGAGTATACACACATCTCATTCTCACAGCCAGCCTGGCCCACCGATCCCGCGCCCATTCGCGCCCCTCACTACCTTAAAGTATTTAACTTTCACTTGTCCTTCTCCTTCTGGTTATTGTAATGTCATTTGACTTCTTTTAAAACTTGCTAAAGGGGTAATAAAAACTTTCTTTAAGCTAAGGAGGTATGAAAATCTGTCTTGAAAATGCTCAGTGCACAGTAACTAATGTTACAGTACGTAATACATTTGAATTGCTCCAGCTTTACCCTACTTCCAATGATACTGTATCCTTGTGAGTGTGTGTACATCTTAGGGTGCTCATCTTTGTTTCGCTTCATGTATATATAATTACCTAATTTGCATTAATTAATATTTGGACTTTGTGGATTACCAAAATATATATCCCCTCATTGTTGATTTTCCCCCTACTTATTAGTGCTTTTCTTGTTTAGGAACTAAAAAGGATGAGGAAAGTCAAATGTACAAATTTGATTTCTTTTGTGATTTGGTCAATTGAATACTGTTTTAAAAAGTGGTTTAATAAATAATGCAACCAGTTCCAAGCTTGGAGCAGCTATTTTTATCAATACTTTTTTAGACACTTGGAGAAAACTGGGGTAGGCAGTGGCTATAAATACTACCTTTCTGCCACTAATATGAACTTTCTCTCATAAGGCTACTATTTTCCCTGAGATCCTACATAATCAATTCCCAACACTCCCTCAGAAAGTCTAAGATAAAACTTGGAAAATAACTGACCTAGCTATCCAAGATTGTGTTTTTACAAAGCTTCAATATTATTTCTATAGAAGCCACACTTACAGACTTCATTTAACTATACATATACAGAAAACTGATAATACAGTTTTGTGGCATGAGAATTTTTTTAAACAGCTACTTTAATTGCTTTGTAAGTCAAACCAAAGAAGCAGTTTGATAAAAAATATATTTTATAAACTATAATTATTAATTCTGATATGTCAGCTTTATTGAGTTAAGAAATGCCTAGAAAATTAGTGTGCCTAGTGGGAAATGGAAGTGTGACCTTGGGTACTATATATGGTCCCTCATCCATTCCTTTCTGGTGGCATCATTCCCCTGCTCTGTTTCCCAGCTGCCATCAACTAAGACGCTTTGTTCTGCCATACCCTTCCATTGTGAAGTTTTTGCCTTGGAGCTTGCCAACCAAATTTGAGTCTCCCGAAACTGTGAGCCTAAGTGCACCTTTCCTCTTTTATGTTGTGGGTGTTGGGTATTGTGTCTCAGTGACAGAAAAACTAACTAATACAGAAAATTGGTACCAGGAGTGGGCTGCTGCAGTGACTTTATTCTGATCATATGGTTTAGAAGCCTTTGGAACTGGTTTTCTGGTAGAGTTTGAAAGGTTTGGTGATGTGAGGTGATGTGATTTGGAGAAGCATTAAGATGCAGAAGCCTGATGGGATGATTCTGATTAGAGTTTAAACACCAGTATGCTGATTGGAATAAAACACAGCAGAACACAGGCTCAGGAGATTTCAGTTAGGAACAAGGACTCCTCTGACATTTGGATTAGGGGTCATGCGTGTTAAACTCTGGTAGGAAAATTTTCTACATTTTGTCATGTCTTGAGACTTTTCAGGAGACTGAGATTAAGGGCAGTAGCCTAATTTATCTGGTGGAGGAAATTTTAAGACAGCCTAACATTCAGCCTATGGCATGGGTGCTTCTGGTGACTTTTAGCCAGATTTATAATGGAAACCGAGGGTTTAAGGAAAGGCAGAAAAATTTGAAAAACCTAAAGTTTGGCCCAGAAGGAACCATGTATAAAGCTGAGGCCAATGGAGTTGTGACTGTTAAAGAGATTACCACCATTAAAAAGAAAGCAAGTACTTTGTACAGGGACAAGAAGAAAGATGCTTTGGGGGCATCTCAGGAATCAGCAAGACCCCACCCACTGCAGACTCAAGTGTGCAAAAGCATAAACCTTTCATTTGAAGAGAGAGTCCCTGGGTTCCCTGCTCAAGAAGATCCTCCTAGGTAACTGGTTCCCTGGGATTCATTTCACTGTGCTCAGCCATCCATGAACTCAGAGACTGCTGCAACCTTGATCCAAGGGGTCCAGCTACTGGTCGAGCTAGTTGCCAACCTTGGTGTAATTCACATAATGCTGGTTTTACTGGAGTAAAAGAGTTGTGGGGTCAGGAAGGCTTCCACCTAGATTTCAAAGGGAGGCTTGGGAGTCCAGGTAAGGATTACATGAGAGGGCAATGTGTGAACCTATGGGAATGAAGTCAAAGGTATAGTGGATACCCCAGGAAGGTGGAGATGCCAGGAATGTGGAATGCCTGCCCAGGAAAGCTGCAGTGTAAGAGTAGAGACAGCTCCAGATAAAGGCTGTGAGGTATTATGGTTTGGGTCTGGATGTCCCCCTAAAGCCTCATTTAGTCAGAGGTGGCTGAATCTGGAATGTGTGATGCTGGGATTAAGGGAATGTGATTACTAAACCACTAAATGTGAGTGAGTGTTTTGGCACCACCCTAATCCCAGAAGTCTGGATGAGAAAAAAGGGGCAGGAAGACCTTGTTAAACTCCCCTTGTTACCTTTGCTAATATGTGAGGGCCATGTTGTTTCTCCTCTGCAATGCCTGTTTGCTATCCCTGGCTTGGAGCCAGTTGATTATGGACTGAAACCTCTATGAACTGTAAGCCAAAGAAACCCATTCCCCTTTAACTTTGGCTTGGGGTACTTTGTCTCAGCAATGAGAGACAAGTAACTAGCACATATGGGTTGCAACCAGCAAGGCCATAGTGGTAGGGCTACCTAAGCCCTCTGGAACTCACATTTTACTATCATATTCCCAAATTCCAGATGTAGAAATGTAGGACTTAATATTTGCCCGGCAGAGTTTTGGTCTTGTTTTGCTTCAATTCTTTTCTATCCATGTATTCCTTCCTTTTTGAACAGGAATATTTAAGCTGTTCTATTGGACTTTGGAATTATGTAACTTGTTTGTGATTTTACAGAGACTCACAGCTAAGAATTTGACTTGAGGCTCAGAAAAGTCTTGGGCTTTTGAAAACTGCTGGAACCGTTGAGACTTCAGGGAAGGGATTATTGTTTCTAGTTTTATTGGAGATAGTTGTATTATTTTAGATGGAATTTTGAATTTTCTATTATCTTTATTTGGAGAATAAGTGTGGTTTAAGGAGATGTGTATGGTTAAGTCAACAAAGGGTGGATTGTGACCATTAATATCATAGCAATTTCATTGAATTAAGAGATGCCTTAAAGATTAGTAAAGCATGCAACTGTGTATCTATGTGGGCATGGAAGCATAGTCTTAGGTACTATATATGGTCTGTCTCTCATGCCACTCTGGAATTATTTCCCTGCTCTGCTTTCTGGCCAGGATGAACTAAGCAACTTTGCTCCAGAAAGCCCTTCAGCCACGAGAATTCTGCCTTTGAGATTGCCAGCCATGGACTGAATCTCTTGAGACTGGGAGCTAAATTAAACCTTTTGTCCTTTAAATTGTGGGTGTTGGGTATCATGTCTCAGTGACAGGAAAGCTGACTAGTACAGTGCTAGTAATTTTACTTACTTAGATTACCTTGTGAGAAGAGGGTCATAAAATGCATTCTTAAACTTGTTTACCTCTGATTGGACTTGTGATTCTTTTTCAGAGTTTTCCTTCTTGTTAAGTGCCTATTCTGCCTAAAGGGGAAGAAGACAGGTGAGCTTGGGGACAGGTGGAGAAGCAGCTGTGTGTCAGAGGAGATCTTTTCTGTAGCCATCTGCTCTTTGCTTGGTGAACTTCCATCAGACACCTGAGTACACAGGAGGCTGGAAAGATGATGGAGTTTCACTCTCTCTGATGGTTGAGTTAACTTCCCACCCTTAGTTTTGTAGGTGCTTGGGTTAGGATGGTATGAAAAATGGAAAATATATACCATGTCCTTATTTCACTCATAGCCTCTTGACCTTTTTCACTTTACACTCAAGACTTGATAAAGTTGGGGGGATCATAAATTATCTTTATGCAGTCCATCCAAAGTGAACGCAGATCGACATTTCCCGATCACACCTCCAGTGACTGAGGTTCTTCTCTTGGATCATGTCGATTTGTATGTTTAATGGTTCAGTGTTGAGAAATGAATAAACAAACAGGCATTTACATTAACAATCTCCCTGGCAAATTCGATCTGACTCATTTTAATATCTGCATTTCTGCTTTCTGGCAGTTATCTGATGGATATGGAGGATACTCATTCTTCTACATACCCTCAAAGATATCTGTAAATCAAAGCAAACCATTATTGATTTATATACCTGGAATTTGTTAACTCCCTTCCAAGGACTTGCTTTCATAGAATTAGGTTTTGGATTTATCCCAGAAGGCTGAAATGGAGGGAACAGTAGAAGAGGTAAAGCTGTGAAACTCACAATTATATTTATCTTAAGGATTAAAAAAATCATCCCTTAGTTCTTTTAGTTTTTGCTTTATGCATTTTGAGGGTATGTTATGTAAATGCAAGTTTAGTTATTTTCTGGTATTGTTGTACCTTTCTTGTGGATTGACCCTTTTGTCATTATAATATCCCCATTTATTTCTAATAATCTTTCTTTATTTAAATGTTTTAATTTGCATCTCTTGAATGTCCAGTGAGGTTGAACATTTTTTCATATGTTTACTTGCTCTTTTTATTTCTTTGTCTGAGAAATGTCTGTTCATTTCAGATGCCCATTTTTGGATTGGGTCTTTCAATTTGGGAGGTCTGATTTTTAAAAAATTCTTTATATTTTCTATATAGTAGACCTTTGTCTGAGGAACAGCTGGTAAAAATTTTTTCCCCCATTGTGGGTTGTCTCTTCACTCTCTTGGTGGTTTCTCTTGCTGTGCAGAAGCTTTTTAATAAGAAGAGATCTCACTTGTTGATTCTTTGTGCTAGTTCATGTGCAACTGAGGTGTTGTGCATGAAATCTTTTCCTATGTCAATGTCTTCAAGACCTAACTTCTCTTCCAGCTGACTTAGTGCTTCTGTTTTAATATTTAGATCTTTAATACATTTTGATTTTAGTTTAGTGCATGGTGAGAAATATAGGTCTAGTTTTAATCTTTGGCAAGTTAGAACCCAATTTTTCCAGCACCATTTATTAAAGAGGCTATCTTTCCTCCAGTGAGGGTGTTTGGCTCCTTTGTCAAAGATGAGGTGGCTGAGTGTGTCAGGAGTGGTTTTTGCATCTTCTAATTGTTGGTTCCACTGATTCTCAAGTCTATTTCTTTGCCAGTACCATGCTTTTTTTTTTTTTTTAATCACAGTAACTTTGTAGTGTAATTTCAAGTTGGGGATTGTGATACCCCCTACTTTGTCTTTGTTGCCTAGAATTGCTTTTGATATTCTAGGTCTTTTCTTGTTCCTGATAAACTTTTGGATTGTTTTCTCAAGGTCTGTGAAGTATGCTGTGGAATTTCAATTGGTATTGGATTGAATCTCTATAGCAGTTTTGGAAGTATGGCTATTTTCACTATTTTTGCTCTTCCTGTGCAGGAGCAAGGGATGTCTTTTCATTTTCTGATATCTTCTTCTTTTTTTTTTTTTTTTTCAGAGTGCTATAGTTTTCAGAGTAGAAGTCTTTTATTTCTTTCGTTAGATTGATTCCTAGGTATTTCATTTTGTTGTATGCTATTGTGAAAGAAGTTGTTTCTCCAGTTCTTCTCTCAGTGAATCTGTTGTTCATGTACAGGAAAGTTATTGATTTTTGTGTGTTGACCTTGTATCAAGCTACTCTCCCAAATTTGGTTATTAAGTCTAGAAGACTTTTGGTGGAGTTCTTGAGGTCTTCTATATACAGTATCATGTCATCTGCAAATAATGACAATTTGACTTCTTCATTTCCTATCTTTATTCCTTTTATTTCTTTCTCTTGTCTAATTGCCATGGCTAATGTTTCCAGAACTATATTGTACAGGAGTGGTGATAGTGGACATCCTTGTCTTGTTCCTGATTTTAGTGTGAAGAATTTCAGTTTCTGATCATTTAGTATGATGTTGGCTGTTGGTTTTTCATAGATGGCTTTTATCAGGCTAAGATAAGGACCATCTATTCCAATTTTCTGTAGGGTTTCTATCATGAATTGTGTGTTGAATGCTTTTTCTGCATCTATGGAGATAATCATATGGCTTTTGTCCTTGGCTCTATTGATATAGTGTATTACATTTATTGATTTGCATGTGTTGAACCATCCCTGCATCCCTGGGATGAATCCCACTTGGTCAGAGTGTATGAACTTCTTGATGATACTGTACATTCTGTTTGCCAGTATCTTATTGAGGATTTTTGTGTCTATGTTCATTAGGGAGATTGGCCTATAGTTCTCTTTTTTAGTTGGGTCTTTCTCTGCTGTTGCAATGAAGGTGATGCTGAGGTTCTACTTTACTCCAGAAAGAATGGCTCCTATCAGGAAATCAACCAATAACAAATGCTGATGGGGTTGTAGGGAAAAAGGAACTGTTTTCCACTGTTGGTTAGAGTGTAAACTGGTGCAACTATTGTGGAAATCAGAGTGGAGATTCCTCACAAAAACTATGAATAGAGGTCCCATTTGACCCAGCTTTTCTCCTGCTGGGTATCTTCCCAAAAATAATTAAAAGAATCACACCACAGTGATATATGCACACCCATATTTATAGTGGCAGAGTTTGTAATAGCTAAAACTTGGAATAGCCCAATTGCCCATCAACTAGTGACTGGATAAAGGTGTGTTTTTTTTTTTATAAAATGAAGTACTACTGAGCCATAAAGAATGAGAAACTAGGTCATTTATAGCTATATGGTTGTACATTGAGGCAATACTCCTAAGTGAAATAAATAGGACACACATGTGTAAATATTGACTAGTTTCTCTAGTGTGAGAAACTAAAAGTGTAAATAAGGATCAAAATGTAGACTAGATAATGTGAAATAGGAAGATAAGGCCCAAAGGGGAAGGGGAAATGGGAAGGGTAGGGAAAGGGAAAAGAATAAATATGAGAAAATGAGAAAGTGGAAACAAAGTCTTTGTAAATAGGGAGGAGTGGAGGGTGGAAGGAGGGCAGGGGAATGAGCAAAAAAATAAGAACAAAGATGTATCATGTAAAGGTACAAATTCCCAATGATGAATGTCATCATAGTCTACACCTAAAATGTATCAATAAACTTAATGAATATAAAAAGTTTTAAAAGATTTAATTGTAGAAAATATGTTACATAAAACTTATCATCTTAACCATTTTCAGTGTACAGATCAGTAGTGTTAATATTCAGATTGTTATGTTCTAATAACACTTATTTGTGAAAATCTACTTTGTATGAGTATAGGACACAGTTTTATTTTTATGATATATTTGTTTTCATTCAATATTTATATGTTCATATATTAGAATTTTGTCTGTTATAAGTAGCATCAGTGTTTTAAAAAGATTGTCCTGAAAAATTTAGCCTAAGAATATTTAGTTCATTTATATCTATGTCATTGTTATTTCATGTTCTCAAATCTACCATTTTTCTGTTTTCTTTATTCTTTGATGACTTCCTTTGAATTTGTTAATTTTTTACTAGTTATTATTATTCCTTTATTTCTCTTCATTTACCTTGATTGGTTATAGATTATTTTATACTTGTTTTACCTACTAGGCTAGAGATTATATCATATATACAAGACTTGTGAGAATGGATACAAATCAAAACTTTTTACCACTCTCTGGAAAATCTAGAACAATTTGTGTTGCCTTTTAAAAAAGTTTGCATTATTGTCCTGTATTTTAATTTTACATACACTTTATACTTCATAAGAAAGTATTCTTATTGTTTTATACAGTCAATAGTTATTAATTTTGATATAACCATTTATCTTACACTACTTTTAATGTTTTTCTGCATTTCCATGCTACTGGCTGGGATCTTTTTTTCCACTTGAAGGAAACACATTAATTAATTCTTTCACTATGAACCTGATGGCTATTAATTCTCTGTGTTTAATTTGCCTGAAAACACCTTTATTTCTTCTTCGTATAAAAATGAAACTTTGCCAAACTATAAATGCAGTAAAGAAAGTGCACATACAACGCAATGATTCTTCACAAACTGAACACACTGCATAACCAGTGCCCAGCTTGAGAAAGGGAATGTGGCCAGCATTCCAGGGGCTGCTCAGGCCCCTTCCTGTCACTGTCCCACCAAATAGTGTCCACCCTTCTGACTCCTAACATCATCAGTTACATTTGCCTGGTTTTGCCTTTTGTATATATGAACTCATAATTCCTATGCTCTCTTATTGTTGACTTCTAGTATCAGTTCTGTTTATAAGATTGACTTGATACTGCATGTTATTATACAGAGTGGTGCTAATTTTTGTAATATTCCATTGTGTGACTAGGTAAGTATTTAGCCGTTTTACTAGTGATAGGTACTTGCATAGTTGTCAATTTTGATTGATTACATACAGTACAACTGTGAATATTTTAGTACAAAATTCATGTCCTCTTTAAATGTAAGATATCCTACAGCACATACTGATCCTATCACCCTGTTCATTTTAGCACCATTGGCAAGTCCAAAGTCTCATCCTAAATATTTGAACCAAGTATGGCTGGGACTCAGTGTTATGCTGAGGCAAAATTCCTCAGCTGTGAACTTGTAAAACCAGACATATTGAGTGCTTACAAAATGCTAAGGTGAGACAGGCATAATAAGATATTCCCATTGGAAAGAGTGAAATCACAAAGAAGAAAGGCATCATAGGTCCCAATCAACTCCAAAGCCAAGCTGGTAAATTCCATTAGATTTTTTTAATATTAGTGACTAATCTTCTTTGGTTTGATGCTTTGCCTTCCAGGCCTATTGGAGTGTCACTGTCACCTCCATAGCCCCAGGCAGCAGTTTCACCCCTGAGGCTCTGGGTGGCAGCTTTGATCTCCAGGTATTCAGTGGTACAGTCTAGCCACTGAGACCAAGTAGCAGATAGGGATTCCCATATGGGTATGTGGCTTCTCAGGCCTGTGTGCACTGGGCATGAACTGCCTTCAGGGCCTTTCATCCTTTTTTCTTGAAAGGATAATCCACACTCTCAGGCAAATGGCTTTACTGTCCCATCCTGTGGATTCCCAGAGGTCTGCCAGCCTTTCTGTATTTTGTCTCATTTCTGTCTGCTTTAGTCTGAGCTGGCAGTGTTTCTTCTAGTATATCCCTGGTTCCTGTTGAAAAGACACATAGATCCATGGACAATCTCTATTTAGAGTGATTGTTCAGCCACACCTCCAGCATTCTCTTCAGAACAAGGATTATAATTTTTTTTGTGATATGGACAAAAAATTCAAGTTTTGGTTCTCTTTTGCTTAACAGTTCATTCATTCATGTATCTATCTCTTCTCATATTTTGTGTAAGGAGAAATCAGGTCACACCTTCAACATTTGGCTGTCTTGCCAGCTATATATCCAATTTCATTGTTGAGCAAGTTATACCCTCTATAAAACATTAAAAAGCAATTCAGCTGGGTACTTTGCCACTTTGTAACAAGGATTCCCTTTTCTTCTACTATCCAATTCCAAGTCTTCATTTCTTCTGAGACCTCAGTAGAATCACCTTTGATGATTATATTTCTCCCAACATGTCTCAAAACTCTTCTAGCCTCAACCCATTAGCCAGGTCCAAAGCCATTGTGACATTTAAAAATATTTATTTTGGCAGTACTCTTCTTTACACTACCCAAATCTATGTAATTATCAAAACAAAACAACCCTGGAATAGGTGGCTTAAAAAACAGAAACTGTGGCTCCATATTCTGGAGGCTGGACATCAAAGACCAAGGTGCCAGTGGCATTGCTTTCTCCCGAAGAGCCTCTCCTTGGCTTGCAGCTGATCACCTTCTCACTGTGTTCTCACATGGCCTTTTCTCCATGACTCCTGTCCCTGGTGTCTCTTTCTTTTCTTAGAAGGAAATCAGTCCTATTAGATTAAGGTCCTACCCTTAGGTTAGGACTTCAACTTATGAATTTTAGGAATGCACAGTTCAATCCAAAACAGGGCTCGGGTTATGCTTTTTCCCCATACAGGTACCACAGGTACAGCATATTTTAAAGATAAATCTTTCCCCACTGAATTGAAGTTTGAGCACAGTTGTTTGCTAGCAGACCATGTGCAGGACTATTTCAGAGTTATCTGGGTCTCTTTGTCTCTTACTGTGCAATTGCCACATTGATTTAGTAGTATGTTTTGATAGGAGTATATGATAGACTGAGACTCCAGCTTTGTTCTTCTAGATTACCATGTTTATGATTCATTTTTAGAAGCACAATCATTAAATTTTGTAAAAGTATTGGCTTGAATTTTGATTTTGGTTGTATTGAATCAATAGGTTTTGAACAGTGTCAAATAGGTCTCATATTGTTAAGGTCCTCAGCATTTTCCTTTAGATTTAATTCTAGGAATTTATTGTTCTCTCTCTCTCTCTCTCTCTCTCTATATATATATATATAAATATATATATATATAAATATATATATATAAATATATATATGTATATAAATATTCTTAATGTACATTGATTTAGAGAATATTAGGTTTCATTGTGGCATTTATGAATATAATCATATCCATCCACCCTGATAGCCTCCTCTACACCTCACCCTGACTTTCTTTCTCTTGTCTAATAGTCTCCCTTTTACTTTCATTTCATCTTTTCTTCTCCCTAGATTTCACATATTAGGGATAACATATGATATTTGTCTTTCTGAATCTAGCTTACTTCCATTAATGTGATGATCTCCAGTTCCATCCATTTTCCTGGAAATGATATTATTTCATTCTTTTTATGGCTGAGTAATATTCTGTTTTGGATACATACAACAATTTATTCATTATTCATTGATGAGCAACTATGTAGGTTGTTTCCATATCTTGACTTGTATAATATGTGATTTTATTCCTTGGGTATATACCAAGGATCGGAAAAGCTTGATCATATGGTAGTTCTAGTTTTAGTTTTTTGAGGAACTTTCATATTGATTTATGTAGTGGCTGTAGTAGTTTACATTCCCACCAACACTATACAAGTGTTCGTTTCCTCTGAATTCTCACCAGCAATTATAGTTTTTATATTCTTAATGATAGTCATATGGAGTGGAGTGAGATGGAACCTCAATAGAATTTTTTTTGGCCTAAATTCTTTTATTGGTACATTTTAGGTATACAGAACATTTACATTTATCATTGGGTGCTTGTACCTCTACATGATGTATCTTGGTTCTTATTTTTTCCCCATTACCTGTGCACCCTTCACCCCCTCCACCCTTCCCTATTTACATAGACTTTGTTTCCATTTTTTCCATTTCTCATCATTTTTCCTTTCCCTTCTTTCCTTTCCCCTTCCCCTCCCACTTCCCCTACCCCTTTGAACCTTTTCTTCCTATTTCAAATGATCAATTATTCATTTTAATCCTATTTACGCTTTCATTTTCTCATACTAGAGAAACTATTTGTTATTTACACATGTGTGTCCTATTTATTTCACTTAAGAGTATGTCCTCAATATGCATCCATTTAGCCATAAATGTCTCTAGTTTCTCATTCATTATGGCTGAGTAGTACTCCATTTTGTAAAAAAATCCCACATCTTCTTTATCCAGTTTCCAGTTGATGGGCACTTGGGATGTTTCCAAGCTTTCATTATTATGGACTGTGCCATTATAAACATGGGTGCACATATATCGCTGTAGTATGATTCTTTTAATTTTTGGGGGGAAGATGCCCAGCAGGGGAATAGCTGGGTCAAATGGGACCTCTAGTCCTAGTTCTTTCAGGTATCTCCATACGGATTTCCACAGTGGTTGCACCAGTCTGCACTCCCACCAAAAATGGAGAAGGGTTCCTTCCTCCCCACAACCATGCCAGCATTTGTTACTGGTTGATTGCTTGATAGTAGCCATTATTTCTGGGGTGACGTGGAATCTCAGTGTTGTTTTCATCTACAACTTTCGAATGACCAGTGATGTTGCACATTTTTCCATATGTTTATTTGCTGCTTTTACATCTTTGTCTGAGAATTGTCTGTTCATTTCATATGCCCATTTTTGAATTGGGTCTTTGAATTTGGGGTGTCTGATTTTTTTCAGTTCTTTATATATTCTAGATAGTAGTCCTTTGTCTGAGGTACAGCTGCTAAAAATTTTTACCCACATTGTAGGTTGTCTCTTAACTCTGTTGGTGGTTTCTCTTGCAGTGCAGAAGCCTTTTAAGATGAGATCCCAGTTGTTGATTCTTTGTGCTAGTTCCTGTGCTACTGAGGTTTTGTTCATAAAGTCTTTTCCTATGCCAATGACTTCAAGAGTTCTACCTAACTTATCTTCCAGAAAGTTTAGTGTTTTTATTTTAATATTTAGATCTTTAATCCACTTCGACCTTAGTTTAGTGCATGGTGATAGGTATGGCTCTAGTTTTAATCTTTGGCAGGTTGAAATCCAGTTTTTCCAACACCATTTATTAAAGAGGCTATCTTTCCTCCAGTGAGGTTGGTTGACTCCTTTGTCAAAGACGAGGTGGCTGAGTAGGTCTGGAGTTGTCTCTACATCTTCTAATTTATTCCACTGATCCTGGGGGTCTGTTTCTTTGCTAGTACCATGCTGTTTTCTTCACAGTAGCATTGTAGTATAGTTTCAAGTTGGGGATTGTGAGACCCCCTGTCATGTTTCTGTTGCCTAGAATTGCTTTTGCTATTCTAGGTCTCTTTTGGTTCCAAATGAATTTTTGGATTGTTTTCTCTAGTTCTGTGAAGTATATTGTTGGAATTTCAATCAGCTTTGCATTAAATCTATATAGCAGTTTTGGAAGTATGGCCATTTTCACTATGTTGGTTCTTCCTATCCAGAAGCAAGGGATGTCTTTCCATTTTCTTATATCCTTTTCGATCTCTTTTTTCAGAGTGCTGTAGTTTTCAGTGTAGAGGTCTTTTGCTTCCTTTGTTAGACTGATTCCTAGATTATTCATTTTTTTGGACCCTATTGTAAAAGGAATTGTTTCTCTAATTTCTCTTTAAGTGAGTCTGTTATTTGTGTACAAGAAGGCTATTGACTTTTGAGTGTTGACCTTGTATCCAGGTACTCTACTGAATCTGTCACTTAAGTCTAGAAGTCTTTTGGCAGAGTTTTTTGGGTCTTCTATGTAAAGTATCATATCATCAGCGAATAATGACAGTTTAACTTCTTCCTTTCTTACCATTATTCCATTTATTTCTTTCTCTTTTCTAATTGCTGTGGCTAATGTTTCCAGAACTACATTGAACGGGAGTGGTGATACTGGGCATCCCTGTATTCTTCCTGATTTTAGTGTGAAAGTTTTCAGTTTTTGACCATTTAGTATGATGTTGGCAGTTCGTTTTTCATAGATAGCCTTAATCAGGTTGAGATAAAGACATTCCAATTTTTGGTAGCGTTTTTTATCATGAATGGGTGTTGGATTTTGTCGAATGCTTTTTCTGCATCTATTGAGATGATCATATGGTTTTTGTCCTTGACTCTGTTAATATAGTGTATTACATTCATTCATTCATGTATGTTGAACCATCCTTGCATCCCTGGGATAAATCCGACTTGGTCAGGATGTATGATCTTCTTGATGACCCTTCTTGATGAATAGTTGAGGATTTTTGCATCTATGTTCATTAGAGAGATTGGCCTGTAGTTCTCTTTTTGGGTTGGGTCTTTCCCTGGTTTTGGAATCAAAGTAACACTTGCTTCCAGGAATGAATTTGGAAGTATTGCTTCCCTTTCAATTTCATTGAAGAGTTTAGAGAATAGTGGCAGTAGATCTTCTCTAAGTGTCTTGTAGAATTCTGCAGTGAAGCCATCAGGACCTGGACTTTTCTTAGTTGGTAAAATTTTAATTACATTTTCAATTTCACTCATTGTAATTGGGGTCTTTAGAATTTCTATATCTTCTTCATTTAACTTTGGCAATTCGTATGTATCTAGGAATCTGTCCATTTCTTCTGTGTTTTCCATTTTATTAGAGTATACACCTTAAAAGTAGTTATTGATGATCCTCTGTATTTCTGGTGGATCTGTTGTGACTTCACCTTTTTTGTTCTTAATAGCATGGATTTGAATCTTTTCTTTCCTTTTTTTGATAAGGTTGGCTAAAGGTTTATTGATTTTATTTTTTCTTTCGAAAAACCAACTCTTTGATTCATTAATTTTTTGTATCATTCTCTTAGTCTCCATTGCAATGATTTCTGCTCTGATCTTTATAATTTCCTCTCTTGTATGAGCTTTGGGTTTGTTATGCTCTTCTTGTTCCAGGAGCTTGAGGTTCTGCATTAGACTATTTGAGTTCTCTCTGTTTTCCTAATATGAGCATTCACTGCTATGAATTTCCCATGTAGAACTGCTTTCATTGTGTACCATATATTCCTGTATGTGTACTGACATTATCATTTACTTGTAGAAACTGTCTAATTTCTTCTTCAATTTCCTCTGTGACCCATTGGTTGGTCAGGAGGGTGTTATTCAATGTCCATGTGTTTGTGTGGGATTTGTGGTTTCTTACGTTACTGATCTCCAATTTTATTGCACTATGGTCTGATAATATACAGGGGGAAATTTCAATTCTTTTACATTTACTTAGACATGTCCTATGAGCTAGCATATGCTCTATTTTGGAGAATAACCCATGTGCAGCTGAAAAGAATGTGTATTCTGATTTTGTGGGGTGGAATACTCTTTAAACATCTATTAAGTCCATTTGTTCAAACCTAGGTTCAGTTCTAGAATTTCATTGTTAATTTTTTGTATAGATGATCTATTTGTGATAGTGGGGTATTGAGGTCCCCCACTACAATTGTATTAGTGCTTATTTGGTTTTTCATGTCCAGTCATATTTGTTTTGTATAGTTGGGGGCATTTGTATTTGGTGCATATATATTTAGAATTGTCATCTCTTCCTCTTGGATTGTTCCCTTCACAAGAATGTAGTGACCATCTTTGTCTCTCTTAATTAGTTTTGGTTTGAAATCTACTTTGTCTGCAAATAAGATTGCTACCCCTGCTTTTTTCTGGCTTCCTGTCATATGAAAAATTGTTTTCCATCCTTTTACTTTCAGTCTATGAATTTCCTTTTGAGTTAGGTGTGTTTCTTGTATACAGCATATTGTTGGATTTTACTTCTTAATCCATTCCGCCAGTCTATTTGTTTTGATTCATGAATTGAGGCCATTAACATTGATGGTTATAATTGATAGATATTGACTCATCCTTGTCATGATGTCTTACTGTTGTTGGCTCTTTTATTTCTTATTTTTCCCCCCTTCCCTTTAGTTTCTTACCTTGCCTGGTGGCTTCACTCTGTTGGGCCTCATAGAATTGTGACCTTAATTGTCTTTTTCTAGGATATTGTTTAGAATTGTTTGGAGTGTGGGTTTGGTGTTCATGAAATTTCTCAGGTGTTCTTTGTTGTGGAAGTATCTAATTTCCCCATTGATTTTGAAAGATAATTTTGCAGTGTACAACAGTCTAGGTTGGAAGTTATTTTCTTTTAGGGCTTGAAATACTTTACTCCAGTCTCTCCTTGACTTGAGGGCTTGTGATAATAAGTCTGCTGTGATTCTGATGGGCTTTCCTTTATATGTGTTTTGTTTCTTTTCTCTAACTGCTTGTAGGATTTTGTCTTCTGTTGGGTTTCTGGAATCTTGACTATTATATGTCTAGGAGTAGATTTTTTTTTTATCGTGACTAGTTGGAGTTCTATGTGCCTCACTTATCTGTATGTCCAATTCTCTACCTCTGTCTGGGAAGTTTTCTACTATTATTTCTGTGAACAGTTTTTTTTAACGTCAATTGTACTTTCTCCTGTTTTTTCGTGGACTCCTATCAGTCTTATGTTATTCTTCTTTGCATCATCTAGCAGCTGCTGGATTGATTTTTCATGGTCTCATACTATTTTTAAGAAATCTCTGTTTTCATGGTCATTAACTGCAATTCTGTCTTCCATATCTGATATTCTATCTTCACATTCCCTTAATGTGCTATGCATACTTTCAATGGAGTTTTTAATCTCCTGGATATCTGTTTGAATCTGTTCCATGGATTTCATTTCTTTCTTATGCTGGGCATTCATGGCTTCCAGCTTGTTTCTGAGCTCATCTATATTTTTATCTGTTTTTGTTCTAGAGCCTCTAATCATGTCTTTCACTTTTCTCACCATCTCTGTAGTTATCTGGGAGATTATTTCTGCTTTGAATTTTTCTAGAGCCTCATTCATCTGTTTTGTTACTTTCTGTGCTATCATTTCAGGGTGTCCCGGTAGTTGATTATCAGACTTTTCCACCTTGTTTCCCCCAGAATTTCCCTTTTGTGGGGTGGAAGTCTGAGTTTGTGCCTTCTTTAAATGTCTTCTCATTTTTGTTTTTGGTATTGTCCTTGGTTTAATTCCTGGGTTGATACTTCGAAGTTGCTTATTGTAAGCATCTTTGTTGCTTGTAGTTAGAACCCTTATGGAATGATTGCTTCTCAGAGGGGTCTTCCAGACATAGCTGGTCTTTAGATTTTGAGTCTCTAATGACTCTGAGGCTATCTCATTTTCATTATACCAGGAAGTACAACTCATTAGATCAATCACAACACCTTAGCCCAAGTGATACAATCAACAACATAGCATCAAGTACATCTTAGAAAAATGACAATTTGTGGTACTTATTAATCTCTCATCTTTAACTCTGTGAATTAAATCAAAATCGAGGACCAAGCCAACATATGTTTATAGTGAATAAACTCTTCAGTATAGCAACTTTACCCTTCGGGATGGGGAGTTAGGAGGAGTTGGGAGGGAGGGATAGGTAGGTAGAAGGATAGGGGAAGGTTAGCATTGAGGCCAGAGTACACAGGTGAGAGAAGTAAAAAGAGAAGAAAAGAAAAATAAAGAAGAAATATGAATTAGGGTCAGAACAGGAACACAAAGAGAGATGAAGAACAGTGGGACAGCAAGGGAGCTAGTGAGAGTGAGAGAGAAAGAAAAGAGAGAAAAATAAAAATTTGAAAAGAGTAGAAAAAAAATTAAAATAAGAACAAAAATACTACTAATAATTTGAAAATAACAAATAAAAGATAAAAATGAAGGGCCTCCTTCAGGTTATGTCTCTGCTGTCACAGTAGACAATGTGGACAGCCGTGTGCAGATACAAGTCAATGAGTCTCAGCAAGCCAGTAGCAGACCTGTGAGATTCAGGCAGATTTCTGGCTGCAAAGTTCCAAGTTGAGCTCCCTGTCCTCCTGCAGGGTTGAACTCTGCAAGGTTCTATTTCAGGTTCCAGCTGCCCTTCCACTGAAGATAGTGCAGGTTCTGATGGGAGGTAATGATCCCTCCAACTTACCAAGTATGGTGGTCTAGTGTGCCTTTATTGCAGAGATTCTCTTCACTTTTCCAGTGGGCTTCAGTTTTCATCAAGTAGCCTGAGAGAGGGCCTCTATGCGTTGTTCACTTTTGCAGCTCTGGACAATGGCCTTTATGTCCCCCTGTGCCTTTGTAGTGTGGAACCAGGCAGTGGCACAGCCAGGAGGTCAGAGGTGGTGAGGGTGGGAGTTGCAGGCACCCATGCACCTCAGCTGCTTGCTGGTAGTTGTGTCGGGGTTCCTCACCATCTCGTTGGTAGTAGGTGGGTGTGGTGAGCCAGCAGAGCCAGGCTCCAGACGCCCAGGGACCTCTCAGCCCTTGTGCCTCAGTTGCTTCTCAATATAGTTTTGATTTGCAGTTCCATGATGACTAAAGATATTGAACATTTTTTTCATATTGTTAATGGTCATTTGTATTTCTGTTGTGAATTGTCTTCTCAGTTCCTTTGCCCATTTTGATTGGATTATTTGTTCTTTTGGAGTTAAGTTATTTTTATCTCTTTCTATATTCTGGGTTTTACTCTTCTGTCATACTAGATGGCAAAGATTTTCTTCCATTCTGTAGGCTATCTCTTTATTCTGTTGTTTCTTTTGCTGTGCTGAAGCTTTTTAATTTATGCAATTGCAATTTTTTTATCCTTAGATATTGGGGTCCTATTCAGGCAGTTATTGACTGTGGCAATATCTTTCAGATAGTATAGATTTCTTGTATTCATTTCCAAGTTTCAGGTCTTATATTTAGGTTTTTGATCCATTTATGTTTATTTTTGTACAGAGACACAGAGATCAAATTTCAATTTTCTGCATATAGATAGTTTTTCCAATACCATTTGTTAGAAGACATTTCCATTTCTCTAGCATATATGTTTGGCCCCTTTGTCAAGATTCAGATGGGTATAGTTGTGTGTATTTATTTCTGTGTCCTTTATTCTGTTGCACTGGCATATGCATCTGCTTTTATGTCAGAACCACGCTGCTTTTGTTGGTGTGGTTCTGTAATATATTTTGAAATTGGGTATTGTGATACCTCCAACATTTTTTGCTCAGGATTACTTTAGCTATTCTGGGTCTTTTGTGTTGTCATACAAACTGTAGGATTGTTTTTTCTAGTTCAGGGAAGAATATATAATTTGAAAGGGATTGTATTGAATCTGTAGATTGCTTTTGGTAGTGTATTTTAACCATATTAATTCTGCTAATCTGTGAACATGGGAGGGTGTTCAATAGTCTAGTGTCTTCTTCAATTTCTTTCTCCAGTGTTTTGCAATTTTCACTGTAGAGGTCTTTTACCTCTTTGTTTAGATTGATTCTATTCTTTGAAGTTATTTTGAATGGAATTGTTTTCCTGATTTCCTCCTTGCCAAGTGTGTTATTAGTATATAGAAAATCTACTTATTTTTTGTTGATTTTTTTATCCTGATATTTTGTTGAATTTGTTTATTAGATCCAAATATCTTTTGGAGGAGTTTTTCTGGTTTTCTAAGTATAGGATCCCTATCATCTGTGCATAAAGATACTTTGACTTCTTTCCTTCCTATTTCTATCCTATTTATACCCCTTTTATTTCTTTTGCCTAATTGCTTTGGTTAAAAAGTTTCAAGTACTACAATTATACTGAATAGGAGTGGTGAGAGTGGACATGTTGGTCTTGTTCTTGATTTTAGAAGAAATGCTTTTAGTTTTTCCCATTAAGTATTATGTTGGTTATGAGTCTGTCCTACATACCCTTCATTATACTGAGATATGATACTTCTATACCTAGTTTCTTCAGGGCTTTTATCATGAAAGGATATTGAATTTTATCTAAAGTTTTTTACTTGAATCACAAATATTTTCATCTCTAGGTTTTCCTCTTAATTTTCCTAATGACATCTTTTTGTGAATAGAAGTTCATAATTTTATTGTTAATGCCTTTATAAAAAATTAATTTTATTGGTACATTTTAGGTATACAATATAATGGCGTTCATCATTGGAAATTTGTACCTTTACATAATCTATCTTGGTTTTTATTTTTTTGCCATTCCCCTGCCCTCCCTTCAACCCTTCCACCTCTCACTATTTTTTTTTTTGATAATCAAACATTTTTCTTTATAAGTAGAGAGTACATTCAGAATAACGATTGAAAGTATAGGAAATACATAAGCCAGGAACACAGTCATTTATTATCACTATCAAATTTTACACACTATACATAAATGCACATTGTTTTATATAACTGGCAGTGCAGTAACACAAATATATTATAAACCCATGATTAATGTATGTACTACAACATTATGACAACTATGACATCACTGGCCATAGAGATTCTTCAGCTCCATTCTAAACTTATGGAACTAGCATTATATATGTATCTGTCATTGACCAAAATGGCATTATGTGGCATATGACTGTGTATTAATGTTGTATAATGTATTTTTTTTGTACTAACTCTTCAAATCCTAATGCCATTTCACTTCATTTAAAATACATGAAGTTAAATAAAATATATATAGAACCCTGAACACCTTTCTTCTTTTTGATTTGTCAGTGCAAGGTTGTCAACTGTCCCTTTTTGGGAGATATATTCTGAAATTATATCCTTGCTACTTATAAGGTTATCTTTTTGAGTGAAGTTGTAATGATAGTAAAAGATCATTTTAGGAAAAATTCTATCTGGAAAAATAAGACAGAAAAATTGCAACAATAATTATTCCTAATGGGTTCAGTATCCCTTCTTCACCTCTTCTGTTTGCACTCCCATTAAGTTTCTGACAGCTTCTGAAGGTTCACTATCAATGTGCTCTTCTCCTCCGTTCTGAGTAGTGAATAATTGAGACTCAGAGTAACATTTTCTTGCCGGAGCTACTATTCTTTTTCTTTTCTTATTTTAGATTCCCACTTCCTATGTATGCCTCTATATTCCTATATATGTATTCATATAATTCTTCTGATATATTTTATGTATTTTAGTTCTAGAATTTCTATTTGAATTTAAAAATTAATATTGCTATTATTCTCCTGAAAGTTAATGTTTTTTCATTCATTGTAATTATATTTTCATTTACCTCCTAAAGCAGATTTATAAATTGTTTAAAATCCTAACTGAAACTCTCCATCTCTCCACTGATAGTTTTGTCTCTTGAGAATGGGTCACATTTTCTCTCTCTCTCTCTCTCTCTCTCTCATCATTGTCAAATATTTCTGAAATGTATCCTGGGCATCATAGATGTTATATTGTGGAGTCTGCGCATTCTTTTTTAGTCTTCTTCAGAGGAATGATTTTCATCAGGCAATTACTTTGATTGAACCAAAAAGAAAATTATGTTTCCTTCGCAGCATCTCAAATTCCACTTTACTGTTCTACATACATGTGCTTAGAGAATTAGCCAGAAATTCTATTTAACTACAGACACAGGATTTAGGTCTCCTTCCTTGAGTTCTATCCTTTCTAAGTTTCCTTCCTCATTTTCCAGAGCTTGTACTCTCCTCAAACTGTCTTCTGGTTCTTTGGTGGAACAACACAAACAAAGAAATAAACAACAATAACACCAGCAGGTTCTTCAAAAAGTTGCCATGTGATGAAATTAGATTGCCCTCAGCCTAGAATTGTGAAGATACCAAATGTTGTTTCCATCTCTCAAGTGTCAAGTCCCTTCCAGAATCTGCCTATTGTTAGTCTCTCTCTCTAGCACTTTTAAGTGGATTGCTTTTTTAATTATTAATTTTAATTGTTAAAAAGTTGTGCACAATTTATAGTTATAATCTGTAGGGCATTTGATCCAATAGGAGCATACTGAGTCATATCAGAAATGAAAAGCATTCTCACAGTTACATAGTATGCAGAATTGGTGTTCTTAATTTCAAACAATGAAGCCCATTTTTGTAAATTCAGCATGAAATAAATATATTGATCATAATCAATGTATGAGCTTTCTAAGGCTATCATAATAAAATGCCACAAACAGAAGACATTTACTTTCTCACAATTTTGGAGGCTAAAAGTCCAAGATCAAAGTGTCAGCAGATTCAGTTTCTTTTGAGTCTTCTCTCCTTGGGTTGCAGATGGCCACCTTCTTGGTTTGACCTTACTTGGTGTTTTGTGTCTCTGTACACGTCTAAAGGACTTAAGAGGATGTACTATTTCGAAATATGCCAAAGTGATACAGTGTGGTTTTTTTATAAAATTAATAACAATAATTTTACTCACAGAAGAAAATCTTCTGCCTTTACAATTTCTTCCCCCCCCCATTAACTTTATTGGTACATTTTAGGTATATAATACAGTTACATTCATCATTGGGATCTTGTACCATTACATGAGTCTCTTGGTTCTTACTTTTTTCCCCTTCCCTTGCCCTCCCTTCACCCCCTCCACCCTTACCTATTTGCAAAGACCTTGTTTCCATTTTTTTCCTCTTCTCATATTTTCTCCTTTCTCTTTTTTCCCTTCCCCTACCCCTCCCAATTCCCCTGCTCTTTTAGACCTTTTCTTCCTGTTACACAATATCAGTTATACATTTTTTAAATTACAATATTAAGATCTAGGAGACATTACCACAGATTTTACAGAATTTAAGAGGATATAGAAAGCATATTACAAAAGTCTGTTTTGAGACAAATTTGACAACTTCTAAGAAGTAACTTAGAAGACAAATTAATGAAACTAACTCTGGAGGAAATATAAAATTTGAATAGCACCTATTAAAGAAAGTATATTCCTAGCTTGAAAACTTACCTATATGACAACAGCAGGCTCATATACATTTTAACTGATAAATTATATCAAACAATTAAAGCAGAACAAAGAAGGAACACTTCTTCCCTCATTTTAGGAAATCAACATTGTGCTAATCTTAAAATTGGATAAAAATAATAGAAGAAAAAAGTATGGACATACATAGAAAGTTGTTTAACAAAACAAACTATTAGAAGTCAGATCTGGCAGGATGTAGAAAGTGGTTTTGTTATAGGGATGGTAGTGTTGGTTCAGCGTTGGAAGATCCACCCCCAAAAGTCATCATTTTAACAGAGAAAAGGAAAAAGCCATATGATCCTGTCAGTAGTTGGAGAAAAAGTATTGGATTAAATTCTACAGCTGTTCATGGTAAAAGCTATCAGGAGACTAGAAGTAGAACAGAAACTT
The DNA here is from genome assembly GCF_053883595.1 of Heterocephalus glaber. Taxonomy (NCBI): domain Eukaryota; kingdom Metazoa; phylum Chordata; class Mammalia; order Rodentia; family Bathyergidae; genus Heterocephalus; species Heterocephalus glaber. Next base: position 10,434,940 of record NW_028258406.1, on the reverse strand, counting down.
CTCAACAGATTAAAGACATGTACTCCATACTTCCAATGAGAACACCTTGTATGAATGGAGAAGATACAATGCTTTCTCCTTAAGGTGGGGAACAAGGGCAGATATACTTACTCTCCATCTGTCCATTAAACTTTGAAACCTAGTCCACACCAAAATAGTCTGGCAATAAAATGACACAACTAGGATAGGACTGGCACAGCAGAAGCAAAACTTTATATGCAGATGAAATGATCATCTACAGAGAAAATACTAAGAAATCTCTAGGAGGCCCTAGAACTTGTACTTGAATTTAGCAGGATTAGAAAACACAAGGCATATATAAAAATTCAGGTCTGTGTATACTTGCTATAAATGAAGAATTGGATATTGCAATTTAAAAGTTATGTAGGAGTACAAAGGACCCAGAAAAGCTAAAAACAAAAACAAAAACACAAACAGTGTTGGAAGAGGTTTAGTACCTAATTTTAAGACTTCTTTTAAAGCTACAGTAATCAAGGCAGTGTTGGTGTAAGGAAAGACATATAGATCATTGGAATAAAACAGAAAATCTAGAAATAGAACCATACGTAAATAGTCCACTGAGTTGAAAGATTATTTAACATTAGCATTTTATAGAATATAAACTCAATTCAAGAGCCAAGGAAGAGATAGTGTCTTCAGCAAATGGCACTAGAACACCTGGTATCCGTATATAAAAAATTAACCTCAATCCTTTTTTTCCATACATGAAAATAACTTGAAGGGATCTATGAACCTAAATAAGAAAGCCTAAAAGTATAAAACTTTAAGAAGAAATTATAAGGGAAAATATTTATGAATTCAGGTAGGCAAGAACTACCTAGAATACAAAAACCGTGATATATAAAAAAAACTGATAAATGCGATTCCATCAAAATTTAGAACTTTAAATGACATCATTAAAATAAAAAGTAGTCCTTAAACAGACCATATTTCCAATGCATATAACCTATAACCAGAATATATAAAGAATTTTTAGAGCTCATTAATAGACAACCCAATTAAAATGTAGACATAAGAAGATGATAAATAGCCAGTATAGCACAAGGAATGGTGTGCAACTCTAGAATCAGAAAAATACTAATCAGTACAATAACAAGATTAAATTATACACTCATTAAGGAGATGAAGTTCAAAGTTTTAAAAGCCTTGTCATGACTTTTTCTTTTTGTTGGATTCTCCTCCTTTGCGTTTAATTTGTCATGCCCCATGGATTCATTCTGCTGGGTTTCCTGGGGTTGTGATCCTCATTGTCTCTTCCTAGGGTATTGTCTAAAATTTTTTGGAGTGCCGGTTTGGTATTCATGAAGTTCCTGAGGTACTCTTTGTCATGAAAGTATCTTATTTCTCCATCCATTTTGAAAGATAGTTTTGCAGGGTACATCAATCTGGGTTGGAGGCTTTTTTCCTTTAGGGCTTGAAATACATCACTCCAAGCTCTTCTTGCCTTGAGGGTTTGCATTGAGAAGTCTGCTGTGATTCTGATGGGCTTTCCTTTGTATGGGATTTGTTTCTTTTCTCTCACTGCTTGTAGAATTTTATTCTTCTGTTGGATTTCTGGAATCCTAACTATTATATGCCTATGTGTAGATTTTTTTTGACTAAGACTAGCTGGAGTCCTATATGCCTCACTTATCTGTATGTCAAGTTCTTTTCCCCTCCTTGGGAAGTTTTCTGCCATCACTTCTGTGAAGAGTTTTTTATTTCATCTGCACTCTCTCCTGTTTCTTCATTGACTCCAATCAGTCTTATGTTACTCTTCTTTGCATCGTCTAGCAGCTGCTGGATTGATTTCTTGTTTTCCCTTACAATTTTAAAGCAATTTTTCTTTTCCTCCTCACTAATTGCAATTTTATCTTCTATATCTGAAATTCTATCCTCACATTGGTTCATTCTGCTGCACAGACTTTCGATGGAGTTTTTAATCTCTTGGAAATCTGTTTGTATCTGTTTTATGGATTCCATGTGTTTCCTATGTTGGGATTCCATCATATTTCTCAGATCCTCTATTTTTTTATCTGTGTCCTCTCTGGATTTATTAATCATGTCTTGCCCCATAAGCAAAATCTTTGCTGTTATCTGAGTAATTATTTCTGATTTCATTTTTCCCAGATCCTCTTTTGTTGCCAGTTCAGAGAGTCCAGGTGGTTAAGTATCAGATTGTTCCATCTCGTTTCTCTTTGGGGTTACTGTAGGTGATCCAGAAGTCTGTTTTTGAGGCTTGTTTATGTGTCTTCTCATTTCCACGGGGGCAGGGGGTGCTTCTGGCACCCACGCGGCTCACCTTCTCTGCCCTAGGAGCTTGGGATGGCAGTGGGGAGCTTCCTTCCAGGTGCTGGGACTGGCTGAGCTTCTCTGCCCTAGGAGCTTGGGATGGTTCTGAGCGAGGTTCCTTCTGGGTGCTGGGACTGTCTCACCCTCTCTGACCTAGGAGTCTGGGATGGAGGCGGGGAGCTTCCTTCCAGGTGCTGGGACTGGCTGAGCTTCTCTTGATACAGTGAATATTTTAAACTGAAGACATTATACAAACTATAGTTGCAGCAAGGGCCATTGAAGCTACATTTCTCTATAAGTAGCTGGGCATAAAAACCCCTCCAGAAGCTAGCTTCCCTGAATTAGGGTGAGAATGTAGCCTTTACCCCTAGAGCTTGGTAACTGGAGCCTCAAAAGACCTGACTAAATAACCTCATTATCTTTCACTAACTTCACATTTCCCCATTTATCTCTTAGAGAATTCCATAGAATTTACTACCCTAGTCCAGAGATCCATTTCTTTGCAAATTCATTGTTTGTCTAAATAGTATAAAAGTGTTTTTGCTTTTCCCATTTCTTCAGATTTCACTTTCTTGCAGAGATCCCCATACACATGTAAAATCAATGAAACATGTATGCTTTCCCCCTGTCAACCTGTCTTGTGTTAATTTGGTTTCAGGATCCAAGCAAAGAGTTCGTATAAGAACTAAGGGAGGCTAGACTATGTGTACCTGTTGTGTTTTCCAGTTATAAGGGGACCAGTTGGTCCCCACCCTAAAGACCTAATTTTTACCTTAATTACCTTTTTAAAGGACCTGTTTCTAAATACAATCACATTCTGAGGCACTGCAGGTGAAAATTTCAATCTGCAAATTTGGGCAGGCACACAACAATCAGGTACCTAAATTATCCAAGACAGCTTAAAGGAAATTGAGGCAGTGACAACTATGAGTTTTAAACCACATGAGAGTTCCATGGAATCAGTATTTCTACCATGACTGAACATAGAGGATTTAATTTGTTTCTTGAAGTTGAGCATTGACTACACTTCAAAGCCAGTGTAGTTTTTGAAAGTTAGATTGGTGTATCTATCAATGGCTTTCCATTGTTTCCTGCACTTTTGCCACATGAATTCCCAAAGTCTCCTGTACAGTGGACCCCAGAAATTCACAGGGATTACGTTCTTAATGCACCCACGAATTGTGAAAAACTGTAAATTTCAAATATGGTCAGAAAAATGCCTTTAAATGACAATTTTTATAATTTCAATCCTAAATATGCTATGTCTCCTGCAGTTATATAATTTAATTTAATAAAATATTGTATTAATAAAGCCTTAGAAAGTGCAGGGTGTTTTGGTAGCAATTGAGGGATCTTAGTGCTTTAAGAAGAACAATACTGCCAACACTCCAGGTAGCTACAGGCGGTAGAGCAACCTGTTATGATGCAGGAATGCTGGTACATCTGCTAGAGATAGGTTACAGGGCAGCATCCAATCAGCAGCAGGGAGAACAGAATAACCCTCTCAGATTGGATACTTGCAAACTTTCCCCTAAAAAGCAATTGAAGGGATATTTGTGACTTCCATGAAATTTCAGGGGTTTCTGTGAACAATTATTAGTTAGGTGCTAAGGAAAAGTCTGGACTGAGGCCACAGACTGAATTGTAACTTCCTGGGAGCATGCTATACATAAATCTTATTGGTGAATGAAGGTCATATACCTATGCCCCAGTGACAAGAAGGTGTACCAGAGTGAACTTTTCACTTCTACATAGGGAAGAACAGACTAAAATGATGCAGATGTCCATAAACATAAAAAAGTACACAGTTCCTATGTGGCCAAATATAACAAAAAATATCGTGCTTCCTGGAGCAATTGCATAACAACAAAATTAGTTCAGAGTTTTAAACAAATTTTTGGATGTGACACAAATTTTCATTATTATGTTGGTAACTTCTAAATGTGTAACAAAAGTAAAAGAATATTCTTAAACAATTTCATGCTAATAATTTAAAAAAATTAAAATATGGAGGTTTTTCTAGGAAACATGTTACCTCACTTAAGAAGCATAATAAAGAATCCTTCATGAGAAAAATTTTAAACATTTGTCAAAGAACTGTCTCATCCCTAAAATATTAGACCACGAGGGCATTAGGGATTAGTTCTTTGACCTTCAAAGAAAAGACATTTTTTTTGGGAACATTTACTATTTTCCAGAGCATAGATAAAAATAGAAGACTTTCTAGTTCATTTTGCTAAGTGAGACTAGCCAGTTGCCAGCTTTTCAGGAGGCAATAGTTATCACATTCATATACGTAATAAAGGTGTGGGAAGCGGCTGAAATGCTGGGACAGACCTGTTACCAACCCTAGGCCTGAAGGGGCGAGGGAAAGGTGATTGTGAGAACCTAGAAGAAAGGCTGGGCAGGAGCTGCAATATTTGTTCCTGGGACTCAAACAGCTTCTATTGACCTTGCAGAAAAGAGGCTGGGACAATAGATGGCTTTACCTCATTCTCCATCTACCTTCCAATATCTTCTTGGGTTACTCACTGGCCAAACCCAACCAGAATCCATAGGTCAACGGAGTCTGTTCATGTTATCCACAGGAATCAGCCTCCAAGGGTAGAAAGCAGGAGGAGAAAAGTGGAGGATGGCTCTGGATAGGTAAATGGAAGTCCAATTGCACATCACAACACAATATGCCTTGAGTACAATCTGCAAAGATAGCACAAAATACACATAGAGAACAATTTAACCTATGAGTATAGATTTAATCTATGAGTATAGATTTAACCTATGAGTATAGATATCAAAGTAACATATTAGTAAATAATGTTCAGAACAGTTATGAAGTTTTGGTACTGAATTGGGTGTTTCCCCAATTCCTTATGCTTTTCTAGGAACCTTATTTTCAATTCTTTAGGTTTCAAGGGAAATTCCTGTCCTCTCCATCCCCCTTTCATTCTCTTCCCCAAGGGAGCAGAAATAACATGCTCAACTGATAAGTGTTAGAGACAGCGCTAGGCCTACTGGATCTATTTTTTTAATTTATATATTAATTGGTATATTTTAGGTATATAATACATTTACATTTATCATTGGGTGTTTGTACCTGAACATGATGTATCTTAGTTCTTATTTTTCCCCCATTACCTATGTGCCCTTCACCTCCACCACCCTTCCCTGTTTACATAGACTTTGTTTCCATTTTTTTTCCTTTCTCATAACTTTTCCTTTCCCTTCTTCCCTTTCCCCTTCCCCTCCCACCACCCCTACCCCTTTGGACCTTTTCCTATTTCAAATTATCAATTATTCATTTTAATCATTTTCATCCTTATTTACACTTTCAGTTTCTCACACTAGAGATACTATTCAGTATTTACACATGTGTGTCCTATTTATTTCACTTAAGAGTATGGCCTCAATATGCATCCATTTAGCTATAAATGACTCTAGTTTCTTGTTCTTTATGGCTGAGTAGTACTCCATTTTATAAAATAACCACATCTTCTTTATCCAGTTTCCAGTTGATGGGCACTTGGGCTGTTTCCAAACTTTAGCTATTACAAACTGTGCCGCTATAAACATAGGTGCACATATATCGCTGTGGTACGATTCTTTTAATTCTTTGGGGAAGATACCCAGTAGGGGAATAGCTGGGTCAAATGGGACCTCTAGTCCTAGTTCTTTGAGATATCTCCATATGGATTTCCACAGTGGTTGCACCAGTCTGCACTCCCACCATCAATGGAGAAGCTCTCCTTTCTGTCCACACCACTGCCAGCATTTGTTATTTGTTGATTTCTTGATAGCAGCCATTCTTTGTGGGGTGAGGTGGAATCTCAGTGTTGTTTTCATTTGCATCTTTCAAATGATCAGTGATGTTGAACATTTTTTCATATATTTATTTGCTGTTTTTACTTCTTTGTCTGATAAATGTCTGTTCATTTCAAATGCCCATTTTTGAATTGGGTCTTTGAATTTGGGGGGTCTGATTTTTTTCAATTCTTTATATATTCTAGATAGTAGACCTTTGTCTGAGGTATAACTGTTAAAAATTTCTTCCCATGTTGTAGGTTGTCTCTTAGCTCTGTTGGTAGTTTCTCTTGCAATGCAGAAGCTTTTTAATAAGATGAGATCCCAGTTGTTGATTTTTTGTGTTAGCTCCCGTGCTACTGGAGATTTGTTCTTAAAGTCTTTTCCTATGCCAATATCATTGAGAGTTCTACCTAACTTATCTTCCAATAAGTTTACTGTTTCTGTCTTGATATTTAGCTCTTTAATCCACTTTGATCATAGTTTAGTGCATGGTGATAGGTCTAGTTTTAATCTTTGGCAGGTTGACATCCAGTTTTTCCAACACCATTTATTGAACAGGCTATCTTTCCTCCAATAAGGGTGGTTGGCTCCTTTGTCAAAGATGAGGTGGCTGAGTATAGCTGGAGTTGTTTCTGCATCTTCTAATCTATTCCACTGATCTTCAGGTCTGTTTCTTTGCCAGTACCATGCTGTTTTTATCACAGTAGCTTTGTAGTATAGTTTCAAGTAGGGGATTGTGAGACCCCCTGCCATGTCTCTGCTCCCTAGAATTGCTTTTGCTATTCTAGGTTTCTTCTGCTTCCAAATGAATTTTTGGATTGTTTTCTCTAGTTCTGTGAAGTATACTGTTGGAATTTCAATCAGTATTACATTAAATCTATATAGTAGTTTTGGAAGTATAGCCATTTTCACTATATTGATTCTTCCTACCCAGGAACAAGGGATATTTTTCCATTTTCTTATATCCTCTTTGATCTGCTTTTTCAGGGTGCTGTAGTTTTCAGTGTAGAGGTCTTTTGCTTCCTTTGTTGGGTTGATTCCTAGATAATTCATTTTTTTACATGCTATTGTGAAAGGAATTATTTCCCGAATTTCTCTCTCAATGGGTCTGCTATTTGCATATAAGAAGGCTATTGTTTTTTGAGTGTTGACCTTATATCCAGATACTCTACTGAATCTGTCAATTAGGTCTAGAAGACTTTTGACTGAGTTTTTTGAGTCTTTTATGTAAAGTACCATATAATCAGCAAATAATGACAGTTTCCCTTCATCCTTTCATATCTTTATTCCTTTTATTTCTTTCTCTTGTCTAATTGCTATGGCTAATGTTTCCAGAACAATATTGAACAGGAGTGGTGATAGTGGATATCCTTGTCTTGTTCCTGATTTTAGCGTGAAAGTTTTCAATTTTTGACCTTTTAGTATGATGTTGGCTGTTGGTTTTTCATAGATAGCTTTAATCAAGTTGAGATAAAGACCTTCTATTCCAATTTTCTGTAGTGTTTTTTTATCATAAATGGGTGCTGGATTTTGTCAAATGCCTTTTCTGCATCTATTGAGATGATCATATGGTTTTTGTCTTTGGCTCTGTTAATATAGTGTATTACATTTATTGATTTACAGATGTTGAACCATCCTTGCATCCCTGGGGTAAATCTGACTTCGTCAGGGTGTATGATCTTCTTGATGACCCTCCACATTCTGTTTGCCAGTGTCTTATTGAGGATGTTTGCATCTATGTTCATTAGGGAGATTGGTCTGTAGTTCTCTTTTTGGGTTGGGTCTTTCCCTGGTTTTAGAATCAAAGTAACATTTGCTTCTAGGAAAGAATTTGGAAGCCTTGCTTCCCTTTCAATTTCCTTGATGAGTTTAAAGAGTAATGGTGATAGTTCCTTTTTAAATGTCTTGTAGAATTCAGCAGTGAACCCATCAGGACCTGGGCTTTTCTTTGTTGGTAAATGTTTTATTACATTTTCAATTTCACTCATTGTTACTGGGGTGTTTAGAATTTCTATATCTTCTTCATTTAACTTTGGCAATTCATATGTATCTAGGAATCTGTCCATTTCTTCTATGTTTTCCATTTTATTAGAGTACAGGTTCTCAAAGTAGGTATTGATGATCTTCTGAATTTCTGCTGGATCTGTTGTGGCTTCTCCTTTTTCATTCTTAATTGCATGGATTTGAGCCTTTTTTTCCCCTTTTTTGATAAGCTTGGCTGAAGGTTTATCGATTTTATTTATTCTTTCAAAAAACCAGCTCTTTGATTCATTGATTTTTTTTGTATCATTCTCTTTGTCTCCATTGCATTGATTTCTGCTCAGATCTTTATAATTTCCTTTCTTGTATGAGCTTTGGGTTTGTTATGCTCTTCTTTTTCTAGGAGCTTCAGGTTCTGCATTAGGTTATTTAACTGAGTTCTCTCTGTTTTCCTAATATGGGCATTCACTGCTATGAATTTCCCATGTGGAGCTGCTTTCATTGTGTCCCACAGATTCCTGTATGTTGTACTGGCATTATCATTTACTTGTAGAAACTGTCTAATTTCTTCTTTAATTTCCTCTGTGACCCATTGGTTGTTCAGGAGGGTGTTATTCAATTTCCATGTGTTTGTGCATGTTTTGCAGTTTCTTATGTTACTGATCTCCAATTTTACTGCACTATGGTCTGATAATATACAGAGGATAACTTCAGTTCTTTTACATTTACTTAGATTTGCCCTATGACCTAGCATGTGATCTATTTTGGAGAATGACCTGTGTGCAGCTGGAAAGAATGTGTATTCCAATTTTGTGGGGTTGAACACTCTATAAACATCCCTTAAGTCCATTTGTTCAATAGCTTGGTTCAGTTCTAGAATTTCATTGTTAATTTTTTTCCTAGATGATCTGTCTATTTGTGATAGGGGGGTGTTGAGGTTCCCCACTACAATTATGTTATTGTTTATTTGGTTTTTCATGTCCATTAGTATTTGTTTTGTATAGCTGGGGGCATTTGTATTTAGTGCATAAATATTTAGGATTGTCATCTCTTCCTTTTGGATTGTTCCCTTCACAAGAATGTAGTGACCATTTTTGTCTCTCTTAATTAGTTTTGGTTGAAATCTACTTTGTCTGCAAATAAGATTGCTACCCCCGCTTTTTTCTGGCTTCCTGTCACATGGAGAACTGTTTTCCATCCTTTTACTTTCAGTCTATGAATTTCCTTTTGACTTACGTGTGTTTCTTGTATACAGCATATTGCTGGATTTTGCTTCTTTAATCCATTCTGTCAGTCTGTTTCTTTTGATTGGTGAATTGAGGCCATTAACATTGATAGTTATAATTGAGAGATATTGACTCATTCTCGCCATGATGTTTTATTGTTGTTGGCTCTTTTATTTCTTATTTTTCCCCATTTCCCTTCAGAGCCTTACCTTGCATGGTGTCTTCTCTCTGTTGGCCCTCATGGAGTTGTGACCTTAATTGTCTTTTTTTAGGATATTGCATAAAATTGTTTGGAGTGCTGGTTTGGTGTTCATGAAAGTTCTCAGGTGTTCTTTGTCGTGAAAGTATCTAATTTCCCCATTGATTTTGAAAGATACTTTTTCCAGATACAACACTCTAGGTTGGAAGTTATTTTCTTTTAGGGCTTGAAATACTTCACTCCAGGCTCTCCTTGATTTGAGGGTTTGTGTTGAGAAATCTGCTGTGATTCTGATGGGCTTTCCTTTTTAGGTGATTTCTCTAACTGCCTGTAGAACTTTATTCTTCTGTTAGGTTTCTGAGATTTTTTTTTTTTTTTTTTTTTTGGCACCAGCGATCAAACTCAGGACCTTGTACTTGCAAGGCAGGTGTGGGAACCACTGAGCTAAATCCCCGGCCCATCTGGGATCTTGACTATTATATGTCTAGGTTTAGATTATTTTTGATTGTGGCTGCGTGGAGTTCTATATGCCTCACTTATCTGTGTGTCCAGTTCTCCACTTCTGTCTGGGAAGTTTTCTACTATTACTTCTGTGAACAGTTTTTTTTATGTCTATTGTACTTTCTCCTGTTTTTTCATGGACTATCAGTCTTATGTTATTCTTCTTTGCATCATCTAGCAGCTTTTGAATTGATTTCTCATGGTCCCTTACTATCTTTAAGAAATTTCTGTTTTCATGGTCCTTAACCATGATCTTGTCTTCTATATTTGATATTCTATCTTCAGATTCTCTTAGTCTGCTCTGCATGCTTTCAATGGAGTTTTTAGTCTCCTGAATATCTGTTTGAATCTGTTTCATGGATTCCATTTCTTTCTTATGTTGGGCGATCATGGTTTCCATTTCTTTCTTATGCTGGGCATTCATGGCTTCCAGCAAGTTTCTTTTTCTTTTCTTTTTTTTTTTTGGTACCGGGATCAAACTCAGGACCTTGTGCTTGTGAGGCAGGCACTAGAACCACTGAGCTAAATCCCCGGCCCAGCAAGTTTCTGATCTCATCTATTGTCTTATCTGTTTCTGCTACAGAGCCTCTAATCATGTCTTTCACTCTACTCACCATCTCTGTATTTATCTGGGAGATTATTTCTGCTTTGAATTTTTCTAGAGCCTCACGGATCTGTTTTGTTACTTCCTGTGCTATCAGTTCAGGGTGTCCAGGTGGTTGATTATCAGACTTTTCCACCTCATTTTCCCCAGAATTTCCTTTTTGTGGCATGGAAGCCTGCATTTGTGCCTTGCTTAAATGTCTTCTCATTTTTGTTTTTGGTACTGTCCTTGGTTTAATTCCTGGGTTGATATTTCAAAATTGCTTAATGCAAGTATTTTTGTTGCTTGTGTTTAAAACCCTTGTGGAATGATTGCTTTTCAGAGGTGTCTTCCAGATATGGCTTGTGTTTAGGTTTTGAGGCTCTAATGACTCTGAGGCTATTTTATTATACCAGGAAGAAAAACTGATTAGATCAATCACAACATGTTAGGCCAAATGATACAATCAGCAATACCATAGCATCAAGTTCAGGTTAGAAAATGACAATTTGTGGTAGTTATTAGTCTATCACATTTAACTATGTGAAGTATATTCCCCTGTGCCTCTGTAGTGTGGGACCAGGTAGCAGAAGAGCCAGAAGGTGGGGGGGGGCAGTGGAACTGGGCCTTGCAGACCTCCGCACAGCTAAGTGGAGTGCCGGATGGAGGCGGGGCTCCAAGCTGCTCTTGGGACCTCACCGTGGGTGGCCAGGAACCAGGATGCAGCCGAGGAGCTTTACTTACGCTGCTTGGAGGACCCCCACCCCTCGCTATTTACAAAGACTTTGTTTCCATGAGAAAATGAAAAAATGAAAAGTTTTTTTGGAGTAATTTGTTGTTCTTTGATGTTATTGAAAAATATCTTTTTGCAATTTTCATAAGATACAGTATTTTGTTATACATAATATTTGTATGTTGAGAGTTATTTTCTTTCAGCATTTATTTATTTATTTTGGTACTGGGGATTGAACTCAGGACCTTGCACTTGAGGCAGGCACTGGAACCACTGAGCTAAATCCCTGGCCCTCTTTCAGCATTTAAAGATGTTATTCCATTATCTTCTGGATGCTATTATTTTATTTTTGAAGTTAATGTCAGTTGTATTTTTGCTCTCCTGAAGGTAATCTGTCATTTTTTTTTCCTTTGGACTGCTTTTCAATGTTTTCTTTCTTTATTTTTCAGTGCTTTTACTCTGCTAGTTTCCAAAGAGGTCCCTCTAGTGGATTATGCCCCCTGGGGCTTATGCCCTAATGAGAGTCCCTCTCTTTAATCTGGACACCCATATGCCTCAGTTTTTAGCAATAAAGTATATCAGTTTTGACTTCAGAGGCCCAGGTGTTAAAAATCTTGCATGTCCTCTTGAAACACTCACCTTTCTGCTGTTCCCTTTAGGAAGTTAATTGTTAAAAAGGGCAACTGTTCAGACCACTGCATTATAAAGGATCCAAGCCACATGCAGCAGCCCTGGAAGAACCTAGAAGAAAGATTTCCTGGAGTGGGGAGATAGATAGAAGATTGAGCACATTCTGGAAATCACCCAGGTAAGCTTTCAGACGATGTAGTCTTGCCACTCTGATTGCGACTGCTTTCAGAGACCCCCATATAACCGTGTAATTAACGTTGGTTAATGCACAGAACTAAGAACTAATAACAAATTACTTTAGGGGACTGGTTAGGGTATGGTTCATTGAATAGTAATATAACAGAAAATAATATCTAGAAGTAGGATGTCATTGTAGCAAAACCTTAAAACATATAGCTTCAGTTTTGTGACCACAGGACAGGAAGAAACCGGAAGATCCTCAGGGAATTGTTGATAGAAAGGTTAAAGACGAAGAAGAGTCTGTTACTAGAGGGAAAGGAAAGCCATGTTATGCAGTGGCAGAAAATTTAGCATAACTTGTGTGAAACAACATGGACAATAGAAAATCTACCTGCAAAACTGAGTAAGAGATTTCCAGATAGAAGGTCAGAAGGATAATTGGTTATTTTTAATCAATGTAAGTTTAAGTATTATGGAAAAGAGAAAATTACAGAGATGCTAAAGAAGTTTTCTAATTTAAAGCAGAAATTACAGAAGTATTGAAGGCTTACTAGGTATGAAAGTAAAACTATACCTGATTCCTGGCCTTTCCATATTGCAAAGGCTGTCAGTACAACACCTGATCTCAGGGCAAAGATTTTCTTAAGGGTGCAACTGCAAGGCCCATTAAGATTTCAGAAAGGTTTAAGGGCGTGTTAGAATTTTAAGGGTGTTAATTCTCACTTTAAGCACCAGGGAACTAAAACCTGTGTAAAAGAGATTGCTGATGGAGTGAACCCTGGGACTACTCATAGTAGTAAAAAATCTTTAAAGATAATTATACTGACAGAATCACCACAAGCTTAGACTAAAAGGGAGTTCAAAGTGAAGAGTTTTCTAGGTTCCTGATCGTCCCTGAGCAAGAATCAGGCCGAGTCATCTACTTAGCTGCAAACATGGACTTTTTCTTTTTTTATATTTAAAAGCATTTATTCTTACATATTTGATAGTTTTAATACTATTGCAAGTCATATGCATATTTAATTTCATTGTGAGCCTTTGTTGTTAGTATATACAAATATGGTTGATTTTTGAACTTTGATTTAGTACCAGAGAAAATTGATAACATTAATTTTAGCAATTTTTTAATCTCTTGGATGTTCTACACACATATTCATACAATCTCGAATCATTAACTCTCATTTCATTCTTTCTAAATCTTATTTTTTGCTTGTTTAGCACATTGAAATCAAAGTTAAATAGAAAATAGCAACAACTTGTAGCCTTTAAGATCATCAAAAAGTGTTATGTTATTAATAAGTATGCTTGTTATAGGTTTTCTAAAAGTAGTCTTTAAAGGAGTAAAAAAAGTTTTGCTCTAGTTTGCTGGACTATGTCCAGGAATTTTTTTCTACCAACAGTATATTTATTTATTTTAAAATTAGAAGAGAAAACAAGCTATTGAATTATTTAACATTTCAAAGTTAAATAAAAATTTTACTTTTTTCTTTGTGGGATTGTCTTAAGCCTGTGTTTAAATTGCACTGGGACTACCATGTTTTTTCAAGATGGAGTGTTTAGAAAATTGTTCATGTTTCAAGAATTATTGACTATCTTCTTTTTCAGTTTACTTTTTAATTATTTTTACTTTTATTTATTTATTTTTTATGAACTGTTTCTTGTGGCAAAGGAAGTTTGGATTTAATAACCAAGAGGGAGGAGAAACACTTTAGACAGTATAAATAAGAGCTATGGAAAACAACTCCCAGAACTGAGCCCTAATCAAGCACCTGGTAACATATGAATAACTGGATTTCAGAATTGCTTGTGTCCGTAACCACCATGTGATTCTTGTTCCCTTATCTCCCTCATCTTCATCTAAGCTCCTGTCTTTTTGAGTAGCAAGGTATATTACAGTTATACAGTCTTATCCCTGTATGATGAGTGTTTGAATGGTGCATAATTTTCGTGTAGTTTGCAGGTCCTCAGATTGAGAGAAACTTCCTTCAAGAGGCTACCCCTGAGCGATTGCACTTGACAAGGATTATCTATGATGGGCTTGATTTAAATGCTGCTGTGTGCTGTCTTCTCACTATGGGAAATTTAGAAATAAGCAGATCTTTTAGGGGGAATGCTGCACAAAATATTGGCTCACTTATCTGTAGTTCTCTTTTGTCGAGAGTCTTGTATCTCATATAATTGTTTTTGATATGTAGAAGATTTTTTTTCATCCTATCCTTCTCTATCTGCCCTTAGTAAGAAGCTTGGTGTCATGCAAGCTACACCCTTATAGTTCCAGCATTCCAAGCCTTTATTTTGAGAACATTCTTAACTTACACATTGTTACCTTTTAAAGGAATCAAAGAAAAAATTTTCTCTAGCCAAGAAGAGTGCTTTTAATCAGCTAGTACATTTTTATCAAGTAGGCCCAGTGAGCTATATAATTGTTTATGTTCTCCTCTTTGCACTTCTGTTTTATTTATAACAAAATGTATAAGATTTTATTAAAGTTTTCCTTGGGGAGGGATCCTAGATTCATATATGGCTTTTGTCATTTATTCATTCAAAATACTGTATTTTTGTAATCTTTTAAAAATCTATTTTGGGTTAAGATTGTCTGTAAATTGTCTTACAGATTTTTGAGTTGGAGGTCAGTTGAAGCTTAGCAATCACGGAGGACTCTTTCTTACAGGTTACCCAATGTGTCAAAGTCAGTGTTTACATAATCATGAGGAGTCTTTGAAGCCAGTGGAGGGTAACATTAGTCAGATCTTTGACTAACTATCTATACTGCTTCTGAAAGGAAAACTACTTATCCATGGGAGGTAAATAAGTTTTCTAGGCAATAAATTACTTCTCTCAAGATCATAAAGGCTTCACTGGTGTCTTAGAAAATGGTATTTAAATATCTGGGACAGACACTTAACTCATTGTCAGAAGAGAGATTTATGTTACCCCTGGTAGTCTACCACTTAGATTTTTTTGACAACAAAGCTGTTATGGTTTAAATTAGAAGTGTTACCCAAAAGTCTCATGTGTTCAAAGATGGGACTTTTGGAATGTGATTAGATCATGCAGATGCTCAACTAATCAGTAGATTAACTCACTGATCAATTCATAGCTGAACATACTGCTAGGAGGTGTAGTCTGGTTGGAGAAAGTAGGTCACAGGGTAATGAGTGGCGGGGTATATTCTTGTCCCCAGCCCCTTTCTTTCTCTCTGTGGTTCTTTTCAGTTCCCCCTGCTTCCTGGTTGCCATGAGGTGAGTGGTTTTCCTCCACAATGCCATTGGAGCTAGCCAAATGTTGGCTGAAAGTTCTGAAACTGAGAGCCAAAGTAAATCTGTTGTCTATTAAACTATGAATGTCAGGTACTTTGGTCACAAAGGCAAAAAAGGTCACCAATACACAGACTGCACTGTAAATACAATAAGGTGGAATATAACCAGGATTAGAAGAAGGCATTCCTTAATTCAATGTATTTGTCTGGGGAATAGCATCATATGCATTGTAGCTTACAAAGCATGTTCTCTTAAAATCTATTTCATGTGATCTGTATGTGATAAGTGTAAAATAACTACATATGCCAGTACTAATTTCCTTGTGTTTCTTCCTTTTCCTTCTCTTCATTTCCATTACTCACTGTGCACCATTCTGTTATTCAAACTAAATAAATCAGAAACCACAGTGTCTCTATTGCTGACAAGAGCAATAACAAAATATTTAATTACCAGATGGTACTAATCAATCAGAACAGTTGCCTGACCAGTCGAAATAGTGTCTGACCAATCAGAAGGTGGCTCAATCAATCTGAAAAGTGGGCAGGTGTGAGCAACAGATACAGCTGTGCCTGAAGCCAACTCTGGTCATGGCCACCTTTTTTTCTAAACAAGATAAAGTAAGAAGCCAAAACTCAATTCTTCTGCTCCCTTAGTCTGTTATCTAGTAGATCATGTTATGCAATAAACTACAACTTTCATTCTTTGTCTGAAGGGTTTTTTTTCTGCTGCAAGATGTTCAAAACAGAAGCTGCCATAAGTGAAAGGCTGTCTTGGTACAATTTATTTCCTTTGAAGTTAAAAAAGAATTTAGAAAGAAAACATTCACCTTATCACACTCCTCAGTTTTCTTGATGGAAGTCTCTAGGGTAATGAAACAGTTGGTGACTTTTGAGCAAGAGGAATAAGAGCAAGGAGATAATTCAGTGTTTCCTTTTGTCATTTAAATGGAAACAAAGTACAGTATGTGGCCGTATTAATGAAAAGAATGTGTGTTAGGCACACACACAAAAATACCCCTCAGAATGTAGAAAAATATTTCCTACTTAATGAGATAATTTGCTTGGGGAAAATTTATAATATTGAAAGGAGGAGAGATAAGTTAAATTATATTGTGTGCACTGTGTGTGAGTGGGGTGCTAGTTAAGTAGTGAGAAGGGAGTGGAAAGTATGTAATTTGTCATATAATCAGGGTTTTACTACTGGGGGGAAAGTTAGATACTATCATGTCCTGTCTCCTCCTATTTAGCTCTAAGAAAAAAGAGATCCAGAGAGGTTAAGTGACTTACTCTGGATCACACATCTAGTTATTTATTGAGAGAAGTAGAAAGAAAACCTCATTCTTGAACCACGTAATTTTTCTTTACAGAACTTGGGCACATGGTGCCAACACAATTGAATGACTTTTTAATGAGAGAAGCAGAACCCTTGGGAACATTGTGTCCCTCCTCCCTGAGGTGTCCTGCTGCCCCTGCTAGCACCTGCGTGACTCACCCTGCCCAGGACCAGGTGCCTCTCCCTGCCCACTGACAGACAGCTGTCCTGTTCAGGCCCTCTCAGCTCATCAATTGATAGCTAAGTTATCTCCCATGCAGCTGACAGTGATTGGAATTTCAGAGGTGGATTTTATTTCCTCCCCTCTCCCTTTTTGGCACCTGATATACTCAGTTTTTGTCTTCAGTTGTGGCAAAATTTACTTTATAACATTTTTAAATGCACAGTTCAGTAGCATTAAGTACATCCACATTGTTGTGCAAGCAGTTCTCACAATTTTTTATCTTGAAAAACTCAAACACTGAACCTATTAAATGACTCCCTAGTTCTCCCTCACTTTGTCTCTATGCATTTCACTACTCTAGATATCTCATGTGAGTGAAATCATACAGTAGTTGTCTTTTATGATTGGTTTTGTTTTCTCTTGGCATGACATTTTCAAGATTCATCCATGTCATAGACTGTGCTAAAATTCTCTTGCTTTTTAAGGCTAAATAACGTTCCATTGCATGTATATAACACATTTTTCATCACCTTATCCATTGATTTATATATGGGAAACCTCCATTTCTTCCCTTTTTAATTAGCTTTTTTTGAGTATGCACAGGCTGTTCCAAAGTGCCCTTCAGAATAAAAGATTGGGATCATTAATGTTATACATGACACTCCACTGCTGAAAAGAAATAAACTGCGTATTACTTTATAAGTGTAAAGCAATAGGATATCTTGTCTTCACAAATTTAAATAGCAGTGGAATAAGAAAAGGGACTAACATCTGGTCTGGCACAAGGCCATTCATAGACATCTCTTTCTTTTTTTTCTTTTTTTTTGGCACCAGGGATCGAACTCGGAACTTTGCACTTGCAAGGCAGGCAGCAGAACTACTACGCCAAATACCCATCCCCACAGACATTTCTTAACATTTATGGGTTTTGAAAATTGCAAGTATCTTTAAAAAGGTAGAAGTAGCAGTTAATCATTTGGATTCTGGTATCAGGCTCAAACACGCAAAAGTTTTATTAGCTTGTGAGTTCTTGAGTAGATGATATACAGTCATAGGACTGGTTTGAAACTTGTCAAATTTGGTACTTGATGCATTTTGACATGAAAATTTTGTCCTGATACTTATAGTTTATTTGGTACTTGATGGACAAGCTAGAATGTCAGTGTTGATTGCCTTGCAACTTTTTACCCTTTACAGTCAAAATATTTCAATTGGTAATCATTGTTTTTGGCATTTGTTGAGCCTTCTGGAACCAATTAACTAAGTATCAGTGTATTTAAATTCTGGAATATGAAATATAGTATCTATGTCAGGGTGTTACTGAGGATTTAAGAAGGCAATAAAGTTAAAGTGCTTAACAATGTTTCTGTACAGAGTGTGTTCTCAAGTTTTAGCTAATGGTCAGATTTCCTCATTTTACAGATAGAAGGTGAAACTCAGAATACAAAATTACTTTCCTAAGATTACATAGACAAAACAATAAAGCTGGCATGTGATTTCTGTTTTAAAAAGAACAGACAAGATTTATTTTCAACAAATCATCTTTCTGTCATTGGAACTTTGTCACTCATGTATGCATGCTCACAGAAACCCATGTCAAGAAGAAACATGGCTGGCAAATACTCTTTTCTCAGTTCTTGTTAATTTATTATATCATTTAGACATTCAATAAATTTCTTAACTCAGTAGTCATTGAGTGTCTGTGACAACTACCGTACAGGTACTGGGGGGGGCCTAACATTTATGTGGTGGAGACAGGCAAGTGTGCTAAGTGTTACAGTGGGTCTCAACCTACAGACAGTGTGGGAGCCAATAGGAGAGGTGCTTAACCCTGACCTGTGGGGTCAGGAGGAGGACTGGGAGGGGCAAGTGGCAGATCTCCACTCTGTCCTCTGTCTGCATACAACTGAGTAAGCCTGACCTCTGCCTCTTGAGCTAATGGGAGAATAGGCACATATAATAGTGGCTAAGAATACAGTTGGAAAGTGCAGTGGATGTACCAAGTGCTTAGGGGCACAGCACAGAGAATGGCTCTGCCTGGTGGGTACTTGGGAGGAGGAAAAATAGGGATGGAGAGAAGACTTAAAAGGAGAGTTGACAACGGAAGTGAGTCCAGTGGGATAAGGAGGAAGTCAGAGAAGGTTAGGAATGTTATTCTAGGAGAATGTCCCAGAAGCATGCAAGCACAGGGCTCCAGGTTATCCACAAGGGGCTGGTGATAAAGTGTAGAGGGAGATGGGTCTGTCACAATAATGTTTCAGGCCTTACCTGCTGAGTATAATGGGGTCATGTTAGTTTCCAATGTCCTGATTGTGATGGCTTTCCACTGTTATTTAAGCCTGCAGAGTATCCTATGTACAAAGTCTCTCCAAAATATTTCTAGGGACACCCCGCCCCACAGCAAAGGTATATGTTTTACCTGGACTCAGAATCCGTTGCTCTTATTCTTTTCCTCTGGTGTCCTTACTAAAGTTCCTTGATCTTGTCACTGCTGAATGTGTCCTTTGCCAGAACATTCTATGTCCATCCCAGGTCATCTTGGTCAGTGGCCAACTCTTTAGGTGCCAGATCTGCCCTATAATTTGTGACTGGCAATGGGGTAGTGGAGAATAGATAAGGATGAGAGAAAGAGCAGGGGGAGAGAGAGAGAGAGAGAGCGAGCGAGAGAGAGACAGAGAGAGAAGAGAGAAGGGATCCATGAGGTTTTATTTCTCAAGTACAGAATCTTTCAGGCTCTTGTGAACAACTTTCAGCTTGTATCCCAAACTTATCAGGGTTAAAAGTCACTCTCCGTACCCTTCTTTGGGGATTAATTTGCCATCCCATCCCCTCATTTGACTTTTTCTTCCACTCTTCCACAAACATCTTCATTAACACACTATTTTCTTTGCTTTGCTTTTATCAATTAAAAAATTCCTAATGCTTATAAAGAAAGAAAAGATATTTGGCCTGAGGATATCTACTCCGTGCATTATATATTTTATTCTTAGCTTTGGTGCAGCCAGTAGCTTTAGAAGGTCTCTAATTGTCAAGCCTAGAAGTTCTTGGCATTTGAGAGACAGTCAAGAAATAATTACTAAATTTAATTGACTCTCATGTGGGGAAAGAAGCCACTGAGGCTCACTTTGTTGGCAGGTGAAGGATCTAATCAGATTTAGTTGAGGAAACTGGATTTTAGAAGCACCAAGTAATGGGAGGAAGACCAACCTGGAAGCTGTGACAGTTATCAGAATGAAGGATGAGAGGGGCTGAAGATAGGAAAGTGGTTGTTACGGATGAAGTCATGGGGACAGAATGGAAAAATGATGGAGACAAGAGCAGTTGGAAATTGATTAGATATGATAGAGGTGGAAGAGCACAGGTGAGATGGTGGCTGAGAGGTTTGTCTTGGGAGAGTTTGGTGGTTGGTAATAAGATGGCCATCAACCAACCAATTTTGCACAGAAGTCAAGTGATTTGTCCAAGGTCAGTGAACATACCGATAGCAGCATTCTGTGTCCTTACTGTGGGAGAAACTCCATAGCAGAATAGTTTCTACTTCATTACCTGCATGGCCTTTCCCCATTATACAAAACCTTCTACACACAGAACATGCTCAAATGATTTTCTAAAATGTCATTAAAATTAAGAAGGTACTTAAAAGGACATATGAGAATCCACATTCAACAAGTACAGAAATAAATTAGAGATGAGAAAATATTAAAATACCTGACCTGCGTGGGAATCTGCATAATATTTAAAATGATCTCATCCATTTAGTTCCAGTGTTTGGTGTCCTGATCTGAAATATGAAAAATGTTCTCACAGAGAGTCAGGCGAACTGAAGGAGGATATCTTAATATACAGTGAAACATAAATTAAAAATCTCTTCAAAGCTATTAGTAAAAGTACTGAAATACATTAGCAGGTGCATAGGTTGAACTTTGGATAAATGTTCTTTGAAATTGGATTCATCACTAAAATTAATCTGAGAGGCGTCAAATCTATGCTGGGTTAAAGAGGTGACAAATGGAAAGACTTCATTGAAGTTCCAAATTTTAAAGGGATCAGAATTAATAATCCTCTGTCATGGATAACCTTACCATACAGACATTTAAGAAACTCATATTTTGGATAAGGATTGAAAAAGAATCTAGAATATTGTTGCTGAAAGGAGAAGTCTGGCTGTCAGTTGCATTGATTTGGTTTTATGAATAGCTTTAAATTGGCCAGAAATAGCCACAAAGATATATTTCCATGAGACTCACATCAGTGTGTATGTGTGTGTGTGTGTTTTTAAAACAAACTGGTGAAACCATTCTGTTAGAGTGGGGTACACTATTCTTATCCATCTTCCATGTCTGTACGCAACTGCCTTTTACTTCCCCATTTCATTCAGAGCTTTTTGGAGATGGTGCATTTTAGAGGCACCAGTCTTCACTCAGTAGCTGTTTCCATGAGGGACCCTTTCTTGCTATTGGCTCAAATCATGAAAAGGAGCATATAGATAGGGGCATGGGGCATGCTGCAGCACTTCAAATCTCTATGTCTCTCCAAATACCTAAAATAATGAATATCTTTTTCTTAGGAAAACATATCTTAGCCAATTCACATGCAGGTTTTTAGGTTTTCATGTTCTAAGTGGTGACTTAATGGAAGTCTTCTCAGTCATTCAAGCCTGCACTGCAGGTGCTATGCTTAGTTTTGATTTAAATGCCTCTACCTGTTTGGAACCAACAACCTTCAGATTCCTGTGTATGTTTATTCTCCTCTTAGGAATTTGTGCTAGCTAGCTATTAACTCTGCCTACCATAAACTTTCCTGAGAATTTTGCATATTGCCATCTTGCATTATTCAAATATCATTTTTTCCAGGAAGCCTTCCCCTACCACTCAATTTAAAGTCATGCAATTCAAAGTACTCATGTTGTCCCTGTTTACCACATCTCTGCATTATGTATTTGTTAGTAAACTGCACTGTTGGTTCATTTTTCTGCTTCTTTCTCACAAAATAGAAGTTTCATGAGAAACAAGGAATAAGGATTAAGAAGTCCTTATCAGCCCCAATTCTTAGAGTAGAGCCTGGCACAGACTACCCATTACACTACTTATTGGATGAGGAAATGAGCAACTTCTCATTTTAGTAAACCTTCAGTTCTTATATGATAGTGTTTGAATATGTTGATGTTTGCCTATGAATGGTATATGAATAATTTTCAATTGCTCTTCAATTGTAGCAGACATGGAGATAGACCACTTGGATGATCTTCAAGAAAGAACTTGCCCTTCATCTGCAGAAGGTACAGTTAACTGACCAGCTTCCATTATTAATGCCATCAGGATCCACCTCAGTTTGGAAAAGTAAGGCCTACTCTAACTGGGTGGCACTCAAGCAAGCTCTAATTCTAAGGCAGGTCACTCTTCAGTAGGAAATGTCCCTCTAATAGGACATCCTTACTCAGGAGTTTCTTCACCTCTTTTCCTTCTCAGGTGATGATGGTCTGCATCATGAGCTGAAAGCTTTCCCCACCCTAACCTGCTTTGTTGTTTTCTTGCTCAGGGTAATTTCTCAGTGAAACCCCTTGCATTCCTGCTGTCTACTTCTCTAAGAATCCATGCTCTAGTTGGAATTCATGCTAAATTTTAATGGGGCCATTTTAATAAATAGAAAAAAATGTTTGAAATCATTTTATTATATAAAGATATCAAACTATCTTAACATATTTGCTATGGACAATGAGATTGTTTTAGAGTTACCCACACATTCAATCAGAGAAAGGTTTAGTTCCAGTATCATTTCATAAGGGATACTGATTACTAGGTTGGTTTACGTGGAGCTATAGAACTTTTGTATAACTATTAGGAATTTTTTGATTAGTTGATAAAAACAAGAATGGAGAAAAACAGCAAACATTTTTTCAGAACTTGCTCTGTGCCAGACGGTCTTAAGTTTATTTACAAAATCTTAATTACAATGGCTTAGAAAGACGGTATGAAACATCTTCATTTTCATAAAAAAGGAAATAAAAAATTCAAAAGATTTAATAAAGTGTCCTTAGATTATATAAATACTGTAGCCAGGACTCAGCAGTGGGTCCTCTAGCTCAAAGCCCTTATCTTTAGAAACATATCATGCTGCTTCCACCGGAAAGATCATGCTTGAATCCAGATCTTATCATGGCAGCAAGAGGACTAAAGGAGAATTAATATATCTACATTTAGAGAAAGAAATTTAGTTTATCAACAAAATTTGAGCAAGTATACATAATGTAGTGAACTGGATACAATCTGTAGTGACTTTGTGTGCATTTCAATTCTTGTGCACAACTGACATATAGAACCTTTAAACCAAATGTAGCTAAGAGAATTGCAATGTTTTTCAGTCCTCCACAAATCTTCTTTGTTTTATTTATTTATTTATTTTATTTCAGAGGTCACCATGGATTAACCTATTCTACACCTGTTCCAACTGCCCTACTACAGCAGCCTCCAACATTTTTTGCACAGGGACTGGTTTCCCAGAAGACAATTTTTCCATAGGGTATGGAGGGGTGGGGTGTGTAGGGGTATGGGAGTTTTGGGGTGGGGTGCGACATGGTTTTGGGATTAGGTTCTCAGAAGAAGCATGGAAACTAGATCCTTTGTGCACACAGTTCACAGCAGGGTTCAAGCTCCTATGAGAATCTAATGCATCCACTGATCTGACAAGGGGCGGAGCTCAGATGGGAATACTAACAAGGGAAAGAGTCTGTAAATACAAATAAAACTTTACTATCTTCCCTGCCACTCACTTCCTACTGTGTAGCCCAGTTCCTAACAGGCTATGAACTGGTAGCTGTCTATGGCCCAGGGTGTAGGAACACCTGACCTACTGGAACTGACTTCTTGTCCTAAAGAAGATGTAATTGTCCTAACGTCACATTTGCTAGGCTTCCCTATCACTGGAGCTCTGTACATGATGAAGTGCCACTAATCAGATGCATACACATAGAGCTTTTCTTTGGAACTGGTCTATTTTGTTATCACAGATCATGGTTAGCAAAACCTACGTGGTTCAGGACTGACTGCTGTGGCAGTAAAGTAGCTCTCTTGATAATTTGAATCTGCCTGTGAATTTTGAGAATAATATTGAAACCTTATGTCAAAGTTATCTGCTTATCTACTTCTTTGGTCTTCCAAGCATTCTGTGATGTATATGTATGTAACCCCACTCCCACTACATTTTCTGGTATTGAATTTTCCAAGGCCTGTTTTTTAGAGAGAGAAGATGTCCCCTACATAAATAAAGGCTAATTTACAAATCACAGAAAAATTTCATTTTATCTGTTGGTAGTTGTACAACATCATTATCTCAAGTATGAGTTTCCATGAACTGTCCTGCTATAATTCTTGCCACTTAGCTGGTCAGATTTATTTCTGAAAAGATTTATGAGTAATGCTAAGCCTTAGGTCATCACTCTCCTATGGAGTACATACTGCAAAATTCTATTTGCCAATGTTTATCGCCAAAAACTGACTTCTACATTCTACTTTTCAAAATCTTTTTTTTGGTTGCTTCCCTAATCAAGACTGGTAGAGAATTTAAGGAGCATATTTTCTTGGAATTAATGAGTAGCTCTTGGAAAATGTACCTTTCCTTCTGGGTAGAAATTTTAGGATGCTAATATTGCTTGTGTCCCGTCTTCAAATTCTTCCCTTAGCTCCCAGCATCTGTCTCCCTTGTCTGCATAATATCACTCTGGTAACAATGTAATCATTTCAGGCTCACCTTATGTAGGCTGCCAAGTGTATTCGCCAGAAGTCACAGTGTACTGTATGTTGGTCCAAACTCACACTGTAATACACTTTTTAGGGTACTGTGTACACGCAGGAAGACTTTTCAAACCACAAGATATTATGAAAATGTTGATTTTTCTTATTGATTTAATTCCTGGTGGTAATGAAGTCACAGATTATAGAATTTTGGAGATGATCTAAGCCAGTTTATGTAAAAAGTCTCATGAAAACCTAAGACTTCATTCCTTAGAGCCTCATGGGGGGATACAAACTTCTCAACTCTTCACCCTGAAAATCTCTGCTGTTATCTCTTTTATGTTCTGCAGCTGAAAACATTTTGAAAGTCACTGATCTCATTGTGTCCTTGGCTCATGCATTGCATCTCTCATGGATAGTTGTCCAACTTTTGTTTGAATATATCCAGTGACAGGGAGCTCATTACTTAAATGATAGCTCACTCTAAGACTGTTTTGATGTTCTTATTTCACAATTTTTAGGTTGAGGGAGAATAAATTCTAGCTGATTGTATTTCTGGGATTCTGGTTAATTAAGGGTTTGCTTTGTAATTTTTTTTCTCAGATAATTGTTCTTGGAATTTTGGTGATTTACGTACTTATCTGATGTCCTTTCTGCTTAGGGATAAAATTAGCCATGTTGCCCACCACTTTCATTTAGACATCTTGGTAATGAGACATAAAACAACTAGAAGGTGACACCAAGTTGCTACAAGAAATTCAACAGATAATGTTGTGGTTCATGAGATGTGTAACTGAGGTGACTGAGCAGAGAAAGGAGGGGACAAATGCATATGTCAGGGACCTGCTTTTTGGTAACTCTGTCATATATTTTTTATATTTCATTTTTATAGTACTTGGATTGAACCCACAGTCTTCACATTGAACCACATCCATATTCAATTCTTATAAAAATGAACCTTAGGTGCAATCTTTAAGCCCAGATACATTTCATAGCTAATAAGTAGCGGAGCTGAGATTTTAGCCTGAGTCTGTCTGACTCAGTTATTTCAGTTCTTGCTGCTACTTCATAAGGAAGGTTCCAGTCTTACTATGGCTACTATCATGAATCATATCATTGTATCTATTATTATTTTTGTCTTGTTATAATAGTACATATAATTCTGCAGTAAATAATGTCTGCTTAAACATTTCATCTTCCTGCTTCAGTTTGCTTATCTGCAAATGGGCATAATAATCAGTTATTTCATGGGGTTATTATGAAGAATAAAAAAGCAATGACAAGTTATATATTTAGTGTCCTCCTGGCATATAGTTAGCTTGAAATTTATGTTAACTTTGAGTTGTTATTCCATGCCATGCCCTTCAGTGAGTAAATTAGAGAGCACAGACCATTCATACATGTGTAGCTGAATGAAGAGCTAAAGAAAAATGTTTGTTAAAATGCCTTAAATCTTTTTTTATTCCTAGGAGCTTTGCCTAATTGGATCATGATATCAGGAAGTAGGGACTGGGCATGGTGGTAGGAGGCAGTGGAGATGGTAGAGGGCTGATTTAACTGCTTTCAGGCTAAGGTCTCTGGACTATATATGCTCCCTGCACTCCAGAAGTGTGCATATGGGAGAAGCACATTTGATAGGTGCACCAGCTAGTTCAAAGGCATCACCATAACAGCGTTTTTATCCCCTTTCTATTTGTGACCCTCTGATTTAGGAAACAAATCCTTTAAACCAAATAGGATTAAGCTGTAAAACCTGGCTTGGGATGTGCTTGTCAGGCAGCTGTCTCCCTGCTGGTGTTAATGGGCTGTGGTGCAGAATGCTCACCCCTGGCTGTCCCACCACCCAGACAAGTGTGAGGCTGATGGCCTTGGAATACCACACATTTCTCTAATGTGTCACAATTACAGAGACAACTGTGCTAAGTAACTTTCCATGGATCTGCTCTGAAAACTTGCAGTGTATTCAATAGCCCTCAAAATTTTTCATTTGGGACCTGTGGTGAGATGGTATGTGGTGGTTATACTAAGAAGTAGCAGAATAAATAGTCACCTCAAGACATTTTTTCCCTCCCCTTTGAATTATATAGCTTGTGAAAGAGTTTGAGTTCCTAGATTCATTTGTATCTCAATTTCACACATTGAAAGTGAAGGAAATGACATTGCAAAGATAGTGCAGGTGCTAGTGGCTGCGGAACTGGATCTCCCACTTTACTAAGAGCCAGCTGCCTGCCTCACTGGGAAAGATACTTGTTTTTACAAAGCAGCACTGTGTCCAGGCTTTCTGAGAGGGCTGCATCCAGGAATTATCCCATTAGCGCTGTCCGTGGTGCTGGGCAAGGTGCCCAGAGTCAAACACAGCCGGTGCTACTTATCTCCCAGGACCTCCTCTGTAGGACTTGAACATCCCCTACATGTTGTCTCTGATGAGTGGTGCTTTGGAGCATACAGTGCCGGACAGAAGCACTAATTATTTACCCAGAATACAATCCAGAAGCTAACCAAGATCTGCAAAATGTCTTCTGTTATTAACAAGTGCACCACTTCTCGAGTCCCAGGTTTGCACTGCAGAAATAGGTGAAAATGAGATCAGAAGGAAGTGGCAGCTCCTGGGCATACCCATACTGGTTCTATGGCTGCGATTCATCATTTTTCCAGGAGAACGAATATCAGCACTTCTCTTTCAAGTGACGGGGAAGAGCTATTAATGACGGGCTGGTTCTCCCCGAGAGATCCACACTCCAGCTAATAAGGTGCAACTAGGCAAAACCCAATAGAGAGGCTTGTGAATGAAGGTGGGCTGAGCACTAATAGGTAGGCAAAGAATTATTTAACAGAAGTCCAGGAACAGGCAGTTTCTCTAGTTTTCTTTTAGGAAAGCAGGGTTCTCTCCTCTTTACCATGATGCCAGGAGCAGTTTCTTTAGTCCCAGGGTCTGCTTTGTCCTTTGGAAGGCACTCCCAGTGGATTGTGGGAACACAGTGAGTTGATATCGTGCCAAGGCATTTTGGTTGCCCTTTCTTGAGGGCAGAAGGGGAATGTTCTCTCACACTTAAGAATTTATCTAGCCTACTGAGTAGCAGGCTTTAGACCACCCACAGTCTTCTGTTACAGCTTAGTTTCTGGGTCTGTCCTTCATTCAGGGGCCTCTATCCATTTTTTCTCCTGGAAGTCCTGATCTTGAAACCCTCCACACTTGTTTATGTCTTTTGCTTTCATTTGGGCAGTTCTGTCTGCAGGCAAAGACCCTCCTTCCTTTCCTTCCTAATCATCTGCAGGTGCCATCTCTGTGAGTCCATCTTCAATGCCATGGGCACACAAAGACATGGGATGTTTCTGTGGCACTTTGAGCTTACCTAAATTGTGTCACCTTTCATATTGTGCTCAAATTATTTAAATAAATACTTGTCTATCAGTTTCATTACTTTGTTAACTTCTCTCCAGAAGGACTTAAATCAAGTTTCATTTACTTTTGCATCCTTGGGGCCTCGAGGTAGTAGACTTCTATTGAAAGTTTCTGCAAAGAAGAAATTAGTGGAGTAGAATGTGTACTGGTTGTGGTTTCTGGCAGTGGTCCATTGTGCTATGTATCTTTAATTAAGATATAACATGTCTCCACTTCCATTTCTCATCTGTTAAAGACAAACGAGTGTGAGAATAGTACAGAACTACCTTAAGGGACCTTGCATGAATTAGCAAACTAGAGAGTTATGCAAATGTCCATTTTAATAGCTGCCAACCTTGAGGTGTAGCTAAGCTTTTGATTGGGAGCAAGCCAGGCTGTTTTGGCTCACTTAGGCACAGATTATCAAATGCACAGCCTCCTGACAGCCACTGATCACAGACACTACTAAAAAGAAAATGGCCATAATACAGGTGACAAAGACAGAGGCAAGCCTTCTAAGGGGCAAGGTAGTACCATGAGGAAAATGACAGTGCCTCAGAGGCCTTGTCTCAAAACATTGCCAACTGCTTCCCTTTGTGGTGTGTGGAGCTATTGGAAAAGAGAGGGCTTATGTAGACAATAATTTACATTTTATTAAAAATAATTGGAGAAGTTTACAGACATTTTCTGCAAACATGCAACTGTCAGGCATGGATGGAAAAGAAACATTTTCCCCCAATTGTGAGAAATTCTAATGTTGTAGCAAAAAATCAGGAGTCTGATGATTAAATGTGGAGAGCTGTCATCTCGGCATTATATTAAAATAACTTGCCTCCAGCAACTGCACAGTATTTCTTCTTTTAAATCTGTCATTTCTCAGGAGGCTGTAGCTCCGGTTGGCTGCACCAGTGGCTTTGTAGCCATGGTGGTTTAACAGCAACAGGGACCCTCTGAGGCTGTCTGGGGGTGGGCACAGGGTGTGCTATGGGAGGGAGTGCTCATTAACCCCTGAGTGCCTGTAGCGACTGGTTTGCTAATCTATTTCTTTGCAACTTAGTGAAGCTGTCTGGAATCTGAAACTTGAAGCAGAATGCTTGCAGAGAAATTGTTTTCAGCAGTGCTCCTCAGGCACCAATGTCAGGCTGTGGGCAGAATGAACTACATTTGTTTATGAAATCTGTTGCTTAATGGCACAATCAGTGTCTCATTTCAGCCTCCAGTCACGACACTTTTAATGATGTCCACACTGTGCTGCTTTTACATGCAAACCATGTGAAAGCAGAACAATAGAAAAAAAGCTGAAATCGTTGGATGAGAGGAGAGGGTTGCTGTGTCAGGGACCACATTTCCTGCTCTGTCCAATTGAGCAGATGCATCTCTGAATATGTCTCTTTCCTTTGGCTTTTATTCAAGAGGCAATTTAACCTCCTTCCCCAGTCAAATGTTTTCTGTGGATCCCAGGATTGCCCTCCTGTTTTTCTATGTCTTCAATATGTACAGTCACATTTAAATATCACATGTTCCTAACCAGAGAAAGGTACGAAGGCAGTGATGTTTTCTCTTTGATCAGCCTTTCATGCTATGTATGGGTTTTCTATCATATTTGTAGATTAATTTTAATTTTTACCATGATCATCCCCATAACACAGGTGAGCAAAGTAAGGCAGGTAGAGGAGAGAGTACAAAAGATTGCTAAGAGCCTGAAATTTTGGGCTCAAATCTGTTCTGTTGTTTATTTCTATGTGATCTTGAGCAAGTTACTTAATCTGCTACAACTTTAATTTCATCTGTAAAATGAAGGTAATCATCACTTAGAGGTTTCTGAAAGGATTAAAAGCAAAGACATATAAGTAAAGTATTAGTACAGAAGATGCTTACTAGTGGCAGATATTATTTGTGGTGGCATTGCAGAGATAAAGATTGTGCAGCTTGGCTGAAGGCACCATGGTTAGGGATGGAGTTCATATCTCATGTTACTAAAAAGCTATGCCTCCTAAATTTTCACCAGATTCTTCCCTGTTTCTGCTGTCTTTCTGAACACCTAAATAAGGGGTGTGTAGATTTTCCACCTTTCAGCAATTCAAGATACAGTTTTCGAGGATATAAAAAGCAAGTGAAGAGCCTGCAGAAATGCAGGTGTAGTTTAGGGTCCCTCAGCCAAAAGTGCAGCATTTTTTCAAAAGCCCTTAAATGTCACCTCTCCTCACTCAGTTTGGCTGGAAACGCCCCAGTCATTGCCTCTTCAACCCAGGGGTGACATTGCCTGAGCCATGTAAGTCTGAAAGAGGGACTCACCTTGACCTTCTTCTTTCCTAGAAGAAGACATAACACAAATGAGGCCTTCAAAAGCATCACAGTTTTTCCCACTCAGCATGTCTCAAAGGCCTCACTCTGACCCCATCGATCAGCTATAAAACATAAAATCAACAGAGTTCTGCTTTTCTATCTCATGCAGAAAAATCAACATTGACCATCCAAGTCAGCCAAGCTCACAGAAATATACAGTAAAAATGGCAGTGCCCACAGACTGCTCTCTCAGATCCTCTTAAGCCTTTTTCTTTGTCCTGGTCCTGGATGACAGGTGTGGGCAGAGCAAAATCCTGCTGCTAAGTACTAAGTAGGAGAAGAGTTCATTGTTGTCCCTGCACAGAAGGTGCTTCGAGCGAGTTGGTGACTGACAGGCTGAATAAGCAGTTATTGCTCCAGGTTCAGGTGCAAGAAGCACATGCAGTCCAGTGCCTGAGCTTATGCAGCCAAGTGCAGCATTTTGGGGCCAGCTTGCTGCCCCGTTTTCCTGTTGAGGTTAAAATATTGTGCAGTTGATTGATGATGAAGCTCTGATTGTGCTACTCTCCTGCTGAAATAATTTTTGAATGTGTTCCAAATGCTACAGAATTAGGTCCAAATTCTTTCCTCTGGTGTTCAGGGCTTGTTATGATCTGACCCCGATCTATTTCTTCAGTTGTGTCTCTTATCATCAGGGTTCATGAGTCCTAAGATACAGACATAATGAAGTGGTCTCTGAATCTGCCCCTACTTTCCTATTTTCAAGATGCCGCTGATGGTCCTTCCCCTTGCCCCTTTCCTTAACTCTCATGAATAAATCCTATTTACCTCTCAAACCCTATTTAAAATCCAACCTCCTCCAGAACAGTAAACAGTTTCCTCCAGCTATAAATAATTTTCTCTCCTGTTTACAAATACAACTCTTTGTGCATATCCCTCCTAGGGCATTTAATGTTTTCTACTCTGTATCATCTTTTATATTCTTCAATAGACTTTGAGCCACTTGAGGGCAGAAGCTATATATTTTGATTCTGTGAATCACTAACGTTTAGCCAAGGATTTCTGACATTCATAGACTGTACTTATAAAGATTTCTTATGAAATGAAGTGATGCTTTTGTGTGCAGGAAAGCCTCCTGTGGGCTGAGGCAGGGTCATGTTCTTGACAGTGCACTAATATAGCCAGTATCCGTTCTGATGATCTCATGCCCAGTTAGCTGTTCAGTACTGTATTTTAAATATCACTCCTGAGTTGCGGGGTTCAGTCAGTGTGGTTTTCTACACTGAATTTTAAGAGGGTGAGCTGTATATCACGCTCCCATATCAACAAGAAATTTGTGCTCTCTCTATCTCTCCCTTCCTCTGTCTCATCTGGACATGATTTGGCAAAACTCTTTAAAATAAACTGCTCTTATCTGTTTGGTGCAACTTTTGTTATTTGCATGAAAAGAGCCCATAAACAACATTTAGAAGGCCTTAATTCCTGGTTTTTTTACTGCCTCTTGAACATATCCGAGGTATAACATTGTGCCATGGGTCAAAAATATTGCTAAAATGTGTCATCCTTACAGGAGACCTGCTTTTGCATGTAGTTTTCTTAGTAACTGGTCTTTCACAAGAGAGATGGCTAATGATTGTCACCTCTCCTTCACCATCACTACCACAAAAAAAGAACAAGTATGTTTTTTATCCAAGTGAATTCAATTATTAACTTTATTTACAGTGTCCATTATATAGTCTCTTGGGCATAAAGACTGAGGCTTAGAAAGGTAAAACTCTCTGGCTATTTTCTAATTTTTATTGCCAATATAATATTACCTGTGTATTGCCATTTTCTAAAGTGAAATAATTCATTAAAATACAAATATACAAATTGTTGTGGTAATTCAAGTGTAAATTTGTTTATGGAAGATGAATAGATGAACTCAATATTTTGTGGAAAGCTTTTATTTGTGTTGTGTGTGTGAGGCAGAGAGGACAGAGAGAGAGAAGACAGAGAGAGAGAGAGAGAGAGAGAGAGAGAGAGAGAGATCTTAAATTAAACATCACCAAGGCTCAGGAGTAAATCAGCAGGTTACACTGACCACTGACCTCTGATTCTTTTGCACCAAAAAGCAACTTGGGCAGAAAAGCAGTAAAGATGACCATTAGCTCAAAGGGTGAAAGTTATCTTCCTGATCCTCACCACTGAAGCACCAAGCACCAGGAACTGGAGAGAATACAGATAGATAAGAATCTTTTCCACCATAAAGCCACCACCACCTGAAGCATGAAGGAGAGAACAAGGAGAAATCATCTCCTAAGCATTGAAATTAAAGCACCTGTCTTCCTCCTCCTTGCCCCAGAGCAGTGCTTTTTATTTCCATTTCCATGCTAACAAGGTAGACCTGTCCTAGCATGTGTTCTGAAGAGGTTCTTTGATGCTCAAGGCCTGGGGAGCTTTAACATAGTTAGATGTACTCTAACAGCAGGTTGCCATCAAAAAATTCTATAATAGGATTAAAATAAAAGAGAAATGCACTTGCAGTGGAATGGCAATGATTGTTTAACACACTTCAAGTGCTTGGTGGGAAGGTGCAGCACAAACATAGCAGACAGACCTGCTGCGTGGGTGTGCTGCCTTCTTAACAATCAGGGTTTTGTGTTGTGGTCATGGATTTGTGCAGATCAGCATTGTAAAGAATCCAAAAACTATACAACAAGGTGATAGGGAAAGAGCCTCATCAGTATTATAGATGATCATATCTATATGTGCTTGCTTATGTGCATGTGGTCCGTCTGCTCCACTTAGAATTTGTGAGCAATCTGTCTACCTGAGCATTTCTCCGTTTCTGTGTTTAGAACTATAGCTGGCACATAATAGATGCTTGGTTAGTATGTGTTGTTTGAGGGCCGGGGATTTAGCTCAGTGGTTCCGCCACCTGCCTTGCAAGTGCAAGGACCCGAGTTCGATCCCAGGTACCCAAAACAAACAAACAAAAAAACAAATATGTGTTGTTTGAAAGGGTTCCAAGCCTGAGCTCTGGAGTCAAATTGTTAAAATGTACCCTTAGACAAGTTTCTTAATCCTACGCATCAGTTTTCTCAATCCTAAAATAGCAATGGCAATATAGTGACTTTCTAGTGTTCTTGTGAGGGCATCTAATGTAACTAAAGCTATTTCCATGTCCGGCAGGCAGGCCTTGCTTCGCAGACAGCTGTTGGGTGGATTTGCTAGTAAAACTCAGCTTCAAGACTGCAATGGCAGTAACACTTTTGGAAGTCTCTGATTCTCATCTTAGTATAAAGGTTTATCATCTGTGGCATCTAAAGGGTAACAGGTGGTGGGGGATGGCAATATCAGGGGGAAAAAGAGACCCTTAGGATAGGTTTAAAGGAAACCCTAGATTATCTAGGGGGCCATCCTAGAAGATGGTAGGGAAATCTCAAAATAGTATTTACTTTTGGTATCTAGAGTGAGATCCTGTCCTGCTCTCCTGTCTTTTATAAGCCTGTATTCACTATCTCATACTTTAGCAGTTATCTCCATTCATTCTTACGTCTGCAAGCTCTTTGTCTTTCCCGGCTACTGTTCTTTGGTTTATGTGCTGGTAAATCCTCCATTTAAGTCATCTTGCCCTTAACCTTTGTCTCAAATCCATTCCACTTCAGCATTTTCTTTTGAATTTCTCTTGTTCTCTATTTTCAATTCTCTGTGAGCAGTGAAGGACCCTGTCATCCTTCACCTGTATCTTTGAAATAGCCTGTCACCTGGACTTGCTGTCTCTAGCCTCTTTCATCCTTACCCCAATCCTTTTTCATCATTACTGCCAGAGTTAATGTCTAAAATACTTCCTCATTTATCAAATTCTGTCAGCTCCCTATTGTCACACTTCTTGGTCAGACATAATATTCCCAACCCATACAGAGGCATGGGAGCCCCTAGCACACCCCAACTTCTCCAGCCCCCACACACTCATCCACTCAGGGATCACCTCCCTCAGAGGCCTGGATATCCATGAAGGCCTTGCCCTTCAGCTTTTGCTCAGGACATTTCCTGGATTTTTATCATCTTATTTCCCCTGTCCCTCTTTTTTGTCATTCAAGACCCTACTGGAGTCATCTCCTGTGTGGATTTTCTCTGACCATTCACAGAAAAATGAATTACTCTTTCCTTTCCCTCCCACTCTTCTTTATTCTTTGGACCTACCAAGCATTCCACAGTTGGCTATGTAAGTGTTCTTTCTCCTTCTACTCTTAGAGCCCATTGAATCCAGGAAATGTTTTCCATCCTTCGTTTTTAGCACAGAGATTGGTATAGAAGAATAATTAGGTAATATGTATTTGCACTTACCCATGGGAGATAAATTCCAAGGTGCCCTACAGATGCCTGAAACCATAAACTATGTTTTGGCTACATACTATATTTTCCTCCTATATGTACATATCTATTCTAAAGCTTAATTTATAAAGTAAGCACAGTGAAAGATTAACAACAATGCCTAATAATAGAACAGTTATAATAATCTAGAATAAATGTTATGTGAATGTGGTTTCTCTTTCAAAATATGTTATGCTGTACTCACCCTTCTTCTAGTGATAATGTGAAATGATACAATGCTCAAATGATGAGAGAAAGTGAGGTGAATGCCACAGGCCTTGTGACATAGTGTTAGGATACTACTTGATAGTTGCTTGAACATAAGCACTCTGACACTGCAACAGCCAATCTGATAACACAGATGGCTGCTCAGTGAGTAGCAGATGGGCAGCAAAGACAACCTCAATACCCTGGACCAAGTGACACAAGTCACATCTCAGGCAGGGCGGAGTGAGATTTCATCATACAGAACAATTTAAAACTTATGAATGATTTCTCTAATTTTCCATTTAATGTCTTCCACATCACAAGTGACCATGGGTAACTGAAATCACATAAAATGAAACCATAGATAAAGGGCCTTACTGTAGTACA
This sequence comes from Heterocephalus glaber, assembly GCF_053883595.1. Classification (NCBI taxonomy): domain Eukaryota; kingdom Metazoa; phylum Chordata; class Mammalia; order Rodentia; family Bathyergidae; genus Heterocephalus; species Heterocephalus glaber. The sequence goes on along the minus strand of NW_028258406.1, from coordinate 10,399,709 downwards.
TTAGAAATGGATACTCTTTCCCTATAATACTTACTTTCCAGAAAACTTACTTTTTAAGCTCACAACTACTCTCTTGCTACCAGTTTGGCCAATGAAGGTAGCTGGTGTTGCTACATCCTATCCATAGAACATACTCACACCTCCATGTCCCTAGTGCCTATTACAACAGCTAAGTTATACACTTGCTGAAATGTAGCTCCAAAACTTAACAAATTGAAATAATCTTTCTGATCTCTTTTATTTTTTCTTTGGAAAAGATGAGATGGGGGATTTGTGATGAGACTGTTTATGGCTCCAGAGATCAGAAAGCCAGAGCCATCTCAAGGAGGATACCAGGTAGAAGCTAAATCCTTAAATCTTATCTATGTGAAGTAAAAAGGTTACCAAACCCTGGGACTGCTGGTCCCAATGCAATGCTCCTACCTCATCAGCCCACCTCCATCTGCTGGTACTTTAATTCCCCTCAAATCTGACCTGGGAATGGCTGTAAGGCAGCTCACCTAGAGGCAAGAGAGAAGGAAGAGAGGGGATCTAATACCTGGTTGTCATTCCTTCGTGATCAATAGCTGCCTGGAGAAGGCCTTGCTAATAATATCTTGTCCAGAAGCATTACTGAAATTCTTTGCTTTGGTTCCCAATTGGCCTGGGAGTTGGGCCAGACCAAGCCTCTGCTGCCTGTATGTTCAAATTTTAAAAATACTGTGAGGTTGGAATATGATGCAGTTTCTTTGGGTGATCACCTTATTTTCTATGTTCAACCCCAACCTTTCTCTCCATGAAACAAACACAAATTAAACAAGGAGAGGTGAGACAGCACCAAACAAAAGACTTCTTTCTCTGCAGCCACCCTCGCAGTACTGAGGGCTACCTGTATACCTACAAAGGTAAATCAGTCAGTGCCCCCATGCCAGCATCACAGGACCACAGTAAAGATCAAAGCCTGTAGGTAATTGTTCAGGGTTACAGCATGTGCAAAAATGAATCAGGGTAGTTGCCTTGAAAGAAGAAATGAAGAAGGAATGAGGATGATGTGCTTCTTTTCTCATTTCTCTCCATCAGTAAAAATTTTAAACTGATTTTTATTTTTTGAAATAAAATCTTGTACCAGACTGCGTATATACAGAATATACTTTACTGTGTTTCAAGTGCAAAGCAGATTTACAGCAGCTGAGATAGTTTGTCAAGTTCCTGACAACCCACCATCCTCCAGTACATTGCAGTGATTGTTTCTGACACTGTGGGGAAAATACCCCCAAATCCCTTCATCTTCTCAAAGGTGGACTCTAGGGAGATTTCAAATGCATGAGAGGAGATAGCAATAACATTATATTCTAGAAACATCACAAGAAGGGCCATCTGATCTACGTTCAGCCCTCCCAGCAGCTGGCTTTCTGGGCATGAGATGAGTAATGGCCACAAAATCAGACATTGCCAGTATTCTGTTCTCTTTAAAGTGGATTCTCCTCAGGCATGGAAGAAATTCCAGGATGGGCTAAATTGCAGAACCTAGAAATTGTTAAAAGCGCAAAAGTATCGATCTTATTTTTATTCCACCATTAGGGCTGAGTATCAGACAGCCAGTATGATTTAATCTATTCCTCAGACAAAGGAGATAAAAAGATTCAGAAACAGCTCAATTTCTCCGTCTTCTTTTAGCTAGAGAATGAAGTTACTATGATGCTATATGAGCATCATTCAATTTTTATTGCCTTTGTGAATAAAAAGGCATTTTTCTTATGATGCTGTATCAATTTGTACATAAATATCCTCTTATTTTAATGTTATAAATTTATTTTATAAATTCTGACTTTTACATTTAACTCTTAATACATAGTATACAAGGTTTTTTTTGATAGTTGTAATTTGAGTAAAATACTCCGAAAGTGTATTTGCTTTCCCCTAAAAAAACATTCTCTCATCTATTTCTGCTGAATTAATAGTCTATGAAAGTCCCACAAGATGGCAGTGTCACTGCATAGCAAAAGAATATGTGAGTTTCTGATTTAAAAAAGTGGGCTAGTTTGTCTTAGCCAACCTAGAAAATCCAGAAGGTGGCAGATTTTAGCTATTTATGAAAAGTCAAGCACAGAGAACAATCTCTCTTTTTTAAAAAATTATTTTTATTTATCTTTCCAGAAGGCGATTATGAGCTGAATAAAATTATCTGTGATATTTAAAATATTTGAAAATGTTTCACATTTTTAGAGCATGTAATACAAGCTGAAGGGCTAGCAAAGCTAACAGTGACACAAAATCAAGGTGAAATTGACCAATAAATTGAGAACTCCATTACAGGAACAATTTCCCCGAGTTTGAGTCATAGCGTTTGAGTGATAACCTAAACCTGTCTAAACTTTGTGAAACATTCAAGGCAAAGATAGAAGGAGATAGCAAGGGACACAGGAAGAGGTGGAGGGGGCAGTGTGGGCACTGATGTTTATATTTTTTCAGCAACTTTTCCAGTCTCTCAGAGGACTTTTGGCAGACCTGTGCTGTAGAGTTCAGTTCTTTTCAAGGTTACTGATTACCTGAAGGGATCCTGGTTTTAAAAATGAAAAATGACAGCTTGAATACAATAGGCCAATTTAGAGGGATCATGTACTCCACGTAGCCTCACTGCTGTGGAGAGTATTTGCCATGAATACAAAACCACATCCATTTTGTGGAAGACACTGCTGTAGTTTCGATTCTTCACCCCCACCATTGAGTTAGTGTGAGCTAAGGGAATACCTGGCTCTCAGGTGATTTTGGCTGCAGGCAGTCTGGCTGAATGTGCCTTCCAACCTCCTGCAGGAAACACACATTCACGCCAGGGTTCCTGAGTGGCAGGACAGCAGGATGGCAGAATGGCAGCTTGGAAGTCATTCTTCTGAGTGACAGCTCTACGTGAGTCTCCACACTCCAATATGTCAGGGAACTGGTGCTTAGATCGGCACCATTTGTCTCATTTAAATATTCCAAAGAGAGTAGCCTCTGCATGCAAGATAGATTCATTTTCATCTTTCTATGCTAAAATGGCCTGGCAGCTTCCCTCCAAAGGAATAGAGGGAGGTTGATGGGTGGGGGGAGAGAAAGAAAAAATGGTGAGGAAATACAGCAAGTGAGTGATATATAAGGTGAACACAGAATTCAATATCCGGGACGAGGACACATATGTCTTGGACTCTAGATATATAGCTCAGAACTGATGGAGAAATGGGCAGGAAGAGAGATAATCTTTATCTCTGTTCCCAAGCCTTTAGAAATAGCTAAGGTTAAATCACCCTGAGAAGAAAGCAGGAAATGAAGACGGCTCCAAGTTTCCATGAGATTTCAGGATGCAGGGGCCTGGCAGAGCACTCTTTTCTTTTCTTTCCTTTCCTTTTCCTTTCTTTTCTTTTCTTTATTTTTTTCTCTGAGTCATACCTCTGAGTTTAGGGCCAGTTGGTATATGGAAAACTTAGCAAAAGCATTTGGGTCTAGGCTAAGCTTCTGAATTTCTATTTTCTTTAGGAAGAAATGCTGGGTGTTACTTGGATTTACCATCTGAAATCTTTGTGAGAGGAAAAATGGGGAGGGAGAGATTGTGGCATTTGCCACAGCCTAATTTGTTTCTGGGAAAACCATTTTAGAGCATTCATTTCCTTTTCTGACATTTCAGATGCCTACTCATATATGTGAGAGTTATTTTGGGTTATCTATTTCTTTTTTAAAGTTAGTCATCACTTCAACTGACTTTTAATAGTTTGGAGTAATTTTTGAATAATGAGAATGAACCTTGGTGCTTGAAACTGACTCATTCTAGGATATACAGTATTCTGTACTGAGCAATTGCACATTTATCCTTTATGATAGTTGAATCTTCTTCCCCACAGAGGTTCCATGATCAAAACAGTGTAAAAGGATTCAGAAAGTGTTTTGGTAGTTGCCAACTTGTGAAGCATGAGGTCCATTATCTGCATTGATTCTAATCATCCCCAACTGGCCAAACCATTTTATTAAAATTGATGTTCTATGAGTTTCCTTGAATGGTCTAGAAAATATTTCAGTCCTCCAACCAGTTGGCTTAGCCTATGGCATTCATTGGCAAAGTCCTACTCTATGGAATCATACAGGTGTGATTTAGTTACCCTTACAAATGCTTGATTTCAAACTTTGCAATTGTTAGCAGACAGGAAAATTCCAATGAATTACATTTAAAGTGATGAAGATACTGAATTCCAACTTTTGTGGTTGCTTTCATTTCTGGAGGACTCAGAACTTTCCCAGTGGCACTGTAGAACCTCATCTCATTAGCTATTTTTAGAGGCAGGGACTTCATGTTGCTGAAGTAAAGGTTCGGTAATGGGATACCAGCACCAGTTGTCTGTGTCACTGCTGGAGACCAAGGGGAAAAGGGCATTCCCAGTCTCTGGAAGCAATTGTTTTATTTGGATTTGTTTACTTCTTCTTCTGGGTATTTGTGAGGTAGGAGTCAAAGAATTTGGTTCCATTACACTTTTGAATGGGGAGAAAAGGGCTCCTCTAACCCAATCTCTTTTCTGTATATTTTCCTTGTTAAACTGGCATGTTAATACTTGCACTCTCTCACTGGGGCACTCCGTGATTCAGGTAAATTTGTGAGAGCATTTTGACAAGAATTGTTTGCTATACCCAATGTGTGAAAGTTAAAGCTCTAAGAAAGAGGAAGGGGGTGTTGATGTTGATAGTGCAGTTTTTTTTATATTTCTGATTCTTTTTCCTTCCAGCCCATGGGAAAGGGGCCTGTGGTCTGTCTTCCTGAAATTAGATGTAGCTGTGTGATTTGCTTTGATCTAAGAAATAAGCGTGGAAGCAATTTTGGAGGTGAAACTTTTATCTGCTTGAGTCACTAGGGTGATTTTGATGAACAGATGCCCCTCTCCCACTCATATTGTACATGCATTTCCATGCTGAGCATTTAGTGAAAGTGAGAAGTAAACTGCTATACCAAGGTACTGAGGTTTAGGGATTGTTACCACTGAGAAGCTAGACTTTTCTGACTGACACTTGCGAATTACATCCTGATTTCCCACTACTTCTCACATCTATCATCATAAAACCCAAAGAGTTAAATATTTATGGGTTGCTTTTTATGTTTCATTAACTTATCTAAGGGCTTTGCAGATACAATTTCACTTAATGCTTGTAATAGTGTTAGTGTGAAGTAAGTACTATCATTATTTGCATGTGAGAAATTGACTTTCAGCGTGGTGAAGTAACTTGGCAGTATCACACAGCTGTAGGAAACAGAGATGAACTTGAATCAAACTCTTTTGACTCCCACTCTGAGCCTCCCCCCTACCCCAAGTTCTGTGTACAGAAAACTAAGACATTTTCCCTAGCTGGGGGCAGTGGTTATATAATTTCAGGATCACTTTAAATGAAGAAAAATATTTTGCTTGGAGTTTCTAGCTTTTCCTCCTTCACTGAATGAAAGTGTACCTGTTTTGCCTATTCTTAAATCCAATCTCAGGCATTCCTTGAACCTGGATGATGATTCTTACCTTCAGATTTTTCTTTTTGGTATATTTTTGGGAGAACACATCTTCTGAGAGATATGATTTTATCCGGTGCAAAGGCAGCAAAGGGACTTTTGAAAAGAAGCATTGTGATTCTTTGGAATTATTATTCTGGGATGCTGAGATATAATGAAATAATATTTCAAGCACTGGGAGCCAAGGTCATTATGAATATAATTCCGATTTTAAAATGCTAGTTACGGAAAAATATTGCTTAGGTCCGGTTGAGGAAGGTTAAATCTCTATGGTGATTATATTTACAGGCAGTTGCTTGGTAGTGTACTTCTTTTGCCAGGGTGGACACTAAGCTTTTGAGTTAGTAGGTGGTAGGGCACTACATAAAAATGGAATATTGTTATTGCTCTCATTAAGAGAGACCCTGATTCTTTTAAGTCTGCTCTAACAAGAGGCTTTGGAAAAACAAGGGAAATTTTAGAATATCTGATTAATTTAGACTGAGCAATTAACTAAGTGACATAGTTAGCAGTGCTGTTAGTATCACTCATTAGGTTGGCTGTGTGGGAAGCAGCCTTCATCTTGGGAAGGAGGCTATTAAAATCAAGTGCACCTCATATCTGCAAGTCAGCCCAAGCAATCAGGCTCCTGTCTTTGAGGCTCACAAAGGTGGAATAATCTACTTTTGATGGTGTGTGGTTCTGTGCTGGTTTTTATTCTAGCAGAGGAAGAAATGTCTACAAAAATAATATCATTTCCAACACTCATATTTTTAAAACTAAAGCTGTGTTATAGGCCCCAAAATAAAATTCTCCATCAAAAATGTGCCACTGAAATGAATAGATATTTCTCAAATGAAGAAAAATACATGAGACACATGCTCATCATCATTGGCCAGTATAGAAGTACAAATTAAAATAGCACTGACATTCCATCTTACCCCAAAAAGAATGACTACTATCAAGAAATCAGATAATAACAAATGATGACAAGGCTAAGAGAAAAAATGAACCCTCCTACATTAATTGTAGAAATGTAAACTAGTACATCCAGTACGGAAATCAGTTTGGAGATTCCTCAAAAACTAAAATTAGAAATTTGATTTCACCTAGCCAATCCCCCTTTAGCTATCTGCCTGAAAGAGTTCAAGGTATGATATGACAGTGATACATGAATACCGATGTTTATAACCGCACACTTCATGAGAGCTAAATCTTGGAAATAGCCTATATATCCATCAACAGATGAATGGATAAAGAATTGTGATATGGGGGCCAGGGATTTAGCTCAGTGGTTTCGCTGCCTGCTGTGCAAGCGCAAGGACCCGAGTTCGATCCCCAGTACCAAAAAAAAAAAAAAAGAATTGTGATATTTACACACAATGGAGTACTACTCTGCCATAAAGAGAGATAAACTTGAATCATTTGCAAGAGAATGGATTCACCTTAGGACCATAATGTTAAGTGAAATAAATCAGACACATAAGCTTAAATATCACAAGGTTTCTCTTATATGGGAAACCAAAATCATAAATAAGGAACAGGATAAAAGACAGATAATAGGAAGTAGGGAGACAGACCTTTTTCAAATGGGAAGGGGATCAAGAGATGAAGGGGAGAAGGGAGGGAAAAGGGATAAAAAAAAGGAATTAAGATGTGTTACACACATATATCAACTCCAACAAGGAATGTAAATACATACTGAAAACATGTACTAATGAAAATAAATAAACTGTGCTATAGATGTCATTGCTCTTATCTGTTGGTCCTAGAGGAGAATAGTGCATGCCCTCTAATGTTTTCTACATTACCACCCTGGGTACAGAGTACTGTGGCTTAACACAACTGCTAGACCCCCTCACAAGAGTGCTCTTGGCTGAGCCTCTTGCTGGGTTTATGTGGTGGAAGCAATCACTGAAATTAAATCATTAAGAACTTGGGTACTATCAAATATGTCCCCAAATCTGGAGGACCATTCTATATTTGACTAGAGAGATCAGTGAAACTAATTAGGTTACAGGGTTACTTTGTTCAGCTCTAATTAATAATGGGCTATTTGGTGTATGACAGGCAGAGGAAGTGAAAGAAAGCATCCATTTCCTTTCTCAATCGTTGTGACAGTGAGGGGAAAGGTAGCTCAGTAGGGAGGAACACCAGAGTCTTTGCAGATGAGAACTGTCATAAAATGGACAAGTTTGAAGTTAAGTGTGTGGGGCAGCTTAGGCAGCACCTCAGGGTTCAAGTGAGCTGGCCCTATGAGGAAATCTTTTATCAAGGCTGGGAATGGGAGATTGACCAGGACCATTTAAAAAAGAGATGTCCAGTTGTCCAAGGACAATGTCTGATGTTACACAAGAGTGGTGAGTCTGGATTGGGCCATTCATGGAAACAGGTCCATAAGGTTCAGGGATTGGATATATTAGCCAGATGGGACCAGAAGGTCTGTTCACACATAGGAGCCCTCCAGCAGAAAAAGGCTTCAGTTTCTGGAGAAGATGACTGGTGGAGGATGGTGGGCCATTGTGTTCCCTATCATGGCACCATACACAGAAGGTAAACTCAAACCTGGGCTGGGAAGTTAGTGTGGACTACCTTTGCTCGAGGAAATAACTGAGAGGTCTCATTTATAGAATAGGAAGACATGGGCAGAGCTTATAGGACTGTAAAATGGAGTTCTCTAGACACCCAGGGCCTCATTGTACATTCTCCACATCCTGACACTGTTGGATTTAAAAGAAATTTGTTGGCCAGGCAATATGGGAACCAAGCAATCACCAGGACTCTTCAAACCTCAGGTCTGCAAATCATGTTCTGATTTGAAGCTATCAAGAGCTGGCATCATTGCTCTGCCTCCATACCTGGCCAGTATGGGCACAGCATAGGGAAATCTGGGCAGGAAGGTGGATTCCAGAAATACAAGTTCCTGTGAGCTGGGGAAGAGAATGGTAAGCAGACAGGAGCACAATTCCCAATTACTAGGGACAGTCCATGTCCCCTAAAGCCAGTTTCTGTCATGGTCAGGACCTTCATGTCCTTTGAAATACCCAGAAAATACCTGCCAAATGGAGGGTCCCAAAACAATTCTAAATCCTGTATATTTCTGATGTCTTCAGATAATGTGCCATAGCCCAGACATTCAGACTTTTTAAACATAAAAGATTCATACAGAGGTTACTGGCCATATGTCCCAATTCTAGGTGTAAAATGTGTAACTCCGAGTAAATATATTTTACTCTCTATAGAGTGTAGTATTGAATTTGGTAGAACTGGTTTGAATAAGAGCTTTGCCACTCACTTGCTAATGCCATTGAGCAAGTGATTTCTTTGAACATCGGATTTATTGTCAAAACAGACATAATGAGATTGTCCATGTTGGGCAGATTGGAGATTACATACAGAGTGGCTGCTTAATAAATGGAAATGGCATCTGCATGCATGCTTCAAAGCATCATCATGGAACACTGGACTGAGCCTGCAGTAATTGGGGGTACTAAAAATAATGATCAAATAATTTTATTCATTTTGGACTTTTGTTACTAACAACCATATGAAAAGTCTCTGTTACAGGTCTGGCCTTTGGTTTTTAATATATTACATACTGTGTGCACTAGAGTCTCCTGTCCCTCACCCTGTCCCCTCACCTGCAGCTGGGATCATCAGTATGAAAAGAACTCTACAGTACAGAAGAGTGTTTACATCTGGATGATACAGTAATAGAATGAGAGATTGACAACCACTGATATGCATTGCATATGTTGGAAACAAGAGATGCTATATCCTCAATGATTTTCTTTTTAAGGAAAATGTTCAATAATTACCTTTTGTTCAAGTTTATACCAACACAAAAGCCAGAAGGAGTCTGCTCAAAAGAGAAGTCGGACTTCTCATTAGTCGAATAGTACAGCGATTGCAAAGTATCTTCTTCTATCCAGCTCAGAAAACCTTGCAGAGTTTAATTTTCTAACAATTGAGGCTTGTATAACAACAGAGTGATAACTGCACCCTAGACCACTGCTCCATGGAAAAGAGCTGCTTTTGGTCATCACACCCTCCTACACTTGTTGTGGGGGTGTGGGAAGAAAATGAGGAATGAAATGATAAATGCACACTAGTGAGATAAATATGTATATAAAATCTAAGGAAGCCTGGGAAGGGAGGATGGAGATGAGGAAATTCAGCTGACACAGGAGCTAAGCAGTTTGTTCTGTCTGAATTAATTGTCTTGGTCCTGAGGTTCCTCCGTGGCCCAGACGATCTATGCCTAAGAGGCACTCAGTTGCAACAAGAAGGAACAGGACTTGACAGGTAACTGCTAGTTAAATTCTCTGTTTTGTGTAACAACACAGATAGGTATGAAGAGTGAAGGCCATAAAGTTGAGCTGAAAAGTGAGAAGAGGTCAGATATCACTTTACCTGAGGTAGGGTCTCTGTGTATTTGGTCCAGCAGGGCACGAGTGAAACACAACTTACTGATGATCAACTCTTGATAGGGCTTGCTGTTCAATATAATTCTGTAGGAAAGTGAGAATTTCTTCATTGAATTGGCATTAATTACTTTTTAAATGTAAATTTTCAGCTGCAAGTAGTTTTTAATATTAAAAAAACTCTCAAAGTACATCAGGGTAAATCAAAGACTAATTGGTGACCAAATTATAGGGTTTAAAGCTCTCTCTCTCTCATTTTCGTTTTCTTTCTTTTTAAACCATAAATGAGTAAAAATAATTAGGAAATGTGAATACGTGCTTTTTCTTTCATTAATAATGACTCACATAGTGATAATCCATTTTTAGCAAAAAAATGTTTCAGTTTTGGACCAAGGGCTGCAATTCCACAATGTAGCACTTTATATTTAGCCAGTGCTTGGTGTTCATCTGCTGATGTCTCCTCCTGTCCTAGACTGAAGTTGGTTTGATTCCTGAGATGGCAGTCATTAGAGTACAGGTGGAAATGGACACCTTATTAAGTTCTGTAGATGGGATTAAATAACACTTTCAACAAATATGTCACTAGGGTTTTCATTTTTAAAGTGAGCATGTAGGATTGTAGAGTACTAGGGACTTTGGTCAGAGGTCCATGTTTGATCTAAGACAGAAACTGGTCTGAGACTCCTCCTGAATGCTGTATTTCCTGCTTGATGACAGTATCAGCCTACTTCCTATCAGCCATAGCTATTTATACTCAGAAGCACAGATTCCACAGCTGTAAAGAAAGTGTCTCTCAAATCACAATTTCTTCTCCCTTTTGCTCAGGGAAATTTACAAGGTTGTTTTTGAAGATAATCATGGAGACAAGGCAGAGGTGTTTCTATAGGAGAGGTTCCACTGTGCCTTCCTCTTCTTTCTTTCAGATAATATCACAGCAAGTCATGCTCGATGATGGAAAATGTTCTGAGAAAGTCTATGTCAGGTGACTTTGTCATTGTGTGAACATAAGAGTGTGGACTTACATAAACACAAGTGGAATAGGCGAATCACCAATGTGGTCTCTTGATGCAATCCAGGGACATGGTAAACATGAGATGTATGTGGCTGTTGCTGGTGTAACATGGAATACTGTTTTACAGTAAACTTTTTAGTTAAATAAGTAGCATAGTCTAAAATAATGATGAATAGTATAGTATAGTAAGTATGCATATCAGTAACATAGTTGTTTATTACCATTATCAAGCATTATGTACTGTACATAATTATATTTGTTGTATTTTTGTACAAATGGGGCACTAACATAGCCACAAACATGTGAGGCTTTGTGCTACAACCTTATGATGGCTAGACATCACTAGGTGATAAGAACTTCTCAGCATCATTATAATCCTATAAGGACACTGTTGTATATGCAGTTGACTTCTGACCAAAACACTGTTGTATAGCCCAAGGTTTGTATTTCCTCTCCTCTCATTCCCAGCTACCACATGACTTTTATAATCAGTGATTTGGTCCTTTTATTGGCCTTGCAGAAAAGGTATTGAGCCCTTGACTATTTCTAAAATAATTCTACAAGTCTTCAGGCTAGGGTCAGTCTGTAAGTCAAGCTCTAACGCTGGCTAGTAGAGGGGTAAAGATCTGAGGGGCAAAGTCAGGAAGCCCTGGGTGTTGGAAGGATGCAGTGTCAGAAAGGGCATTGTAACATGCTGCAAAATCACTCATTAGGCATGAAGAGAATTAGCATCTAAGCCAGGTTCACAGCAACTGGAGCCACACGGGCCTGCTCACCTTTCAGGCTTTGGTCTTCTCTTTTGTGAGGAGCAGGTACTGGTCCTGATGACCTCTGGTCCCCTTCAGATGTGAAATTCTGTGATTGTTGCAAGGATCATTTTCCCTCTTCCTGTGAAACAATAACAGCTCTGGGATTGGAAAATGATCTAACAGTCCTGTGACATGAATGAGAATGTGTATTTCCAAGAGTTTTGCTTACAGCAGCTTGGTTTCTATCATAGAAAAACAACCCCCACCCTGGGCCCTGCAAATGCAAACAGGGGTGGGGAGTGGTGTTAGAAATGAAGAATAAGACCAACATTTTGTATTTTTACCTGTCTTGATAAAACAGTAGTTTTAAGCATTGTAAAAATGTACTAGTTTGATAAATAGCACATTTAAAACCCGATTTAGCAAAAGGTTTTTACCTTTGTAATTTTAAAACTGTCACTTGAACTAAAAATATAGGCCAGCAAGTTGGCCTTTCATATTTAATGTTTTATTTTTTCCTTTTTTATTTGCAATTCATTCTGTTCAACTTTGATTAAAGAAGTGGCAGAATGGAATATAAATGGCCAGGACTTGGCTAATTCATTATTGGGAAGATAGTGGATATGACTTTTCTCACCAGTTCAGATTTTCAACACCAGCTCCTGTTGGTTTTAGCAGATTAGCTATTTATCTTACCTTTACATGTTAACACTGAGTTACACAAGAATATTGGACTTAAAGATGGCAAAGATAACTGGAGAATTATTTTCTCCTCTGGCTATAACCCCAAGATTTTACACATTTGTTAAAGTAAGAATGTTATAGCCCCAAATTAATTGGCAATTATTGCATAGGAGAGAGAATCTGGAACACAAATGATAACTCTGAGTGTCCTGGAGCATGGAATACTAAAAACTCCTATTTAAAATTAACGGAATGTTTATAATGGTTAGCAAGAGCTAACCGGTGACCTTAGGCAAGTGCCAGCATTTTTCTGAGTAACTTGATCTATGAAACGAAAGAGTTGTTCTAAGATATGTGTTTGTGTCTCTTTTTCTTCTTTTGCAGGGCTTATCCATAAAAGGGCCTTGATAAGTATTGTTGCATTCAGTGGAGTTAGCATCTTGTTTATAGAGGACTGAACTCAGCCCCAGGCCACACTGGTATGAGAACCCAGGACAAACCACAAAATAGCTTTTCTGTTTGCAAATGAGTATTATAAGCCTCCCTTCTCAGGTTCTTTTAAGGCTCAAATGAACTAATAAAATCAAAAGTCCTATAAGACTGGAGAAGTGAAAACTATTAGCATTAAATTTTTTTTTCCCTAAAGGATATTGATGGAAACATCTTCATGCACATATGCATTTCATTATCAAACTATTTTTAAGTTATTAGTTGTCTTTAGGTTCTTTTGTTGATCTATCATAAGGCCATAATGGATGCATTCATGACTAAAATGGATCTGAATGACACTGATGTGTCTGTGACTTCCATGCTGGAAACGACTGGCTGCAAGTTCTACTGATCTGTATGATAGCATTTCAGAGTCATCAGTGCCCTCCCTGAAGGGCATACACTTTGTTACTCCCTTCACAAATGCTGCAAGATAGAAACTATTTCCATATCTTCAATGAGGAAGGGGTGGCTGAGGTCAAAGGGAGGAGGACTGCCTATCTCTAGCAGTCTACTTTGTGCAGAGTACAAGAGGAGCAGTAGGCCTCTCTCAGCTCCTTTTATTATTATTATATTATCCCTGAGAGTTGGATTTTATAATCCTCATTTTAAAGTTGAGAAATTGACTCTGAAGGGTTAATTTGTATGAATAAACTGAGTTGCTAAATAGTAGATAGGATAAAGATCTTATTCGGTCTGAGTGCCGTGTTTACAACTTTCTGAGATTCTTGCTATCTCAGGACAGATTTTCTGCATCTTCTGAAAGCTCCAGTTCAGCTGTTTAAACAAACAAACAAACAAACAATATCCAAAATTATTCCAAGAGACAAGTATCTTGTGCATCATCTTAGCTTGTTGGACTGTTGAAACTTGGTCCCCTTCCAGGTCTACTGAATTTTAATAGCTTCTAAATTTCAGCATGATCTCCTGAAATGCATGTGAGCATGGAAGTTGAATGATTGCTCTGTGGAACTCAGAGAACAGATCAAATTCTTCCTTTTCCTGATGCCTTTCTAAATGCCTTTCCTGACTGCATCAGAATTGTTGTCCTAGACAGTACCACTGTAGAGGCACCTTTCACTCCCACCTTTCAAACCTTCTGAGAGTCCTCCAATTCTCTATGATGTTCCCTTGACTAACTGCAGAGGTGATCCCTTCTCAGACTTCCAAGAAATATATTTCACAACCTTTCCTGCCCTCTGCATTGTGAAAAAAAATTCCTGGATATTTGTGATTCTGTGAATTGAAAGTTTTACACTATACAATTGTCTACCAATCCATCAGTCAATCAAAAGTCAGGTGAAGGAATTTCAACTTTATGGAGTAGATTTTTAAGAAGCAGAGTGACATATAGAAAATGGTAAAATAACCTGAAATTGGGAGATTTATCTTCTGATGTTCTACAGTGCAGTTAAAAAAGATAGAGAATGAAAGCTTTGAAAGTCATTACAAATTATAAAAAATAGAGCTCCTTGAAAGTTTTTATTGGCTGTCATTTGGTGCATTGACTCATAGATTTCATGTGATGTAAATTTATTCTCTTTATGAATGAACCAAATTTTATCCAAATCAGTCAACTCCTCTGAGAGTTATTAAGAGGAAACACAGAAACATATGCAATTTATAGAACAATTAACTTAAAACATGGTCCTCATTTTGTCCAGATAATAATGGTTCCTGGTATATACTTATAATAGAATTTGTGTTGCTATTAATATGCTGTTCACCAATGTCAGTGAAGGGTATATGTTAATGTTAAGTGAATGTTAAGTGAAGGGTATAAGTTTGTTTAATTTACCTTTTTAGATGTAGCTATAATTGATCAAGTGAAGTGCTCTCCTTCTTTCTAAATATTTACCAGAGAATATTTACCATCTCCCAGGGAGTTAACAAGTGCCTATACACAGGAAAGTCCATGCAACCTTTAAAACAGTAGACAGCAGGCTATTCAAGATAAGAACTCTCCATCCTGGAGACTCTTCTGCCCTTCTGCTTTCCAATTTACAATCTGGCTTCTTGTTGCTTCCTCATCTTTTGCCCACTTGTCTTAGCTGATTGTTCCATGACTTCTCTCTCCACTTCACTGCTCTGACATATTTTTCCCACTGCTTATTACACCAAAATAAGGGACCCCAACATCTTGTACCTCATAGAAACAGTAAAAAGAATCATGGGAAGAAGTTTTGGAACCACTTGTTTGGGTTATCGGTTTAAATGTCTCCAAATTAATATATATCCTATACATGTTTACAGGCTGTGTTTCCAATAAACAAAAACATTGACACTCAGGTGGCCAAAAAATATATAAATGAATAAATAAATAAATTCAACCTAAACAGAGCCGTGTTACAACCCAAGTCCAGGACCTCAGTTGTGATCTCTACCATGAGTACTTTGTAGTACTGAATGATTTTGTTAATCTTTTTGTCATAGCTTTTTTCTCCTCTAAGTGGATTGGAATTATCAGTCTCTTTGTCCACTAAAGGAGATTTCTCTATACGATCCTGGAGGTGGTTGTAAGAAAACACTGGCACTTGGGCAGTACAAGTTAAGAGAATCTCTTTCTGTTGCTAATTTAAATACAGAGACCCTTTGAATTTTCACTTAGTGGACTAGATTTTTTAATTTTAGAAAAGATTCTAAGGATAATACTTGATCACTATACATAATATATAGTATATACCTTCAGATAATAAGGATTCTGAATTCAAAAGAAATAAGGAATTTTAACCATGTCTCTAGTCTTGGATAACTGGAAAGAAAAACTTCAGTCTACCTTCTAATCAAGTGCATGCATGAATGATTGTGAGGAATAGTCTTACCACAAGTGCTATGGTTTCCTAATTGCTTCTGTATTTTTGGTATATGTTATTTTCTTTCTTCTTATAAGAATGGACAAAGTAAATACAGTAAATCACTTGTATTTCATGTTTTTGTAATGTGTACTGTAGTTAGTCCATCTACTCACTTGCTGATGGTTAAAGAGGAAGGGACTGCTAATCTGGTAGTGACATTTGCTAATCTGGTAGAGACATTTATCTCCAGCTTTGCTGAAGTACAGGCCAACTTCAGAGTCACCAGTTTTGAGAGTGAAGTTCTCTATCAGTAGAACCCCACAACAATGGTAGAAAACAATGTATCTAGAAGGCTCTGACTTATTCATAACTGGGCAGATATGAAATACCATCCTGTTATAATAATATTCATTATTTTATACATAATAAATTTTCTATTGTTTATTCCAACTTAGATTATGACTTTTGCTTTAGAAAGCATTAAAAATGAGGAAAAACATCAGTCTTCATGATCCAGGAGTGGGGGAAATTGGTCTGGTACACATATTAGAACCAATCATATTGCAGTAAGGAACATGTTGTAGTCAGGGTTTGCAAGGGAATAGATTTAACATAAGACACACAATTTATAGGATTTTTAAATAATATTCACCCAAAAAGTCAAATGCAAAAAATGCAAGAGATGTGTTTGCACACTAGAGACCCGAAGTGTCCAGCCTAGGACATGGATCCCATGGCAATGTCCTGCACAAGTCCAGCTAAAGGCCTAGAGCTCAAGGTAATGTCCTCCATGAGTCCAGTCAAAAACCTAGGGCCCACGGCAGTGTCTCATGCAAGTCCATATTGATGATCTGCACAGGGAAGGCCCAAAGGCCAGTGGTGGAAGCTAGAAAGCCTGCGCAGCCTAGAAAGCCTGGGCCACCAGGCTGAGGGATCTGCACTGGAGCCAAGAATTGACACTCAAGGCAAAGACCAGCGCTCCCCTGATAAGAACAGCAGCCATTACCAGCAACAGTGAGGACCTGAGCTCCTCCTCTGACAACAATAGACAAATTCGCATCAGGGAAACCAGTTGTGGCAAGCTTCTCCAAGATCAACAGCTTGCAATCTTCCCCTCCAGTTCTCTTTTTATGATATTGGCAACAATCCTCAGGTGGGTCTTCCACACCTAGAACCACGAGGACTTGGTTTAGCTAGGGGGTGCAAGTCAACCATTAGTTAATCCACCATAGAGAGCTAAAGGAAGGAGTGCAACACTGTATGAAGATCCTTCCAATGATCATGAGTGGAATAAGATAGGATTCTATCAAAGTCTTAATAGCCATGGGATTCCACAAGAAGGAACACTGAAGCTTCTCATGCCTAGTAGACTGAGTCATCAGCAAAAGATGCAGGAAGGGATTATATGGAAGTTCTTGCTTGGCTGTTCATTAACAGCCTTGAGTATTCATAGTAGGCTAGGTCCTGAGTAAGGTTAGGGAAGTGGTTCTGGTCTTTGAAATGAGCCCTAGGTCCAAAAGTCCTGGTAAATGATTCCTGTTCTAAGCCTTTATCAGCACTGCAGACTTGAGTAGTATAATGTACCTCATTTAGCATCCACATTTTTTTATCTGTAAATTAAGATTAATTATTGCCTTCAATATTTACTGATATGATGTTATTTGCATTGTCTAGTATATAAAAAGCTTGAATACTTCTAACTTTTTTTTTCTTTTTTCCTCCTTTCCTCTCTAAGGACTATGGGAGCTGTTGAGGGGGAATGTGTTTGGGATCTTAAGGGGAGAAAAGACACCCACACAACCAACTATAATACAGGTTGAATTAAATAAGTGTGTTAATGAAAGAGTGAGAGATAAAAATATATAGGGGGAAAAATCCGTGATTAATTCTATTGGGGAGTGGACTGGAAAGGTTTTTTGGAGCAGGCAACATTAGTACTGGTCCAGAAGGATTCAAGGCAGTTGTTTCAGAGCCTGCTGATGAGAAATACCCAGGAATATGCAGTCAGAGCCATCTACTTGAAGAGGGTTAGTAGAATATGGAAGAATTAAGACTATTAAAAAAAAAAAAAAGGATGTGTGGAGACTCAAGAAGAAAAGCAAGAAAACTATATCAGGGTAGCTCTCAAGGGTAGGGCAAAGTCTAATTACCCAAATTGATATCTGGCCTCCGTAGCAGACCTAAGACTTCTCTTGAACCCATAAAGACCTGCTGTAGAAGCAGAGGCATGCCTGAAATAATTAGCTTTGTATTTCAGCTCTTGTTTGGGAATTCTTGGTTTGTATCAGCCTTTTCCCAGGAAGCCAGAGAGGTATTTTGAGAATGGTTAGAAAATTGCCTGGATAATACCAGGGCAAGAAAATGTAAAATCAATAAATAATCAGGCTGAATTTTAATTGAACGTATTACTAAGGCTATGCTGACATGTACATTTAAAAACTACTCACTAGAGAAAATCAGTGCTTTGTCTCGTGGGTTTTTGGTTTTAGGAAATGGGACAAAGAGTGGCTTTTGCTTTTCTTTTTTAGCAGATCTCACATTTTCTGTTCTCTTGTCTGAATAGAGGGCCAGTGTAAAATTACATTCCTATCTTTCTCTTTTCTGTATTTAGGAGGATTTATTTTGGAAAAATTTATTTAAACTTAAATTCATACAGAAAAAAGAACAGAGAAAAAAGAAGGCTCCTTTGATGTTAAATCAACCAGTCCTTTGGGAAAGAAATGTACTTTCCAGAAGGAAATTTGGACTCAGTAACTCTTTACTGTCATTGTATTTTGTGAAATTTTGAGGTCAACGGGGTCATAAAATATGGATCTATTTTCATTTTATATGTATTTTCTGTAAATATTCCCTTTGCACTGTGTAGTATTTGGAAAAGTTATTTCTGGAATTTTGAGCAAGCTTTAGGAGTGCAGGAGAGCTAACAAGAACTGCTTTTTGCTAAAACTGGGGCTCAGAGAGCAACCACTCTCTCCTAGAACCAGGATGGGAGAGTAGAAGGAATCAGCCTTAGAAAGCTCTGGGGTTTCCCTTGAATATTTTCGATCCAGTCTTCTCAGTTGCATTTGGTTCTTTAGGTCTGTGTTTGCATAAAAAAGGCTCTTGCCACCTTAACCTCTGCAAAAACACTGTTGCTCAGTTGAAGAAAAAGGCTGCATCTGAACGAATTTGTTTCTACATGGGTTTAATTAGGCACCTACCAGGAGCCGAACTCTATGCTTGATACTGCCAGGGTTGTATAGAAGATTTATGAGGTACAGCCTTTGACTTTAGAGGGTGCCAACATGCTATAGAAAGCTGGTAAATAAACTTTAGTGTATATGAGTCTCCTGCAGAGATTGTCAAACAGGAACCATGCCTGGAGATTCTGATTCTGCAGCTCTAGTATGAGGCCTTTGAATCTACATTTTAAGAGGTAAACAAGACAAATCTGGTTTAGGTGGTCCATGACACAAACTTTAAAAACAGTAGTAGTAGACTGGACTTAACATTTTTATTAGTGGGAAAGTACTTGTGTCCAAAGACTTATTCAACTACTTGCTAGCTGAGTGATTTAGAGTAAGATATTTACATTTCTTAACATTTATTTATTCATCTATAAAATTATAACAATGATGCCTATCTTATGTGATTTCTGTAAGAATTAAATGAGATAAAAAGTAGCCCAGCTCCTGAAAAATTCTAGGAACATGATAAACAAGTTCTTGTATCCTCTTTTTAAATGATCTAGTTGTATGGACACCACGAGCTACTTTAGTTTTCATTTGCCAAAATCATAATAATGTTAGTCATCTGTGCCACATACCTGACTCTTTGTAATGCCTAAACTGCATTGTTAGCTTTCTGTTGTCTGTCTTGTTAACTGAACTCTTTGTCGATGTGTAATTGGCTTATGTAACCCAGGAATTCTGAGATGTCACCTCAGATCA
Organism: Heterocephalus glaber; assembly: GCF_053883595.1. NCBI lineage: Eukaryota > Metazoa > Chordata > Mammalia > Rodentia > Bathyergidae > Heterocephalus > Heterocephalus glaber. Next base: position 10,380,154 of record NW_028258406.1, on the reverse strand, counting down.
GCATAATTATAATTGCATGAGATGTAGAGATACAATATCTTTGGAGAAGTTTTTCTGAAAGGTCAAGAATGAGCCTTGGGTAAAAAGTTAATATAGGGGAGAACTAAAGATGTAAACTCTATTTCAAGGTATAGTTAGGGCTAAGGTCTTTTGATAAGAACTAATAGCACGGCTGAGAGGGCTGTTTGCTTGGCACATTTCAGGCTAGCTCCTGAGAATTGATTCTAGATATAGATAGATATAGATCTAGAGAAGTCTGCTTGCTACCAGAAAGAGGTAAGAACAGCAGGCTCTGGGATCTACCAAAAGCTGTCATGCTCAAGAAAAGAGATTGTAACTTGGGCCCAAAAGACCATATGAAGGCCCAGAAAGATCTGCCTTGAAAGCATTCTAGAGGGAAGTTGAAACTTTGAAAAACTATCAAGATTATGCTAACGGGTCTAGATCATTTTGGGATTAGTAGAAATACAGGAATATGTGAGGGACTGGTAATGACACTGAATCAGAGATGTACTGGTGATCATGACCCTGAGAACAATTGAGAAGACTGTGGTTGGTTCTCTTCAAACAGGAATAATGCCCAAAGCCAGGAGACTAAACTAAGAGTACTTTTACTCTAGCTCTTTCTTCAAATTCTTACATCCTAACCTTTATAAAGAATTGGAAATGAAGCTTTTGTTTATGTTAGTGTGGTAGCTCCATTAGGATGAGCAGTAGCCATTTGAGTACTTCTACAGCCTTACTAATTAAATGTTTTGGGAATATAGAATCAAAACTATTAGTAAAGGAGGGGATCTTATGGGTTATCTAGCCCAATCTCCTTGTTTTCCTGATAAGGAAGCTGACTCAGAAGAAGTATATGACTTCCTCAAGGTCGCACACCTGCTTGGTGGCAAAGCTATGATTGGAACCCAGGTCTCCTATACAGACATTACTAGATTGTGCTTCCTTGTGATGATTTATACATGCTTGAATTTCCATTTATCTCCCTGGGAACCTGCATTGATGTGCCACGCCATCTCAGGCTGGGCAGACCATTGCTCAGCACTTAAAATGCAACAGGCTCCCTCTGCTTCTGCTCTTCACATGATAATCATGGAGTGCAGGACGGAGCTGCCATTCACTGCTCACACTGATGACAATTTTGTTAACTCTGTGTTCTTGAGCTTTAGCAATCCACTCATCTCATAATCGTGCTGAGCTCATTCTAGTGAAAAGTATATGAAGATTTCTGAGCAGTTCATAATGAGGACGTCATTGTTAAAGCTCCAAGAAAATAAGAATTATGTATTCATGAATACTTAAAAGCAGAGCAGAAACCAATTCTGTCATCCTGGTCAGTGGCCTCTTGCATTTACAAACTTACCTTGCAGGGGAAACTAGAGGCACTTGTTTGGTTAGAGACACCTTTGAAGCAACCTGGTGTAAAAGATAAACATCCTTCACTTAGCAAGCTGCCATCATGAAATGTGGGATAAGGGCATTGTTTGTTACCACACAACTGCAGGTAAGGTGGCACTTGTAATGGAACAAGACTAAAGAGAATTCTCTTTGATCTTCTCTACCCTTTCTTGCCCCACGATTACTGTTTTTAGCTCATCCTGGAGCTTGAGATATAATGGAGCCTTTGACAGCCTGAAAATGTTTGCATTCTATCAAATTAGAGGAATATGTTTTGGCCCCATGGCCAACAGATAAGGAGATGAATTCAAGATTTTTCTGTTTAGATGGAAACCCAGGGGAATGCAAATCTTGTGCCATCAATTCTGTGTTGCATGTTACTGAAGTTTCAGCCATTTGGGTGAATAAAGCTTTTTGTTTTTTCCTATCTAGTTTTTAGACTCAGAAAGAGAGATGCTGAGATAACATCTAATTTTGAATAGCTCAAACGGCCTGATACATATGGTATAATTTCTTCCTGTCCATCCATAGTGTCCACCCCTGTTGTAGTGTTAATTGATCTGCCAATAGTCAGTCAGATCTCCCGCTTGTGAAAATACGTGAAATGAAGGCTCTCATTTCAGATGAACTCTTTACTTCCTTCTAATTTTCTTTTAGGTCTGTTTTCTAGCCCTCAATTTTAAGAAAAAAAACAATAATATCTTGCATTGATATGCTTCTCCTAATTCATTCAAAGTGCATTTATACTTGTTGGGATCTAAGTGGCTTAAAACAACATGGTTTAGTTATTGCAGACACTCCAAAGATTGACTAGGGTATCTAATCTCTGTCATTTTATTCTGGGCCACCCTCCCGAGTCTGGCAAGTCCCTGTGAAACAAGGAAAGAGGGAGTGACAAATGCATGCCATAGTTCTGAGAGCTTCCACTCAGAGGTGGTACAGATATCTTCTAATAACATTTTATTAGCTAAAAAAAGCTGAGGAGGGCACATGTAATATTGAAGATAATGAAAACAGAATCAATTCCTATATGTGTCCAGGGAGAGAGCACTGACTATCAATACTTTCTTGAATTATCTAATTTTATTTCTGTATGTAGACAGTAGCTCTTTTCAGAGCATAGCTGAAAGGGAATTATAGACTTACACTATGTCTTCTAAGACAACAGTTCTCAAATTTTAGACTTCACAGACATTTGCTTTTAATTTGAAGGATATGTGGTTCACATAGAGTTGCATATTGTTTATTTTGTTAGTTGTCATCATTTTATAAAAGAAAATAGGGAATTTTAAGATTTTAAAGATTCAGAAACATATGTATAATCTCACAACAGCTAGCTTTATGAACAATTGTTAACATCACCTTTACTTTTTCTATAGCTTTTAAATGGTTTTGTTATCTACTATTTGAGAAGTTCTCTGAGGAGTTACAATGTCAAACTGACAGGAAATATGAATCACAGACACAGGGATATACACAAAGAGTTACTACAATAGAAAATAGAGAAATTAAGTATAATATTGGATGTAAAGTTTTACTAACTATGCAAATAGAAGGTACATTGGCAAGTTGAGAGATAAAAATGAATTATTGTTTCAAAAACCTGACAGCCATGTTTAATGTTTGGCCCATGAGTTGGACATGCCTCTGTTATAATGAAAATATTTTAAACAGGAAGTTTTTGTTACGTATTTACATTAACTATGTTTTGTTTCTTTTGTGACTGGGGATCGAACTCAGGACCTTGCGCTTGTGAGGCAGGCGGTGGAAATACTGAGCTAAATTCTAGGCCCTACGTTAGCCATGTTGTGTATTTTATATGCAGTTCAAGACCATTCTTCTTCACTCACTGTAGCCCAGGCAAGCCAGTATGTCTAACCTCCATGTCCTATATCCTGGAACAGGGAGAAGGAAAGGAAAGCAGGGGTGAGCATTAACCTGGGCTAAAGGTTTAGGGGCTAGGTTCAAAGCCTGAATCCTGAGGCTTTTCAAAGTCATTTGTGGAGGAGACAGCTTTGGAAGTAGCAGGGACACGAGGAGTTAGAGGGATGTGCCTCCACATGCAAGTACTGTATTAGTTGAGCAAGGCACTTAGCCTTTAGACTGCTTTGGTTCTTTGGCGCTTTAAATCTCTAAAGATTGACTTTTAGAGTGTGGCATCTGCATGGAGAAAAGATGTTTGGGATCACAGAAGGCTTCTTGGATCCTGAACATTCCGTAGGAAGGCTGGCTATTTTGTGGGTTAGTGAATGGGGCTGTAGAAAGAGAGATGTTTTATTTTGCAACAAAGCAGAATTGGGCTACTAGTTCAGTATAAAAGTTCAGGAAAGAAAGGCGTTGAAGATTAATTTGTGCTTTCTGTCTTCAAACCAGAGATGCTGACATTTTCACACATCAGGAAAACAATGACAGGTTATCTGTTTCATTCAAATAGAAGAAAAAGAAAACTACCAGAGTACATAGTACAGTATTAGCCAGTTTTTAGTCTCTTCTCTTCTTGGTAGAAAAATATTAAGCAGCAAGAGACTTCATGAGAGCTTCCCCTTGGCATTTTGAAGATCTCCATATTTTAGCAGAGAACATCATTTCAACCATACAAATACATTGGCTTGGATATTGAAGAATTTTCATCAAAATCCACCTCAAAATTGCAGTATTATTTAATTCCAAAAACTATACTTTTGAGAAACTAGAAAAACTATACTTTTGAGAAAATTACCCAAGTCATTCCCAGACATAATGTATTTTGTATGAAATACTATTATTCAGAAATACAAATTGATAACTATGAAAATTTATTATAGAACATGTGGAAACATCCTTACCTTAAAAAAACAACCATGTGTCCTTTCTTTAGTATGGGTTTTATTAACCCTTCTGATAAATTACCAGGGTGACCCAGACTCTAGTATAGACAGGAGCTTGCATGTGCCAAGTCCTAAGTTTGTAAATACTACTGAAATGGGGCAGTGGCAGCCCTGAACTTTGGACTGGTTCTCTTCACTGTGCACCTTTAGGTCACTTACTTAGTCTCTTTAGGTATCCATTTTCTCATGCATAAAACTATAGACTCATATTGGCTGACCTTTAAGATCTGTTTGGTTCTATGATTTTATTAGTCTGTAATACACAAAATGGAGATATAAAATGATCCTTGGCAAAAATGAATGAATGTCCAGAATATTCAAATAAACAATGTTTAGGACTCTGTGCCAACCCCAAATCCTTTCAGCATGGCCCAAACCTTTCATGGCTTTTCTTGTTCATTTTGTTATGTGGATATTTTGTGTAAATAAAAATTCCTTTTTGAAGTTAAGCTTGCTGTCTAATTCATTTAGTGATGTTACAACCCATGGCTTGAGACATGACCTTTCCTTTCATTCTGGTGAAATTGTGATGCCACAAAACTTGAATTGATGCATCCAACTGAATTAAGTAGAAGGAATAAGATAACAAATGAGAATGTTCTAATCTATACATATATGTGTCTAGGTAACACATGGTGAGAAAAAGAAATACAGGCAAGGCACTTGGTAAAAGTTTGCCAGGCTGTGAATCTAGGCTAAAGCATTTTTACATTTAGCATCCTGTTCTGAAGATTGTAGCAAATGCTTGAATCTGTCTCAGGCAAGAAGCAATCAGCATCACCTGTGTACAATGGACCACCACTGGCTAAATCTTATCACTGGGACTTTGGTCCTTCATCCCCAAATTCATTAATCTCAGAGGTGCTAATGTTCCTTAAATTTGTAGTTATCTTTTCCTCTCGTAAATCATAACACTGATAGCTTATCTCCAGAATCCTTGAGATTAAGATCGGAGAATTATATTCTGGTTCATGAATGGTTGGGACTATGTCTTGGGAAAAAAAACCAGAACAGCTCCTTTTCTGTCACATATTTTGTTCACAATAATGATAGAGTGAGATTGAGAAATGCATAGTATTTTAGTATCTTTCCAGAAAAATGTTAACAGTATTGCAGCTTCATGGGAAAGAGATCATTGTTAGTATTTTATGCCTTTTGTTTTTGGTCAATTCTTGATGGCAATACTGACCACCTGATGTTCAGTTCGGTCACTTCTTGAGGTAAATTATGAGCAATCTGACATGTTGGTTAAGATCCCTTCAGTTTTCACGATAACAGAAATGGTTACTTCTTCAGCTGATTGTCTTACGTGGCCATTTCTAGAGAATTTTGGTATAGAACAGGCACTTCAAAGTTAGGATGGCAAAGTTAAATTACATAGAATTTTGCAACTTACGTGATGGTTTGTAACTCTGCCACTGGGAAGACAGAGAAGGTTTTATTACTGACATGTCAAATTAGCCATAGCCTCATCTCAAATTTAAAAGTTCTAAACACGCACCTACTGTTGTTTCCCACAATTCAATTATTCCTCTTAACCACAGATTCTGAAGACAGCACAATTTTCTATTTTTCAGGAATGAGAAAATGAATTAATATTTAATATCTCATCTTTTCTTCTTTGCTCTTTACTTCTGATTATTTGACAACTCCTAGAAATTTTGCCTTTAAAAATTATATTTGTATTTGTTTTTTCTATTTCTATAGTCAGCAACCAAGATTAGGCCATACTGACTACAAGCAGACTATGCCCATGACCATAGTCATCCTTCTGCCTCCAGAATTTTCCTGATCCCTTCCTTTTGGTGCATTGACAGATCAATTTTGTTAAAGGATCATTTTATGTCATTCTTCTGTTTAAAAATCTTCAATGGTTTTCAATTTTATGCAGAATGAAGTTTCAAACCACTGGGCTTAGCTTTAGAAGAGCTCTAAAGTTTTCAGCTTCAAGGTCTCAATATTCATCATGCCAACCCTAGATTCCACTCACTTTGGAAAATAGAAAGTTAGGTTTCCCAAACATGTATCAAAGTTTGTCATCTTATGGATTTTTAGAAATTCCTTCGACTGGTAAAACCATTAAAAAAAAAAAGAAACATACCAAAACTGTAATGTATTGTCTTTTTTTTTTTTTTTTTTTTACCTTTTAGCCCTTATTTATGCTTTCACCTTCTCACACTAGAGAAACTATTCAGTATTTACACATGTGTGTCCTGTTTATTTCACTTAAGAGTATTACCTCAATGTGTATCCATTTAGCTATAAATGTCTCTAATTTCTCATTTTTTATGGCTGAGTAGTACTCCATTTTATTAAAAAACGCCCCATATTTTCTTTGTCCAGTCTCCAGTTGATGGGCATTTGGGCTGCTTCCAAGTTTTAGCTATTACAAACTGTGCTGCTATGAACATTGATACACATATATCACTGTGGTATGATTCTTTTAATTCTTTAGGGAAGATACGCAGCAGGGCAATAGCTGGGTCAAATGGGACTTTCAGTCCTAGTTCTTTGAGGTATCTCCATACTGATTTCCACAGTGGTTGCACCAGTCTACACTCCCACCAGCAGTGGAGTAGGGTTTCTCTTTCCCCACAGCATTGCCAGCATTTGTTATTGGTTGATTTAATGACAGCAGCCATTCTTTCTGGAATGAGGTGGAATCTCAGCGTTGTTTTCATTTGCATCTCTCAAATGACCAGTGATGTTGAACATTTTTTCATGTATTTATTTGCTATTTCTACTTCTTTGTCTGAAAAATGTCTGTTCATTTCAGATGCCCATTTTTGGATTGGGTCTTTAAACTTGGGAGCTCTGATTTTTCTAAGTTCTTTATAGATTCGAGATAGTAGATCTTTGAGGAACAGCAGGTGAAAATTTTTTCCCATATTGTGGGTTGTCTCTTCACAGTGCTGGTGGTTTCTCTTGCTGTGCAGAAGCTTTTTAATAAGAAGAGATCCCACTTGTTGATTGTGCTAGTTCATGGGTAACTGACATTTTGTTCATAAAATCTTTTCCTACAACAATATCTTCAAGAGTTCTATCTAACCTCTGTTCCAGCCGATTCAGTGTTTCTATTTTAATGTTTAGATCTTTAATCCATTTTGATTTTAGTTTAGTGCATGGTGAGAGATATAGGCCTAGTTTTAATCTTTGGCAAGTTGAAAGCCAATTTTTCCAGCACTATTTATTAAAGAGGCTATCTTTCCTCCAGTGAGGGTGTTTGGCTCCCTTATTGAAGATGAGATGGCTGAGTGCATCTGGACTTGTTTCTGCATCTTCTAATCTGTTCCACTGGCCTCAAGTCTGTTTCCTAGGCAGTACCATGCTGTTTTTATCACAGTAGCTTTGTAGTATAGTTGCAGGTTGAGGATTGTGATACCCTCTGCCATGTCTCTGTTCCCTAGAAATTCTTTTGCTATTCTGGATCTCTTCTTGTTCCAAATGAATTTTTGGATTGTTTTCTCAAGGTCCATGAAGTATGCTGCTGGATTTCAATTGGGATTGCATTGAATCTATGTAGCAGTTTTGGAAGTATGGCCATTTTCACTGTATTGATCCTTCCTACCCAGAAGCAGGGGATGTCTTTCATTTTCTGATATCATCTTCAATCTCTCTTTTCCGAGTGCTATAGTTTTCAGAGACAAGGCCTTCGGTTTCTTTCATTAGGTTGATTCCTAGGTATTTCAGTTTTTTGGATGCTATTATGAAAGGAATTGTTTGCCCTATTTCTGTCTCAGTGAGTCTGTTGTTTGTGTAGAGGAAAGCTATTGAATTTTGTGTGTTGTCCTTGTATCCAGCTACTCTACTGAATTTGGTTATTAAGTCTAGAAGACTTTTGGTGGCGTTCTTGGGGTCTTCCATATAGAGTATTATGTCATCTGCAAATAATGACAATTTGACTTCTTCAGTTCCTATCTTTATTCCTTTTATTTCTTTCTCTTGTCTAATTGCCATGGCTAATGTTTCCAAAACTATATTGAACAAGAGTGGTGAGAGTGGACATCCTTGTCTTGTTCCTGATTTTAGTGTGAAAAATTTTGGTTTTTGACCATTTAGTATGATATTGGGTGTTGGTTTTTCATAGATGGCTTTTATGAGATTGAGCTAGAGACTGTCTATTCCAATTTTTTATAGGGTTTTTTTCATAAGCGCGTGTTGGATTTTGTCAAATGCTTTTTCTGCATCTATGGAGATAATCATATGGTTTTTTTGTTTTTTTTTGTACCGGGGATCGAACTCAGGTCCTTGTGCTTGTGCAGCAGGCAGCGAAACCACTGAGCTAAATCCCTGGCTCCTAATCATATGGTTTTTGTCCTTGGCTCTATTGATACAGTGTATTACATTGATTTATTTGCACTTGTTGAACCATCCCTGTATCCTCTGGATGAATCCCACTTGGTCAGGGTGTATGATCTTTTTGATGATCTTCTGCATTCCATTTGCCAGTATCTTATTAAGGATTTTTGCATCTATGTTCATTAGTGAGATTGGCCTGTAGTTCTCTTTTTCAGTTTGGTCTTTCTCTGCTTTGGGGATTAAGGTGATCCTTGCTTCCAGGAATGAATTCAGGAGTATTGCTTCCTTTTCAATTTCATTGAAGAGTTTAAACAGTAGTGGCAGTAGTTTCTCTCTAAATGTCTTGTAGAATTCAGCAGTGAAGCCATCAGGGCCTGAGCTTGTCTTAATTGATAAGTGTTTAATTACATTTTCAATTTCATTGGTTGATATTGGGTTGTTTAGAATTTTTAGGTCTTCTTCATTCCACTTTGGTAATTCATATGTATCTAGGAATCTGTCCATTTCTTCTGTGTTTTCCATCTTATTGACGTATAGGTTCTGAAAGTGAGTATTGATGATCCTCTGGATTTCTGCTGGGTCCATTGTAATTTCACCCTTTTCATTCCTAATTGTATGGATTTGGGCCTTTTCTTTCCTTTTTCTGACAAGGGTGGCTAAGAGTTTGTCAATTTTGTTTATTTTTTGAAGAACCAACTCTTGGCTTCATTAATTTTTTGTATTGTTCTCTTAGTCTCCATTGAATTGATTTCTGCTATGATCTTTATAATTTCCTCCCTTGTATGAGCTTTGAGTTTTTCTTGTTCTTCTTTTTCTAGAAGCTTGAGGTTCAGCATCAGGTTGTTTAATTGGGCTCGCTCTGTTTTCCTAATAGGTGTATTCACTGCTATGAATTTCCCTTGTAAGACTGCTTTCATTGTGTTCCATAGATTCCTACATGTTGTATTGTCATTGTCAATTAACTGAAGGAACTGTCTGATTTCTTCTTTAATTTCCTCTGTGACCCATTGGTTATTCAGAAGTGTGTTGTCCATTTTCTATGACTTTATGAAATTTTTCCAGTTTCTTTTGCTATGGATCTCCAGTTTCATCCTACTATGGTCTGATAATATACAGGGGATAACTTCAATTCCTTTGCACTTACTTAAATATGTTATATGTGCGAATATGTGGTCTATTTTGGAGAATGACCTATGTGCAGCTGAAAAGAATGTGTATTCTGATTTTGTGGGGTGGAAGACTCTGTAAACATCTGTTAAGTTCATTTGTTCAAGAATTCGATCGCGTTCTAGTATTTCATTATTTATTTTTTGTCTAGTTGGTCTATCTATTTGTGACAGTGGGTTATTGAGGTCCCCCACTACTATTGTATTAGTGCATATATGACTTTTAATGTCAGCTTGTATTTGTTCTATATATTTGGGCACACTAGTGTTTTGTGCATATGTATTTATGATTGTCATCTCTTTCTGTTGGATTGTTCCCTGTACAAGGATGTAGTGTCCTTCTTTCTCTCTCTTAATCATTGTTGGTTTGAAATCCACTTGGTCTGCAAAGAGGATAGCTACTCCTGCTTTTTTTTGGGTTCCTGTTGCATGGAGTATTGTTTTCTATCCTTTAACTTTCAGTCTATGAATTTCCTTTTGAATTAAGTGTGTTTCTTGCATGCAGCATATTGTTGGATTTTGCTTCTTGACACATTCTGCCAGTCTATTTCTTTTGATTGGTGAATTGATGCCATTAACATTGATGGTTATAACTGAATCATATTGATTTATCATTGTCATTGCTTTTTCTTTTTGTTGGATTCTCCCCCTTTCCATTTAATTTCTTGTTGCGCCCAATGGATTCATTCTGCTGTGCTTCATGGGGTTGTGATCTTCATTGTCTTTTCCTAGGATATTATCTAAAGTTTTTCAGTATGCTGGTTTGGTATTCATGAAGTTCCTAAGGTGCTCTTTGTCATGAAAGTATCTTATTTCTCCATCAATTTTGAAAGGTAGTTTTGCAGTGTACATCAATCTGGGTTGGAGGCTGTTTTCCTTTAGGGCCTGGAGTACATCACTCCAAGCTCTTCTTGTCTTGAGGGTTTGCACTGAGAAGTCTGCTGTGATTCTGATGGGCTTCCCTTTGTATGTGATTTGTTTCTTTTCTCTAACTGCTTGTAGAACTTTGTTCTTCTGTTGGATTTCTGGAATCTTAACAATCATATGCCTATGTGTAACTCCTTGTAGAACTTTGTTCTGTTGGGTTTCTGGAATCTTAACAATTATATGCCTATGTGTTTTTTTTTGATTAAGGCTAGTTGGAATCCTATATGCCTCACTTATCTGTATGTCAAATTCTTTTACCCTGCTTAGGAAGTTTCCTGCCATGACTTCTGTGAACAGCTTTTTTATGTCATCTGCACTCTCTCCTGTTTCTTCGTTGAGTCCAGTCAGTCTTATGTTATTCTTATTTGCATCATCTAGCACCTGCTGGATTGATTTCTCTTGGTCCCTTACAATTTTGAAGCAATTTTTCTTTTCCTGGTCACTAATTGCAATCTTATCTTTTATATCTGAAACTCTGTCCTCACAGTGGCTCATTCTGCTTTGTAGGCTTTCAGTGGAATTTTATTCTCCTGGAAATCTATTTGTATCTGTTTTATGGATTCCATTTGTTTCCTATGTTGGGATTCCATCATGTTCCTCAGATCCTCTATTTTTTTATCTGTGTCCTCTCTAGATTTATTAATCATGTCTTGCACTATAGGCACAATCTCTGCTGTTATATGAGAAATTATTTCTGATTTCATTTTTTCCAGATCATCTTTGTTGCCAGTTCAGGGAGTCCAGGTGGTTGAGTATTAGAGTGTTCCATCTCACTTCCTTGTGGTGTTGCTGTAGGTGATCTGGAAGCCTAGTTTTGAGACTTGTTTATATGCCTTCGCATTTCAACGGAAGTGGGGTAGGGGTGGGGGGGATTGTGCTTTTGGTGCCCGGACAGCTCACCTCCTCTGGGCTGGGAGTGGTGGAGCGGTGGCCCAGAAGCCCCTTCCTCTGGGCTGGGAGCAGTGGAATGGTGGCCTGGAAGCCCCTTCCTCTAGGCTGGGAGCAGTGGAACCTGGAGCAGCACCTTTCTATTGACAAAGATTCTCACCTGCTGACGAGAGAGAGGAAGCAGTGCTATGTGGTGACCCCTCTAGAAGGCTCTCTGCTGGACATGAAGCATGGCTGACTGCAGTGCTCTGGTCAGGAGGCAGGATGGTTCCTGTAATGTATTGTCTTGAGTGGTGTCATGGACTGACTGTGTTCCCTCCCGTCTTGCCCAAATTTATATGTTGAAATCCTAACCCTCTGTTTGATGGTAGTAAGAGGTGGGCTGTTTGGAAAGCGATTGGACCATGATGGCAGAGCTTTCATGAATGGCATTAGTGCTTTAAAACAAGAGACAAAAGTGGGATTTTCTCCTTGCTCTCTGTCATATGAAGGTACAATGAGAAGGCAGCTATCCAAAGCCTAGTATGTAAGATGTTAACAATAGAGGATACTGTAAAGGGGGGGGGTGTAACTTGGAACTGTACTATCTTCACCACTTTGTAAATCTAGACATATTCTAAAATTAAAAAAGAAATGTCATTAAGAAATATAAGAGTAGGGTAAGCAGGGGAGTCAAGAAGTGAAAGACAAAGATGGTAAGGTACAATTATGAATGAAGAGGTATGAGCAGAGAGAGAGGGAGGAAAATAAATTGTATAGCTGTTATACGTCAGAAAAGGAATACGGAATTCCTCTAACATTATTTAGTCCAGTTAATGATTTGCAATGCGATTATAGACTCCTTTAGCCAGAGAACGATTCTGAACTGATCCTCAATCAGAGAGAGATGAAGGTAGTCCCAAGGTGTGCTGCCTTCAGCATATGCAATGGATGCAGCTTTAGTGGGAAAAGAGTGGCAGAGAATTTATGCTACCAAAAGCCTGTGGTAACCTGACCACTCCCTTTCAGTGAGTTTCTGAATGACTCCTTTGTGTTTCCATCAGAGGGGATAATTAAAGAAGGGACTTCTGAGTGTGTTTCTTTTGGAGTTATGGAACTTACTGGAAGGATCTGAGGCTTCTTTGCAATTTCCTGGGTACCCAGTGACCAAGATGGCCTTAAGATTTCCTTCAGCAAGACTCAACACTAGACAGGCCTCTGCCTAACTGCAGGCCCCTGAACCAATTGTAAATTCTTTCTCTTCCCCTTTGAGGCATAAATCTTCTACAAGTTCCTAGGAATCTTTAAAGATAGGGGCCCTATTTTCCAGTCTCTAGGGGAGAGTCCAGGTCTAACTTAATTGAGCAATTAGCAAGCACAGGTTACCTAATCAGGTAGAGCAACCTTCTCCTAAATGTCCTTTACTAAGTTTCCATTAGCGCATCCCTGTGCCTAAAAGTCCTCCTAGGGATGGGAATGTAGCTTAGTGATAGTGCCCTTGTCTAGCATGTGCAAGGCCCTAGGTTCCATCCCTACCTGCCTTTCGTTTTAGTGGAGTTGAGTTCCATCTCTCTCTTCTATTATAATTGTCTTGACTTTGATTGCAATAGTAAAATCTTCTTTGCTGTATATAACAAGTATCAAGTGAAAATTTATTTTACACCAGGAGAAGATCTGGAATGAAGTTTCAGAGCATAGAACAGTCTGGAAATGTCAGTGGAGTAGGAGCAGTATAGAGGTGAGGGTTTTAGAGGTTTGGATTGCTTTGAGAAGACTATTTACAAACATAGAAAAAGTCATTTAAAATACTGCGAGGCTATAGAATTTTGCTGTCTTGTTGAGATGAATGCCTCACTTTTAAAAGATATATTTTTCTCTAACACATTTCGATCAAGTTCAAATGAAAAGATGCAGAACATCCAGGTATAATATGGGATTTTCTATTCACAAATAGCTCTGACACTTCATTTCTGAACTTTGTAATCTAGAGATAACATGACTATAACTGTAATATGTTTGGGACATGTGTGTTTCACTTTGAAAGTATTTATGTCAAGGGGTCAGCAAACAAACTCATGGGCCAATTGGTCCTTTCCTGACTGTTTTGTTAAAAAAAAGTCTTATTGGTACTCAGCCAGGCTTATTCACTTACATGCTGTGCATGGATGTTTTGTACTACTGTAGTAGAGATGAGCAGTTGTAATAGGCATGATATGGCCTTCAAAATTTAAAATATTTAACATATGGAATTTTATAGGAAAAATGTGCCAATTCCTGGCTTACATCACTAGTGAGACTGATTAGTATAGTATTTTCTTTCCAAGAGAAAAATACATTTACTTATAAATCTATATAAGTCTATAAATATACCAAAGCAACATATTTTGGTTATTAATAGTATGAAATATTGGAATCAGATATCACTAACTTTGAAACCTGGCTTTACCATTTACTAGTTGCATAAAAATTCACTTTGCTAGTAATCTCCCTTTGTTTCCTCATCTGTAAAGTGGAGATAAATTGTTGGGTCCTTAACATGATGAAATGAATTAGTAATATATATACTCAGAACATTGACACATAATTGGGATTATCTATCTATCTATCTGTCTGCCTATCTGTCTATCTATCTAAGCTGTTATAACAACTACTATAATTAAGATCTCTCTTTTCTGAGGGTGAAAGCCAACTTGGCAATTATTGCATGAACAACTCTGTTATCTACAAGAGCAAATTTTCAGAGTATTGTGTTAGCAGATACTTAATTTTTGTCCATTTTATTTTCATCACTGCCTTACCCCTTCTTGACATTTTACTACCATGTTTCCCATTTTAGCATGGACGTTTTCAATTTGTTGATAACCAATATCAGATACTGTGTTTATAGAAAAACTGGCAACATTTAATGGTAGAATTTAAAGTATAAATTGTGGTAATAAGGAAGATATAAATGTTCCTGTCTGTCCCCTCCAAAATTATAGTATATTCTTTTTTAAAAAATTCTTTTATTGGTACATTTAGGTATACAATACATTTACATTTATCATTGGGTGCCTGTACCTGAAAATTACAGTATATTCTTAAAGTTTACATTTCTGTTAAAGTTCATTTGGTTGCACCCTTAACCACCACCTCTTCCTTGTCTTGTTTATTATGACAAAAAATCTAAAGTCTTTCCTACAGCTTACAGGCCCTATTTGTTATGCTTCTGGTGAATGCTGATTTCACATCTGCTTTTCTCCTTCTTATCACAATGCTTTCTGGATGGTATTTCAACATGCTATGGAGTTTTGGTTCAGAGCTTGTTCACTTGTGTTTTTTCTGCCCAGAAAGTTCTTCCCTCACTTCTTTTCTTTTGGGTCCCTGATACTTGTCAATTTCACAAAACAGACTTCCTTGGTCATCTTATTCAAATTATCAACATTTACCATATTGTAACTTCTTACCCTGCTTTGTTTTTCATCACAGTCCTTGTCATTACTATTTTTTATATTTATTTATCACTGCCTGGCTTTCCCCTAGAATTTTAAGCACTGCAAGGATAAGATTTTGTCTATTTTAGTCACTGCTGTATTCTTAGCACTGAGAACTGACTGGCTCATGGCAGGTATTCAATATAAATATTTGGGAATAAATAAAAGGACATGAAGGTTTGCATATTAACTTGCTTGGAAAATTCACAAAGTTGGAAGACAATCTAAAAAATGAGACTGAGGAACTATTGCTTTTTCTGTGTCTTGCCCCTGCCTTGCACTTGGTAAAACTTCCCTTCTATCTTTCTCTACCACTCTCCTTTCCAAAATCCCTTCATTGCTCCGGGCTTCCTTTCATCAACTTTCTTTTATGAGCCTTCCAAGTAATTTCCAATTTCATCTGAAGTCTCATTGTTTCCCAATTGCCTCTTAATCTACGATGGTTTGCAGGGCTCTGTAATTCTATCATCCAGAGCACATCAATTTGTAGACAGCAGAGCTGTTCTGGAGGTAGAAGACAGTCACACAGTTAACAACAGATAAAAGATTTAAAAAGTCACAGAATCTTGTTAGCAGTTATTAATTTAGAAATTAGCAAGTATGTCCAAACTAGAATTCTGTAATGGCTTTGGAGAGCAGATTCTCTGTACATAATTTGAAATGAGGTACTCCCTTTGGATAATTCTTCCAAATCATTTCTGACATATATATCAAGATACAACTGGGAGGAAAACCTTGGTGGAAGAGATCCACATCTTTTGATTTTCTGATTTTTTCCCCAATTCCTGGTTGTTCCCTTTCTCTTTCCTGATGGAGAATTGAGGCAAGGATAGCTTCCATCACCCAGGCCTTGGTGACAAGGGTCATGTGATCCCTCTAATTTGAATTCTTTTGATCTTAAAATAGGACTCATTAATAGGAATTCAAGGAAACAAAGAACCAAGACAAAATAACAACAGTAAAGCACCACAAAGATACACATGAATTAAAACAAGGCTAGAAGGTAGAAGACTGGAGCAGCTGAAGCTTTTGTCATATATAGGAAGAATGTATAGAGGCTGATTATCTTGCATCTCAGGACTATGATTTCCAAACATTTGAAGAAATAAGTGTCATGGTCTAGGCTTTTAGATAGGGCATCTATATAGCAGAAATTTACATTAAGTGGAGGGAGAATTAAGAACATGAGATTGGTCTGTGAATAATGAGTGGTTGATTTTGAGGTAACTAGGGTGGAGCCCTCAAACTGTCTCCAATCCTGGCTCCTGAGAAGAGAGGCAGCCATCAAAAGTGAGTCCATCTGATGGGGCAGGCAGGAAGACTCAAGGACACAGCTCCTTTCTGCCCTAGGGCTTTGTAATAGTGGATGAAGAAGTTCTAAGCCAAGGGTGTGATGGATTCCATATGGAGGTGAAGAGATATTACACTGTAGTGCAGTGCCTGTTGGTAGAACAATTAGGATAATGTCAACACTAAAAATGTCAAAATGTGCCTGTATTGCTACCTAGCAACCATGTGATCAAGCCAAAAGGGGCAGAGGCCACCACAGTGTTTCTTAGACCAAACATGTAAACAGCTGGTCTTGGAAGATCTTCAGCAATTGTCTGGGCAAGATTTATAGGAGTCATAGCTTCTCCTCCCAACTTCAGTGATAGGAAAAGATTTATTGATTGTTTTGGAAAATTCCTAAGGCTGAATTATATTTTCAAGTTTATGTTGGGGAAATGAGGATTAGACAGAAAAGCTATGGGATTCACAGAGAAGCTCAAGTTTCTATGTATATAAGTCCCATTTCTATACCTTCAATATGTCCTAGAGTAGGAGATTTAGCTTAGAGGCACTGTGCCTGTCTTGAAAGTACAAGGTCCTGAGTTCAATCCCTGGCACCAAACAAAAAAAAAAAAGTCCTGTGCTCTATTACCTTATGGCTTCTGACATACAAATCATTCCTGA
This sequence comes from Heterocephalus glaber, assembly GCF_053883595.1. Classification (NCBI taxonomy): domain Eukaryota; kingdom Metazoa; phylum Chordata; class Mammalia; order Rodentia; family Bathyergidae; genus Heterocephalus; species Heterocephalus glaber. The sequence goes on along the minus strand of NW_028258406.1, from coordinate 10,363,201 downwards.
CATCCCAGGTATTATTTAAGGACTTGTCCTTTGTGTCAAAGCACAACACTACATGTTTTTCCAATTCAGATAATCTATCTCAAATTCATTATGATCCTAATTTTATTTGCTTAAGTTCACATGGTAAGATACAGAGCTAAGATGTGAACTTAGTCTGGTCTATTTGACTGCAAAACTCATATCTTTAACCTCTAACCAGTACAGATCTTTAGGAAGGCTATAAATAAAAGCACTTACTAAGGTAGGTACTTGAAAATGTTAAGGGGACTGTCTTTATTATGCAAATATGACTTGTCCACATGCTGAGAGCCTTAAAAGCATATTTGAACAGCTTTTTGGAAAACAACCATGTGTGGAAGCTAAGAAAATATTTTAGGTCAAACATACTGGTGTGGTCTGAATTCATTTCCTAGTGTTAAAAGTAGATATTCTCTCAGGTTGGTAGTCAAGAAACTAGAAATATTGGTAAAGTTGGAAGTATAGAAAATAAATATGAATTTAGTCAAGACAAAAAAAATCTATTTTAATCTCTTAAGCCACCAGGATTTCTCCAGACATCCTTCTAAACCCACCTCTCTGACCTCCTAGAAGCTCTTTAGGAGGCCTGGTTACTCTCTCCTCCTAGTCTTCCTTTCTACAAGTCATTTTGTGTTCTCTGACCACCAGCCTATGGCTAGAGAAGGAAGGCAAGTGCTGCTTCTCTCACTTTGTGTAGTTTTTGCTATCAGCAGTCTCTTCAATGAAAAAGGTCAAATTTTGTATAAGACTCACTTGAGTCCCCGGTACCCCCCCCCCCAAAAGACACACTTGATTTTCAGGATCTGAATCTACTTAACTCCCTGGGGAGGAACATATGCAAGGAACAGGAACGTTGTTTTACCTCAATCTCCCAGTGCCATTCCAAAGACAATTAGAGCTGCAGAGGCCATTTCTTCTTAAACAATGAAGCTTGCTTGAATACCTGGAGCATGTTGGGGGTGGAGTAGCGGAAGGTGGTGAGGTAGGGCTAAGATGCTGGGTCAGCTTCTGTCCTTTCTCACTCACCTGGTCTGCCTAGAGGATTGGTATGAATAAACAAGAAGGGATTATTACATTCTCTCCCCTCAGGCAGGGATAATAATTCCCCAACTCCTCCAATTTTAGATTCCCTGGGTGTGCTCAGAGTAATTATAAGTAAAGAAAACACCCAGTGCTCCTGCACTAATAAATTACACAGTACTCACCTAATTAATAAGGTAACAGTGCCCTGCCGAATTATAATCATAAGGTATCAGCCATTTAAACAATCTGTTCTTAAAAATTAGCAAGTGGAACTGAACTCAGGGAACACAAAAGGGAGGCATGTCATAGGACAGAAGGCAAGCATGCCAAGCTTTGACAGGGGTAATGAAGTACCTGGGCTAATGCTAACAGCAGTGGCCTTGGAATTAATGATTCTGAACCTTGCAAAAATCACAGTGTTTTGGCCAATCTGGAACAAACCATTTAGGTTAAGTCTAAAAGAATCAATTTCACCATATCTGAAATAGTCCTGTTAAATGCTGATAATTTTCCTTTTGGGGCCACTGAGAAAGACTCATGACATGCCATGACACACTGAGTGGAAGAGTGATCAGTAATTATGAGAAATGAGGCTATCTTCTGAAAATGTTTTCTCTAAAAAGTCCCAGTGATTTTGAAAGGCAGCACTGGGCAAAACTGCACAAATGTTGTTTTGTGGTGATGCATTAGAAATAATAGCAAGATTATAGGTTTCTGTTTCCTTAGTTCATCCTATGGCTGCCCTTCAGTTCATAAAAGAAAATTTAAAGATTGTTGCGAAGAGTTTGAAGATTATTAATGTTCATAAATTGCAAAGTCTGCACAAGAGGCTGCTTGCCCTAGAAGGCAACTAGACAAATATTCATACATTCAGAAACCCAATTCCATTTTAGATCTCTGGATATGAGGAAAAAATGAGGTCTTATTATTTTTAAGTAGGATAAAATTATTAATTGACTACCACATGGGGGAAAGGAAATAAATGCATCACGTTTTTCATTCTCCCCCCCCATTAAGTTTATTGGTACATTTTTGGTATACAATACAGTTACATTCATCATTGGGATCTTGTACCATTACATGAGTCTCTTGGTTCTTATTTTCTTTTTCCCCTTCCCTTGCCCTCCCTTCACCCCCTCCACCCTTCCCTATTTGCAAAGACCTTGTTTCCATTTTTTTTCCTCTTCTCATTTTTTTTCCTTTCTCTTTTTTCCCTTCCCCTACTCCTCCCAATTCCCCCGCTCTTTTAGACCTTTTCTTCCTGTTACACAATATCAGTTATACATTTTTTAAATTACAATATTAAGATCTAGGAGACATTACCACAGATTTTACAGGATTTAAAAGGATCTAGAAAGCATATTACAAAAATTTTTTGGAAATAAATTTGACAACTTCTAAGAAGTACCTTTGGAAGACAAATTAATGAAGCTAACTCTGGAGGAAATATAAAATTTGAATAGCACCTATTAAAGAAAGTATACTCCTAGCTTGAAAACTTACCTATATGACAACAGCAGGCTCATAAACATTTTAACTGATAAATTATGTCAAACAATTAAAGCAGAAAAAAGAAGGAACACTTCTCCCCTCATTTTAGAAACTGAATATTGTGCTAATCCTAAAACTGGATAAAGATAATAGAAAAAAAATGTATGAACATACATAGAAAGTTGTTTAACAAAATAAACTATTAGAAGTCAGATCTGGCAGGATGTAGATAGTGGTTTTGTTATAGGGATGGCAGTGTTGGTTCAGCATTGGAAGATCCACCCTCAAAAGTCATCATTGTAACAGAGGAAAGGAGAAAGCCATATGATCCTGTCAGTAGTTGGAGAAAAAGTATTGGACTAAATTCTATAGCTGTTCATGATAAAAACTACCAGGAGACTAGAAGTAGAACAGAAACTTCTCAACAGATTAAAGACATGTACTCCATACTTCCAGCGAGAATGCCTTACATAAATGGAGAAGATACAATGCTTTCTCCTTAAGGTGGGGAACAAGGGGCAGATATGCTTACTCTATCTGTCCATTGAACTTTGAAACCTAGTCCCCACCACAATAGTCTGGCAATAAAATGACACAACTAGGATAGGATTGGCACGGCAGAAGCAAAACTTTATATGTAGATGAAATGATCCTCTACAGAGAAAATACTAAGAAATCTCTAGGAGCCCCTAGAATTTGTACTTTAATTTAGCAGGATTAGAAAACACAAGGTATCTATAAAAATTCAGGTCTGTGTATACTTGCTATAAATGAAGAATTGGATATTGAAATTTAAAAGTTATGTAGGAGTACAAAGGACCTAGAAAAGTTTTTTTAATAAAACAGTGTTGGAAGTCGTTTAGTGCCTAATTTTAAGACTTCTTCTAAAGCTACAGTAATCAAGGCAGTGTTGGTGTAAGGAAAGACATATAGATCATTTGAATAAAACAGAGAATCTAGAAATAGAACCACACATATATGGTCCACTGAGCTTTGAAAGATTATTTAACATTAGCATTTTATAGAATATAAACTCAATTCAAGAGCCAAGGAAGAGATAGTGTTTTCAGCAAATGGCACTAGAACACCTGGTATCCGTATATAAAAAATTAACCTCAACCCTTTTATTCCATACATGAAAATAACTTGAAGGGATCTATGAACCTAAATAAGAAAGCTTAAAAGTATAAAACTTTAAGAAGAAATTATAAGGGAAAATATTTATGAATTCAGGTAGGCAAGAACTACCTAGGATACAAAAACCGTGATATATAAAAAAAACTGATAAATGCGATTCCATCAAAATTTAGAACTTTAAATGACATCATTAAAATGAAAAGTAGTCCTTAAACAGACCATATTTCCAATGCATATAACCTATGACCAGAATATATAAAGAATTCTTAGAGCTCATTAATAGACAGCCCAATTAAAATGTAGACATAAGAAGATGATAAATAGCCAGTATAGCACAAGGAATGGTGTGCAACTCTAGAATCAGAAAAATACTAATCAGTACAATAATAAGATTGAATTATACACTCATTAGGGAGATGAAGTTGAAAGTCTTAAAAGCCTTGTCATGACTTTTTCTTTTTGTTGGATTCTCCCGCTTTGCATTTAATTTGTCATGCCCAATGGATTCATTCTGCTGGGTTTCCTGGGGTTGTGATCCTCATTGTCTTCTCCTAGGGTATTGAGTACAATTTTCTGGAGTGCCGGTTTGGTATTCGTGAAGTTCCTGAGGTGCTCTTTATCATGAAAGAATTTTCTTTCTACATCCATTTTAAAAGATAGTTTTGCAGGGTACATCAATCTGGGTTGGAGGCTGTTTTCTTTTGGGCTTGAAATACATCACTCCAAGCTCTTCTTGCCTTGAGGGTTTGCATTGAGAAGTCTGCTGTGATTCTGATGGACTTTCCTTTATATGTGATTTGTTTCTTTTCTCTCACTGCTTGTAGAATTTTGTTCTTCTGTTGGATTTCTGGAATCCTATTATATGCCTATGTGTAGATTTTTTTTGATTAAGGCTAGCTGGAGTCCTATATGCCTCACTTATCTGTATGTCAAGTTGTTTTCCCCTCCTTAGGAAGTTTTCTGCCATCACTTCTGTGAACAGATTTTTTATGTCATCTGCACTCTCTCCTGTTTCTTCATTGACTCCAATCAGTCTTATGTTACTCTTCTTTGCATCATCCAGCAGCTGCTGGATTGATTTCTCATGTTCCTTTACAATTTTAAAGCAATTTTTCTTTTCCTCCTCACTAATTGCAATTTTATCTTCTATATCTGAAATTCTATCCTCACATTGTTTCATTCTTCTGCACAGACTTTCAATGGAGTTTTTAATCTCTTGGAAATCTGTTTGTATCTGTTTTATGGATTCCATTTGTTTCCTATGTCGGGATTCCATCATGTTCCTCAGATCATCTATTTTTTTTATCTGTGTTCTCTCTAGATTTATTAATCATGTCTTGCACCATGAGCAAAATCTTTGCTGTTATCTGAGTAATTATTTCTGATTTCATTTTTCCAGATCCTCTTTTGTTGCCAGTTCAGAGAGTCCAGGTGGTTGAGTATCAGATTGTTCCATCTTGTTTCCCTTTGGAGTTGCTGTAGGTGATCTGGAGCTCTGTTTCTGAGGCTTGCTTATGTGTTTTCTCATTTCCACTGGGCGGGGTGGTGCTTCTGGCGCCCACGAGGCTCACCTTCCCTAGGGAGCTTCCTTCTGGGTGCTGGGACCGGCTGAGCTTCTCTGCCCTAGGACTGTGGGATCGACTTTAACTCTTTTGCAAACTGTTTTCCTCTCCTGAGAGAGGCGGGACTCAGTACCGTGGTCTGGTGGTCCGGTGTCCTCTTTGTCTTTGTAATGTGGAACCAGGTGGCTGCCTGTCTGCACCGGGCTGATACGGCGTGTTCCGCAAGACTCGCTTTTCATTCTTTATAGGTTACTATTTTCTCCATTTATTGTTTTCCCTTTCTAACTTCTGCAGACCCACCTCTGATTTCTAACTCTGTTTCTTATCCATGGTTCCCCTTGTGTCTCACATTTTGTAGTTTATGTTAAAGCTTAAGAGTCATCACATGGAATCGCTAAGACTTAGTTTATAACCAGACCTCCTGTGAGTGATCTAGAATGCCAGATTACACTCTATGCAAGAGATGGTGCATGACAAAGTTGATATTTGCTAGAACCAAGATGCTCAGAACCTTTGGCGTTTTGACATACTTCTGTCAGAATTTCAAAAGGGACAGTTACCTTGTGAGTATTCAAAGAAAATCATGGTCTGGTGAGTTAGTCTCAAAATATAAACCAGGATAAGCCTTGGGGAAAGCACATTAGAAAAGAAAGAGACTGGGAAAGGAATTTGTCACCGCTCCCCATCTCCCATGAAACAGAACCAGCCTAAGGTTTGAATTGTGTTTACAAAATACTATGTCGCAGTTCTAATTCTCAGTATCTACAAACTATCCTTATTTAAAAACAGGATTGTTGTAGATGAAGTTAATTAAACTGAGGTCATTGGGTAGATTCTAGTCCAATATGGCTAACATCCTTATAAAAAATGGAAATTTGTACACAGATGTACACACAAAGAGAATGCCAGGTGAAGATGGAAGCAGAAATCCAGGTGATGCGTTACAGTCCAAGGAGCACTGCATATGGCCAGCAAAATATCTGAAAAGAGAGGAAAAGCATGGAGCTGATACTTCCTCACAGCCTTTAGAAGGAACCAGCTCTGCCAGCACTTGTTCTCAGACTGCTAGCTTCAAGAACTGTGAGACAAGAAGTACCTACTGTTTAAGCCATCCAGGTTGTGGCACTTTTGGTACAGCAGCCCTGACGAGGAAGACACATCCATGTCAAATCTTCAGTAACTGGCACCATGAAGACTTCCTACTCTAGAGCTGTTTTGGAGGATAAAAATCAATTACTTAGTACAGTTCACAACAAATATTTGAAGTTTAATACATTTTGGCTACTGTAATTGCATAATTATTATGCCTATCATTATATTGCTTTGAAGATTTCCTCCTATTCCCCCTTCTGTGATTCTCAACACAGTTAGATTATTAAGTTCTAAAGTTGGTTGAAAGCTAACTCCCTCAACTGTGCAGAATGATTCATAGGTTTATAAACCTAAGTTTTAATTTCAGAGCTGAGTTAAAGAGATCCAAGCCTGCCTTTGTATCAGTGTAGAATGGCAGGGATGTAATGCAATGTAATACATATCCACTGGGAGATGGCATGAGAGTTGCCTCCCATAACTTAATCTTTAAAGCTACTTATGGAAGGCTTTTGTTGAAACAGACAGGGTTTCTGCAATTAAATCACCATATGTTAAAAAGGTTTCATTATGGTGTGATTCTATTATTAAAATCAGCAGCAAATAAGCAGTGTGGGCTGCCTGGCTGCAAGCTGGCATTACTGAGACCAGTATTATTTTTAATAGGTGAGAGAATATTAACCTTCAGGTAGCACCGAAATAACATGTTCTCAAGAATATGAAATTGGTAAGTTGCTCTCCATCATTCATTTAAAGTGAAGGATATCCACTGATAAGACTGATCTTGTTAATTTATGTGGCAGGTTACTGGCTACTGGAAACTCTATTCTGTTCAGGGAGAAAAAAGGCTAAAGCTGGGTGGGTCAATGCTTTGGGATTAGTGAGGCTTTGATGCTGTCCTAACACCAAAATGATGGCTAGTCCAGATTTGTCATCTCTATCAGCCTCTATCATTCAGCATCCTGCCTTAAATAAGGCATTTATCTTCAAAAAGATTGCTCTGACTCCAGTGAAACTTAGCAGACCCAGACAAACAGAATACCTTCTCAGGGGCTTGTCATAATTTGCAGGGTGTGATCCTTTCATGGTTGCCAGGAACTGTTTTTGTGGACTTGGGGTTGCCAATTTCAGAAGGACTCAGAAATGCTTAAATAAGTGCTGACTCCATTTTGAAGTATGATTTTCTGAAATCAGTGGCCGGCCTTGCTTGACCATATTGAGCTTTCTTTATGTGTTTCTATTTTGAGGTTTTTGTCTACGCCAACCCACTGGAAAAAACCTTCCAAAACTTTTCAAATCTGGTTTATTTTGCACTTGCTATTGAAAAAGTAGCTGTTGGGAATAATAACAGAAATAAAATTATATCAGACAAATGGCTCTTTCCAACCAATGTGCCGGAGGAAATAATCAATAGCTCTAGTGTTGGAAAATCAAATATGTTGACATTAATATTACTATGTTTCCCTTTTCCCACTAATGTTTTAGATTGTGCCTCTGAAGCATTTATTGTTCAAGGTTAGCAGTCTTATTTCAGATGTGCTTTAGTAATAGAGCATCTGTACTTTATAAGCTGCTAATTGTTGTCTCTCACATATGGTATATAATTTCATTAGAGTTTATGTTTGTTTGAATATGCATATATTTTTCTTCTCAGTAATAGGTCAGTGTATTTTAATGCATTAATCTGTTTATATTTGCATATGTATATTTTTCTTTGCTCACTAATAGGCTGTCAACTATATTTTTTTATATATTTTATGGTGATGTTTGCTATTAGTTAAAATGTACACATTTTATTTTCTAAGTATAATTTATTTTTATGCATTTAATACATGAAAAATTTATTCATGGACCAGCCAAAAAGCACTAGCAAATATTCAACTGGAGTATTAACGATACTAGACACAACTATTGGCAATTCTAGTCTCCTCTGTGAGATACTTGCCTATTGTGAGCTGTTTCTAATCATTGCTGCCTAGGGGCTTAGCATTTCTTTAATTATGGTGATATTGACACATATCCTTCTGACTATGCTTGGCATGGGTCATGTCTATAATAACTTCAGTTGGATTATTTTTTCAAATCTTTCTGAGTTTACTAGTTATGTTTTAAAGATAATCTTTTATTTCTTAAATTATCTTTATATCTCTGGGATAAATTTTCCAGTTTGTTTACCTTTGTCCTTATCTACAATTTCTGAGATCCTTTCTGTTACTACTGATGCTTTTAGTCCTAGGCAGTGACATGGTCTTTCTCTGGTACTGTGTTGTATGCATTCAAAGTGGGGACTGCAAATTCGGCGTCTGTGGGCTAGTCATGTCTGCCTCAACCCTCCTTAAACAGCATGTTCAGCTTGTTCAGAGAGCTGGTCTCCTCCTTCTCCCCGAGGCCCACATCATGACTGTAGGAATCTCAGAGACAGGTGTGCTTACAGATTTTAATTACTCTGTCTCATGTTCTATGCCTTCTCCATATGGAGCATTCAGAGTCAAGGCCGCCGCAAGGCTCCATGGGGAAGAGAGTGAGTCCCATGTCTACTAAACTTCCCCCTGAGCTTTCCTCTGCTTAGCTTAAACTTCAGTGTAATTCTGTTTATTCCGATTTTTCAGAAATTCAGCAATGTCTCCAAACTATAGAAGTTCAACCTCCTGTTCACAGTGCACTTTTGGATTTATTTCCCTTTTGCGCAACATTTGTATAATTTCATTGTGATATTTTTGATCACAGTGGGGGTAAAGGTGTGTTCTCAGTCTATCCTCAGAAGTCTCCTAGGAGGTAGATACAATTTATGTCCATCTCAGGACAAAGATTTTGGGAATACTGGGAATACTTTCCATGTTCTTTTTCATTCTTCTTTAGGAGAGGAGCAAGCACCAATGCCCAGGTAGGAATATATTTAAAATGAAAGCAGAGCATATACAAAATTTGAAGTACCCTTGAAGTACTGAAGTATGATCAGTATCCATGATTCTTACCTGGCTTCAACAATTATCTTATGAGCAATCTCCTTTCCATTTTACCTTTACTCACTGAGGTCCTTTCACTGAATTACTTTGAAATAAAATTTGAAGCCAGATTATGAGGCTGCTTTTGCCCCTCCTGTGTCTTATGCTTGCATTAGGTGAATACAATCATGCAGCTGCAGAGGTATGAGCTGCTCCCTTGACCTAGATAGACACAAAAAATAGTACAGATAGCTGTGAGGGGATTTTGTCCCTAGTTCTCATTTATTTTTTCCTATAAGTGGGTAAATTATTCAGTTAATATTTATAAGAGTCAAGAAACAAGTAGAATATGCTAGCTTTAAAAAAGATACACTGTATAAAGCTGCTTCTCATGCTCTGGAAGTAGAATTGCTATGTAATTTTCTTACTATTTTTCTTCTGGACTTCTAGGACTAGTTGCAAAGAAAGGCCAGGAAAGAGGCAGAATCATGCAAACCCAGTGCTGGTTCTTTGCTCCAAAATATGTATTGTAGGGATTCCCCTGAAAAGCCAAGTATGAACCTGAGAGAAGATGTTTCTGAAGGCAAAAGGCATCCTCACATCTGGCTCCATCTCTGGTCTAGAAAAAAATTTCTATCTAAAAATACAGAGAGATCTCAATGACGTGTATAGTGTCCCTTGTGTCTCAGTGTCACCATATTTTCTGATGGCTTCAAGTCCCATGTCTATGTTAATAATTTCCATACTGCACTCTTTTCAGCTCAGATTTGTTAATCAAATTGCAGGCTTTGTATCTACCTATTGGGAGCATCTACAATAGTACCTAGTACATAATAGGTTCTCAGCTATTAAATGTGGTAGATTATTAGACATTTCCAAGTTGGTACAGTATTATATCAGATTTAAAAGTTTGTCTTAACCTCAACGCCACATTCTCCTGGCTTCATAGGTTGGTAGCAGCAGGACTGTGCTCCTTGGCTGAGCAGGTGCTAACTATAGATCCTTCCCTGTCCTTCCTTTGCCACATCCAATTATCCACCAAGGCCTAGATTCATTTTTTTGCGTTTTTTCTCATATCCATTTTAATGTTCACATCCACTATTTTAGTTCTTTCCACACCAGCATAGGGTCTCCTGTCTGGTGTCTTTGCTCTTATTTTTCCTTCTAGATTCTGTCCTGGGACCAAGTATCTTAAAAGTCCATTTTATTGTCACTGCTTTCATATTTATTACCCCAAACCCCTCTTGGATTCCCTGTTTCTTATGGAAGGAAGTTCAAATATATTTATTTGGCATCATATGTTCTCCACCCAATATACCTTACCAGTCTTCAGACCAGTTTTTTCAACTAACTCATTTGTTTATCTCTATTATTTTTACACCTACTAGAAGGAAATAAGCTCCCCAAAGGCAAAGATGTTCTCATCAATGTCAGCCGATGTATTTACCCACAATGCCTAACACAGCGTGTGAGATATAGGAGGCATTGAATGAAAAGCACATTAAAATGAATGGATGTTTTTTACTTCTTTCTGTAATTTTACACTTAACCAATGAGAATTATTTGGTATTTCCTTGGTTACATAGTTATATTTTCTACCTTCTCATTTTGGCTTCTGCTCTTCTTCCTTGGAATAGTCCCATCTCCTTCTCAATTTCCCTTCAAGGCCAATGTCAAAGTATATGTTCTACATCATGCCTCGCCTGATTCTGCAGATCCCTGGACTTCATTTGAGCATTCTCAGGAGATTTATTGCATCCAGCCTTGTATAATAGTTGTTTAGGTATTATCTTGGCTTTCTATTAGAAATTGTAAACTTCTGGAGAGTAAAAACATATTTCCTGTATTTGAGAAGCAGAATTCTTACATTTTTGTATTTTCCACCCTTTTAGTACCCACTAAGGGTGTTCAAATCACTCACACTAAGTATTCACTGGTAAATGAGGAGTTGAGATCTATAAATATTTCAGCTTTTTTCTTCTACACTTACTCTCCAAATCCCAGATATGTTCTTTAGAATGTCAATCACTGGCTGGCCACTGAGTTTTCTATTTTCTGTGCATGAGATATTGATGATGTGGTGAGACTCATCACTAGCATTGGGATTCACTGACCCAACACGATGTGTTTTTAGACTCAAACTCCTATAATTGACCCCTGGGTTCCTGTTCACTCATTATTAATCTGGATAGAAACACTGTACTGAAACCCAACTCCGGCTCTGAGAAAAGACATCCTATGTAACGGTTTCTGAATACTTGTGCTAAATTTGGAATCCGATTTATTTATCTAATTTTTAAAACAAAGGAACTAAGGAGCAATCTCTGCCATTTGCTAGTACCCTGGGCCAAATTAACGTCTCTCTGACCTATCAAGGAGGATAATAGTACCTAATTTACAGGACAGTGTTCTGATTAAATGACTTGATATTAATTAATCAGAATAGTGTCTGGCACACTGGAAGCAGGCAGGCAGTAAGCGACAACTGCTTTTGTTGAGAGAAAGCCTACAGAATAGAAGAAGCTTCTTTAGGGACTCATTCAGTCCTGAGCAAGGACTTACGGCTGAGTTAGCTGGGGCAGGAACCACAATGATCTCCATGATTGGAGCCTTTCTCCCTTCAATTACTTTGGGAAAAGCTTCAGCTTTCAGTGTGGCCTAGGAGACCTTTATCTGCTCTTCCTTTGTAGTCCTGGCATGCTGTGTTGAATTTATGCTGCTTCTTTTAAAGTCTATAGTTTCTCTCATTTTTAGGCTGTCATAGAAGCTATTCCTCTATATATTTATCCAACTTTAGTATCATTTCTTCAGGAAAATCTTCCCTGAAGGCTGAGGATGTAGCTTAATGGAAGAGCACTTGCCAAGCATGCCCATGACCTGAGTTTCATATCCAATTATGAAAAAAAAGAAAGACTATCTTTCCTGATAACCACCTTTCCCCAATAACTGCTTCTCCACATTCTAAAATTCGATGTATTTCTTATGAATTGTTATAGTCAAGGATGATATTAAAAGTACTTAGTAATCATTGTTGCATGGGCATTTTCAATAAAAGTTGTAGCAGTAGAGTGAAGGCTTGGGAGCCCTTGGCATCACTGCTTTAGTTGCTGGGCTGTGAGGCAGTGTGAGGGGTCCAGGGAGGATGAGTGAAGCAGGCTGACTTGGAGAGACCTCATGGGAGCCCAGAGCAGCAGCTGTATACCAGGTGGTATGGACTTGGCATAATATATTAACATCTGAGCCCACAGCAGTTCTTATCAGATAAGGATCTGTCTTGACACCACATAATTCTAATGGTCTATTTCCTTACACGTATTTCTTGCCAAGCCTTGAGTCCTAATCAACATTTCCTTGAAAAGATGGTCTTAGGTGAGTTCCTCTGAAAGTTGAATCTGAATCAAGGACCTACAGCAGATAGTAGCCTTGGGAACTAGTCCGGGGATGTAGGCATGAAGGAGTGGGGAGAGAGAAAATGAGAAGGAAGGAAATCCTATGAAGGGGGTTTGCCTAAGTCATTGTTTTCGAGAATGTGGGCTTAATTCTTAATTCTGCCTCTCCTCCTTAGTAGTGAGCAGAATTTCTTTCAAAATTGTCTCCTCATAGAGAAGATACTGGGGACATTTCTGAAGTGTCTGAAGTGTGTATGTGTGTGTGTGTGTGTGTGTGGAGAGAGAGAGAGAGAGAGAGAGAGAGAGAGAGAGAGAGAGAGAGAGAGAGAGAGACTTGGCAGCAGCAGAAAAGGTCCTGGGGTAGAAAGCAGAAAATTGCCCTATGTATGCATGAGGTAGGCACAGTGTGAGTCTTCATTTACACACAGCTACCGAGTGAAGGCAGAGCTGAAATCTATGGTAGGGAGGAACCTGACAATGGGGCATAATGGGTATCTTTTAGATAATATACTGGCATTAAGAACTCCAGCTTTTATAAATTAAAAAAAAAATCACTAAGTTCCATGTTTTTTTCATGTTCTTCCACAATTCTTTTTTAATAGCTTCTCTCTGCCTACTCAAAGATTTAACAAATAAATATTGAGTACCTAATATACCCAAGATTTTATTAATGCATGTTGTAATAGTACAGTGTTAACACCCAGTTCATGCCCTTTGTAGAACTTCAAAACTATCAGGTCTTGACCCACTCCTCCATAAGTGGCTTCATAGCATTACATAATATATTGAAGACTTGAAATTTTGATTTAGTAGAACAATAAATGGAGATAACAGGGACCAAAACTTTTTATTCCACCTCTAGATACTGATTATTTTTAATTATATTATACCTAGGTTTCCTTACTTCTTAAATAGAAACTGTGCTACCCATCTTATCTTACTTTTGCAATGTGTTGGGGAACAAAGGAAGGTAATATTCATATGAACAACATAATGAGCTCAAAGTAGAGCCATCAACTATGCTGTTTGCAAAAGTGAATAAACAGATGAAATAAAACAACAAATATATTGAGTGGCTAAAATCTCCCCTCCCTCTCACCAATTTTCATTTCCAAGCCAAGACTTACAGATTCATGTTAATCTCAAACTAAGAAACAGAATTCTAGCTCAGGTTCATTGTGATGTAACCCAATCTCCTAGAACAAGGATTTCCCTAGGAGAAGGGAGAAGGGAGGACTGTTAATTAAACATCTGCAATATACTAGCATGGTTTAAACACTTCACATGAATGATCCCTAGGAAAAGCTACATGTGAATGCATCTTATTCTGGAGTCCTACTGATGTAGGGGAAAATAGAATTCCCAACCTGTTAGATATCAGATACTCTGAGTTCATGTCCTCTGAAATTGAAGAGTGAATTCTAAGGAACAATGGAGGTTAAGAGTAGGAAAAATTTATTGAGCTATAGCTCCTGAGAGACATGAGGGGACTTGAAAGTTAGCTGCTGCTGATGTAATTTCTCTAAGAATGTTTCATAGTACAAAATCATGAGGTGAGCACAACATAGGTCAAACTATAATCAGCCAATAAAATTACTACAAGTATAGCCGGCTGCTTAGCTAATATTGATCCAGCATGTCACATAGCAAGGGTACATGGAAAGAACAAAAGCATTTTTGGGAAGAGATGGGTCGGAGGCTCTGGTCACCCACCCAGGTGACTGATGTGTCTCTGTACTTTAATGGACCAGGTGATTCCAATTATAGTATAATTCCAAGTTATTACTTACCCATAGGGAAGGATGAGGCCTGGTCATTGCATCTTTCTCTTGAGGCCTGATCTTCATCAGATGTACCTCCAGTCACATTCTGATGTCTTTATTTTTTGTGCTGACTTCCTTGAGAGCCCAGTCCTTTCTGATTGTATATTAAGTTGTATCTAACTTAGCTGCCTATAATACCACCACACCTTAAGATGCCCGCGGAACCTGAAGGGCCTTCTTTTTTCTTTGTCCTTTCTCTCACAACAGTGTTCCTTGGGTGCCAGACTTCTCACCTTCCTCCTTTCCATTCCCACACCTCTGCATCCCATGCCTTAGCACTCAGCTCATATATCTAAAAATACCATCCCCATTCAGAGATTTAAGGGAGATACTAATACTATGAGGACACTATCTTAATTTAAATAGTAATTCCAAGGTTGATATAGGAAATAATACTGGAGATGAAATATGAAATAATAGATCTCCCAACCTGTTATCTGTATAATAAATGAATACACTGAGCTCATGTTCTTTAAAAATTGAAGAATGAATTATAGGAACAATGGAGAGAGGATAAGAGTAGGAAGATATTTATTGATAGGAAAGCTTCTGAGGGACAGGAAAGGCCCTGAATAGGTAATTGGGGACCCCACTTTACATAGGAGTTTTATAGAAAAAAACACACAGGGATACAACATGGGTCACAGCCATGATCATCCAATAAGGTTACAAGTATAGTCACTTAGTAGTGGTGGTCCAGTTGGGAACCAAGTCATGTAACAAGGATGGGTGGAAATAGAAAAGATTATCCTAGGAAATGATGGGTCCAGAGGTCTCTGGTCATCTTGTCTTTATCCTGAGGCCCCGTCTCCAACAAATGTGTCTTCAACTGCAGTTGCGGTGTGTTTTACCTTTGTCCTGACTCTCTAGAGGACCTAGTCCTATTTGACTGCACATAATATTTTTATTTAACTCAGTTGTCTATAATACTATTTGATTCAGGAGGAGAGAAATTTGAAGGACCACATGGCTATTTTGCCACTTCTCAAGTGACACCACTTGTAATACCTGTCTACTGGCCTTACCCTGCTTACATTATAATGTCAAGCAACATGTGGCATAGTTTGACTCCATGGGAAAGCAACAACTTCCATCACCATTATCAATTCTCCTGTGTCTGACTGCAGTAAAACAATGACCTTTTCAGGTGTTAAAATGGGATATTAGCAAAAGTAAAACGACTACAGGAGAGAAAAGGTCGGCTGAAAGCAACATTTTACTTATGAGTTCCCTGGATAAGTGGAGATAGTCTTAATAGTAGTCTTCTTTTTCCTCTGCCTCCACTAGTGGCTCTGAATTTCCAGCCTACTAAGGCAGTCATTAGTAAAGGATAATAAATGATAATTGGCAGTGCTATATCTGTCTCAGATTCATTCATTGAGTGTGTAATAATGTTTTCTCCTTTTAAAAGGACTCTAAAGCTGAATAATTCATTTCATCTATTGTGATACATACTGTGATTATTATAATTAACATTATTCAAGTGCCATTTGTATATATGTATAGTATAAGTTTACACTTTAAAAAAAAATCATTGTTCCAAGGTAGAGGCAACTACAAACATGATTTCTACACTTTTAGGTTCTGATAAAAAACATTTTGATGTGAGAAGAGTTCGTTTTTCTAACACATGAAACTAAATTCAAGTAATTTGGCTTGGATTTTTAAAAGTGTCAAAGTACAAAGTCAACAGAATTTATTTCCTTTTGTTTTCTAAAACTCTTCCACTGGCTAAAACTTTTGAGTTGAACTTCACTATTAATCTTTTTGCCTTGACAAGGGCACATATCTTAAAACTATGTTTATGATTTTATAATTTAGCCTTTCTGACAAGGAACAGAACCTTAGGCAAAACACCAACTCTTAAGAAACCTTTTATTTGACTTTTCTATTACAAAACAGGTTCGGAGTCCAAAAAGTCATAGAATTTGACACATTATTACATACAGAGTAGTTAACTAAAAATGTGATTGATTGATCCAAGATGATTAGAGTAAAAATTGTAGTCAGGGTAGTTGAAATTTGCATAACTTCTATGAGTTTGTGCAGACTGTTATATCTAAGATGGGAGAATCTATCTCTTTTCCATGGAAATTTATTTAAATAAACTCTAATACAAGCAGGTGCTGCACATTTCTCTCCTTGTCTTACTAGCTTTAACTTTGGGCTTTGCAGATATTGATAAAGAACAGTGACCAGTGGCCATCTTTCCTTTCTTCCTAACACTGCCTTATCTGTACCTTTGCTTGCCAAGCCCAACCACTAATTCTATGTGCTTTTTACTTCAACCCATGTTCCCTTCTTAGCTGAGAATAAGCAGAATTCAAATTTATTCTTTGACAATTAATTCAGGTGATATTCCTCTTATGATAATTAAACTTGGAAAAGCAATAAAACAGATTTTGAAAATGAAGCACCACTTTCCAATAAGTTTCTTTGAATACTAGACTCAATGTGTTATTTGGAAATCCAAGATTTGTCATAAAATCTGCATGGTAAAGGCCATATCCAGTGGTCATCTAAGTATGGCCTGTGAACTGATGGCAGCCCAAAAACTGTCTCTTGTCTGCATGTGATAACCACAAAAACTGAAAATAAGCATTAGGGACTTGAATAGAAATTTCAAATAATAATTTTACATCAGTTACTATCCTTTCTAAAATATAAAGTACTTTATAAATACTTAATAAAAAATTAGAAACTATGTGTTTATTGTTTTATTTTAGTTTTCTAGTAAATTATTTTTAAATCAAATTTTACTAAAATAATGCTCATCTGAATTGAGAAAAATCCAAATGTTTCCTGCATCATAGATGAACACTGGTATATGTTATTGTTCTTCAGAAACTAGATTCCCAATACATGATACATAGTAAACTAAAGACTCTGAAAACTTTTGCAGTGATGAGTGAGTGAAGAGGTGCATGGTTAACTAGGTGTTTGCAATGCTTACTAGGCCTCAGAAATATTTTTTCTTTTGTGTTACCTCTATTAATATTCTATGTAATTGTTTCAGGAAATATGAAATATAAAATATTATATCTTCCAACCCGTTAACTGTATGATATGCCGAGTTCTTGTTCTCTAGAAATCAAAGACTGAGTCCTAGGAATGACGGAGGTTACAAGTAAGAAGATATTTATTGATGGGAAAGCTCCTGAGGGGCAGGAGGGGTCCTGAGTGGGTAGCCAAAGACCCCACTTTACAGGGAAGTTTTATAGGGTGAAACCCACATGGGTACAATGTGGGCCACAGCCATGAACATCCCATAAGGTTAGAAGTATACTCACTTAGGTAATGGTGGTCCAATTGGGAAGCAAGTCACATAGCAAGCATGGACGGAAAGAACAAGGATTCTCCTAGGAGGTAGTGGGTCCAGAGGTCCCTGGTCACCCTCAGGGTGGTCGATGCCTATCTATACTTCACTAAGCTCAGTTCTTTGGAGAAGTGTGTGGGTCTGGTCATCTTATCTCCATCTTAAGGCCTGGTTTGCAATCGATGTGCAGCTGTGGTGTGTTTCACCTTTGTCCTGGCCCTCTTGAGGACTTAGCCCTATCTGACTGCCCATAATATTTCTACCTAGCTCATCTATCTATAATATAATTAATGTTTTACAAGACATTCCTACCTATTAGAAAATGCTGAAGAAGGATAACCGATATTTATAAAGTACAGTACTTTATATTTTAAAAAGCATAGTAGTGTATTATCCTATTAAAAACTTACTCAAAATAGAGTCAGTTGATAAATACTACACATTTAACATGATGCCATATTATAAGGTCAGAAATGTATTTTTAACTATTTAACAAGGATGTAAGCAGTAGAAGTATCTGGTTATATACCATCAATGTACTTGAGGGAATAAGGGTGAATTAATTTGAGATCAGATGAGAAAACAAATAGAAGTGATGGTGGGGAAAGATTTTGACTATTTATGATGTGACAAATAGAAGGACACTGAATCATATTTTCATGCATTATATGTTGGAGCCACCAGTAACATGTTGTGAATTCCCATTATGTTCATGATTTCAACTGTCTACAATTTGGATGGTATTTGGAAAACTTCAAAGTAGGCTCTAGAGATTTGGTTTACATAAACAAGAAGCCAGGTCATTGATTTCTGTATTAAATGCACACAAAAATTCCAACTTCTTGGGCTTCCAATGATATACAGGATTCCAGTTTCTTCCTCAAAAAGCAAAATATTTGAATATACTCAAACTGAAAGTGCAATAAAAAACCAAAAGAACATAGTTAATTTCCCCAAGTTTTGAATTTAAAAGTAAAAGCGCATAGGGAAGGCATTTAGTGAAGATATATTTTTTTTAATGTAAGAAAATGGTTTTATTTCTAATTTTTAGTTCCATACAGTTTACAAATACACTTCTACTCTGATAATATGGCTTTGCAACTAACAAAGCAGTTGAACTAACGCCCATAAATACAGGTGGGGAGACAATTAACATCCTAATGTTTCTCTACATAAACTATTCTTTTAACGTCATTTTCTAAAAAGCAATTGCAAATAGACTGCATAATATATGTGGGCAAAAGGCAATTAAATGAATCTCTTGAAACACTACATGTATAATAAACAGCATATTATCAACATTTACATGATTCACATCAAAATGATGACATCCTAAAACGTATTCCTTTTAAAGGATAGATTTATCAATAAAATATTACCTATCTTTTAATACTCTGGTACACTACTTCATACACTGCAGGAAAATTAAATGTAGGTCTAGTCATCAGCTTAATAAAGGGTTATTTTCCATTAGCTTTTATTAATGAAAGAATTACAATTAGGTCACAAATAAATAGGCAAATTATTCATTATATGATTTGAGGTTTAGGATGAAAACTTGTAAAAATTAGTTTGATATACAGCAAAGTTATACAACACACTAAAACCAACTGTTTGATATTTTTGCCTTGTGTGAACTGTCTAGAGTGAACAAAGGAATAAACTTTTTAGTGATGGAAGATATAATAGCTATGTTTGGGAACTTATTTTTCAAGAGGAAGAAAGAAAAAGGTTTCAACAAAATTAAGGGCTAACAGATGCTAAGAAAGACATCTTCAAATCAGGGAGGCTCATGTGCTTGCTACGTCAAACTTTACTCCCCTGCCGACATACAGAAGACAGGACCTGTAGTGGGCTTGCATTTAACTCTACAGTCTAAGCATTGCTGGATGATGACTAATATACAACAAAACCCTTCACAGCTGCATCCTTTTCCATATTCTCTTGACCTAGAACAACCTCAGATGTATTAGCTCTTAAAATCCCCAGTAAAATAATTCCTAAAAATAACCTCCACCATTTGCTTGGCTGTTATAAAGCAGCTAGGCTCTGCAATGAATGCAAGGATACCAAGAGAAGTCCTACACAGTTTCCCACCCCATTTTGCCATGTTGGAAAAGTTATTAATTTCAAAGAGGCCCACACACTGGATACGAGGGGCTTTTTAAAAACAACAACAACAAAAAAGCTAGTAAGACTCTTGAAATCTGGCTTTAAAAAAAACACCCCAATACCACATGCCAGATATTTTCTTCACCCCAAATATAAAAATCCTAGCTTTTAATTATAAAATATCCAGCTATGTGATATTGTGCATATTTAATATCCACCAACATCCCAGAGTAGATTTCACATGGGCATCAAGCACACCTGTTTTCCATGTAACCTGATTCACCTCCTACTGACTCTTGGGCCCTGGGCCCTTTGATATCCTCATGAACCATCTCTTTGGAACTTTCATTTCCATTCTTTCTTTAACCCCACATCTTGAGCTATACCCATCTTCCCAGCCCCACTGTCCGATTCTTCCACATGTAGAGTGACCACACCTGAAATCCCACCACCACCTTTACCGCAAGACAGACCCAGCAACCTGGACACTGTTGTGAATCTGGTCCTGGCATCAGTTTATATAACAGCAGGTTGGTTTGCTGACGCTGTGGAGGGAACCCAAAGTGAAATCAATTTGCTGTAACAAAGCTTGCCAAGATCAGGTATTTCCATCCCGAGGGCAAAAACCGCCAATCTCTGACTCCAGGCAGAGATGTGAATGCAGCAGATTTGTTTGTACAATTGAACCCTTTATGTTGGTGGAAGACTTTGCCCCTAAAGTCCAGAGTCAAAGCATTACCACAAAATCAGAAATGATTCAATGTGACAATGCAGTAAAAAGAACAGAATGCAGGATCCTGGCTGCAAATACTGAACTGGAATCTCTTCCTTTGTAGGGTTGACAAGAAGACAGGAGTCATTACCTCCCCCTAATAAGGTGGCACCTTGAGGCCACACTTGTGAAGATATTTTTTAGTGACTACACAGTGGCAATTCATGCCAAGAGGGGATTTCTTTGGGAAATTCTCTAGGGTTCTGAGTTTCGATCTAGCTTTTCAGTGTTGGGAACATGATCTTGTTAGTGCTTCACAAATGATCATGTCTTTGAAGGCTAATCAGTGATATCAAAGCTCCCTCAAACTCTGATGGTTAAACTGAGATTATTAAGAACACAGTGGTGTTCTTAATACACATTCTAGATGCAGAATTCCTAGGTTCAGATCCTGGCTTTTCTGTTAACTAACTGTGTAACCTTAGATAAATGGCTTTGCTCTCAGGTCTGTGGTAAAGACTGAGTGCAATAACAGATATAAACTGCTTAGAATATTTTCTAGTGTGGAGGAAGCAATACATGATGGTTAGCTATTATAATTTACATTGATAAACATGTTAAAACGGACTCTGTATTCAAATTGGCTTAGTTTATCTCATTTTGTTGGCAAACCACATTGAAAGTCAAATTTTTAGCAACTGCCTGGTAATCATGGTGTTGGGAAGAGTTACTTCTGTTTTTATGCTTTATGGTACTAGGCTATGACCACATAATGTGTTGTGCATGCAGCTACCTAACAGGCTTTAGAAAGTTATGGGCCAGAGTTGCTGGCCTGAGAGATATTCTGCCTCTTTTATGGTGTCCCTGCATGCTGATGTGCTAAAGAGGGATAATAAAGAATTATGTTCTCTGTGTACTTCTTTTATAGGGTAGATCTCAGAAGGTCACTACTTCTACTTTCAGAGAGGTCATGTTATAGTTGTCCCCACCATATACATATCTCCCATGAGACATGCATGTACCTGGACTCAAAGTATTTCGGTAAATTGATCAATGAAAACTGACAATTCTATTAGCCACCAACATACATTTAAAAACATCAGTCACTCAACATAAATATTTACAGAAATGAAGTCACAGCTTCAGAAATGACATTAATTATATTGGGTGCAATTAAATTTCTGCAGTTGCCTATTGATTTGAGACCTTAGGATTTATTGAAAATATCAGGTGTCTGCTTTAGGGGTTTTGTCAAATTTCTAAACTAATTAGATTGATTCTAAAGAAAACCATACCCACCCTAAAAGGAATATTAGAACAACTCTGAAGAGTCTGGTTCTTTTGCCACATTCCAGCTGGTGATCACAGATCACCTTGTGATCATAGATCCACTTCTATGAGGTTGGCTGAATTAGATGCCAGGAGCCCTCATGGAGTGACGTAAATCTGCGGTGAGATTAGAGCTAAGCAGGACAGTTCTTGGCCATAGTTTAGTTTGTTAAATACCAATATTTTAATGGTCTTGCAAAATACTGTTGAACCGCCACAACTATGTTTTTTTTTTTATAGATAACGTGGGTCAAGCAGTTTTTAGATTAATTTTGTTTTACTGTTAAAAGTCAGTGTGTGACTGGCTGCAATTTAGCAGTAAAAAAAATCAGGAGACCCAATGGTGTATGGATTATGGTGGAACCCATTATTAAGAAAGATTGATATCCCTATGCTTTATTATCCTCACTTAACACAGCAGGAGGATTTTTGTGTATCATTCATTTTGCCTGAATTTTAACATTAGAATATATAAAAATAAACTTTTAATTAGCAAAGTAGTGAAGAAACAGACTCATATTCAGTTATTATATTATGTATTTTCCCCTTCTAAAGCTTTTAAAAAATAATCTCCATCATTTCAACTTGGCAATAAACTGACAGAATCAAACTCAAAATTAACTTATAGTTTTCATTAAGTGCAGTGTAGGTTGTCTGTTTCCCTGATTCCAGAAGATAAGCAATTGGATTTGCTGCTTATCCAAAACTTCCCGCTAAAGACAAAAAGTGGAGGCTACACACAGTTGCTTTCAAATCTTAGATGGGGTAAGTACAGTATTCAATAACTTCATCAAATAATGTCTAAATTTTATGGTGCAAATGCCAGGCTTCACAGGTCAGTGAGCTTTTTCAAATGGTACACAGGCTGCCTATATCAAATTTGTACAAAAGAATTGATTTTGGTGGTTGGAATAAGGCCATTTTAGTCTTGCTGCAAGCTTTCTAGAAATAATAGTGCTATATTAGAAGATAAATTATATATAGATTACTGTTTTTAAGTATTATTCAGAATGTTAACAACTAATATAATGGGCTTCTTATTGCAATCCTAAATAGCATGTGTCAAACTGATTTTTAAAGTTCTCCAGTACCTCTCAGCAGTCATGTGGATTCTAGGGAAAGCTGTGCTGTCTGGCCTACAGAAACCTCATGTTTTATTCTTGCTCTTTGTTTTCTTCCTTTTAGGTCTGCTGTGCCTCTGTTACTGGCAGGACCTTTGATACCTGGCAAGTTGCATCACTAGGAGGCAGGGAGAAGTGTTTCCAAAATGAAAGTTCTTGGTGTGTTCTACTTTTGTGTGAGCTATTAATTGGCAGAAAGATTTGTAGGTACATAATGCATCACACTTAGCGTTCTATCCTGCATTATTTGCCCTTGTGATCTTTACCTGTGGATTATTTCTCAGAATGGGAGCTTTTCCTAATTTTTCAGCCTAACCATTCCAAGAGGTCACAGGCTTTATACAGCACAGATACGCAACTTGTCTTTTAAGAAGACTTTCTATGTCTACAGTGGCTAGGAATTAAATATAGGGATGCTTTGAATCTATAAAAATACTAAGTTCTGTAGATAAAGCCCTCTCCAATTCCTTAAGCAGATTCAATCCTTTCCATATCTGTATTCCTGTTGTTCTTTCAGTATTGGTGTATTGTTTCACATGTTTGTCTTCTGGAAGAGGGCAGAAATCTCTTTCACTTCTGCCTTGATCCTAGTGTTTAGCATAGTGTCTGGCACATAGTAAGTGGTTTTGTTTGTTAAATAACTTCCACCTTACCTTGGGGCTGAAGACTAAAATCTGTTAAAATCAGAGAAGATCTTAGATATAGAATATTTCGTAAGGTGAATGTAAGATTTAGACTGAATCTATGTGAGGGTCAAGTGGAAGAAATTAAGAAATAGTGTTTGTGATCTTAGAAAGGGGAGAGTAACACTTTATTGGAAACTCAAGAAGAAAGAGAGACATCTTTCCAGAGTGCAGTGCCTCCCAATACTGATTTTCCACCTGTGAAGGTAGAAGTCAGATGGATCTCAATGATCCTTTCAAGCTTAAAAGTTTTTGGGATTTTTTTGCCATAAAATATTAATTGCTTTTATTTTGCTTTATTTTTTACATTTCAAAGACCATGAGCTGTGTTGCTTTTCAGAATGCATGAAAATACAGGTTCAATCTAGATGGATGTGCTTTAGTAGCCAGAAAGCTTATGACAGATCTTAACTACAACCAGGTCACTATAAAGAATACTTCTGTTTTAGTCAGCTTTCCTGTTGCTGGGTCATAATACCCTACCCACAACTTAAAATAGGAGAGATTTAGCTTGGCTCATGTTTCAGAGGGTTTAGTCTATGGGTGCCTGAATCCACTGCAGAAACAGCATGGTAGAAAGGCCAGTGGAGGAAAGCTGCTCAACCTATGGCAGCTCAAAAGCAGTGAGTGAAAGGAGGAGCTGGGTACAAGAATATGTCTTCCAGGTTACTTCCTCAGTGGCTGCCTCTTCCGACCATAACCCACCTCCCAAAAGCACTTTCAGCTATGAACTCATCAATGGAAGAATCCATTGATGAGTATAGTGCCTCTATTATCCAGTCACCTTCCAAAAGTCCCACCTCTGAACACATGAGACTTTGGGGCAACATTTTAGAGCAAAACTATAACAACTTCCAAATCTTGTTTTGGTATTTTCAGTTTGATATACAACTGGCATGTCAAATGAGAACTAGGACTGGAAGTCCCATTTGACCTTGCTATTCCACTGCTGGGGATCTTCCCCAAAGAATTAAAAGAATCATACCACAGTGATATATGTGCGCCCATGTTCATAGCAGCACAATTTTTAATAGCTAAAACTTGGAAACAGCCCAAATGCCCATCAACTGGAGACTGGATAAGGAAAATGTGTTTTTTTTTTTATAAAATGGAGTACTCCTCAGCCATAAAAAATGAGAAATTAGAGACATTTATAGCTAAGTGGATGCACATTGAGGCGATACTCTTAAGTGAAATAAATAGGACACACATGTGTAAATACCGAATAGTTTCTCTGGTGTGAGAAACTGAAAGTCTAAATAAGGGCTAAATGTATAATAGGTAATGTGAAATAGGAAGAAAAGGGGCAAAGGGGAAGGAAGTGGGAGGGCTAGGGGAAAGGATAGAAGGGAATGGGATTAATATGAGAAAATGGAAAAATAGGAACAAAATCTTTGTAAATAGGGAGGAATGGAGGGGTTGAAGGGAGGGCTGGGCAAGGGTGAAAAATAAGAACCAAGAGAGACTATGTAAAGGTGCAAATTTCCAATGATGAATGTCATTATATTGTACACCTAAAATGTACCAATGATTAGAATGAATAATCGATAATGTAAAATAGGAAGAAAAGGTCCAAAGGGGTAGGGATAGTGGGAGGGGCAGGGGAAAGGAAAGAAGGGAAAGGAAAAATGCTGAGAAATGGAAAAAATGGAAATAAAGTCTTTGTAAATAGGGAAGGGTGGAGGGGGTGAAGGGAGGACTAGGAATGGGGAAAAAATAAGAACCAAGATGCATTATATAAAGGTACAATTCCCAGTGAGAAATGTAATTGTGTTGTATACCTACAATGTACCAATAAAAGAATTTAACAAAGTGAAAAAAATTATACATTTTGTGAAAATTTAATATCTGATGACTGTACTTTAAAATGTAAATGAAGAATAATTAATTTTAGTACATTAATCTCAAATAACCTTCAGTCCTACTACTAAAATGACCTCTGTAGGTCTATCGTGGCTTATCTCACTGCTAAGTGAAGATCGTCTCTTTCCTTTGGGTCGGCCATGCCTACTCAGGGGCTGTTTAACAGCACACTGTCAAGGGCAGCATAACTAGTCAGGTTGGTCTCAGTTTAACCTCCACTCTAGTCTCAGTGGTTATTTTATCACTTAGAATAATAGCAGTTCTTAGATATTTAATATATTTCTCAGAGCTGAGGTGTTCAGGGTCACTTCAGACACGGCAGTCCCTTATGACAAAGGGGGGAATCTGATTTTCTCTCTGTACAAGCCACACATGAAGGGCCTCCTTTCTGTTGCTTACTCTCTCATGTTTCACTTCTGGTCCTTGGTCCTCCACCCCGGGGAGTATGTGTTCCTTTGTGTGTTCTTTATCATGAAAACTCAGAGCTGAAAGGGACCTCAAAGGTCATCTGTATGTTTCATAGATGAGAAGCTTAGGGCTGGAGAGGTCATGCGACCTGCTCTGGGTCACACAGGTAATTAGGGGAGGGCTGGGCCTGGACTCTGGGTCTTTTGACCTTCGCTCCAGGAACTTTTCCATCATGTTTGGAAAGGGGCAGCGGCGGCAGCAGCAGTGGAGGGATTAGAGATTCCATGTGGCATTTTAAAATAGCAAGACTTTCTTCTAAGTTTTTTATCTTTGTTTCACAAAGGTTTTCTTTTTTAAATTTCCCAGTTCTCCCCTATCCCCCATTTTTTGTTTTTGGTAGGGAAGAGTAATCTGACATTTTGTGCAGAGAATTGACTATTTCCCAAAAAACAAAGAGAGGAAATAAAGTAGCACAAATATTTAGGGATATCAAGGGTCCTTACTTCTCCAAGCTTCTGATATAGCTCAGTAACATCGCTGCCTTGATTGTCCAGGGAGAAGGAGAGGCAGGCAGAAGCTGTCTTTAGAGCATTGGTAATTATTGGAGGAGCAGTGTTGCAGTGAGTGACTGAGTAATATTCTTGGCATTGCAATAGGTTTATTTCCCAGCAAGTACAAAAAAAATGGACTCACCATCCTTAAAACTCAGAGACCCTGGGAACTTACAAGACTCATATCTAAGGCTCCAAGCAAACACCAAAAGGCACTGGGCATCACATCAGAGATCCCAGAAGACAAGCTATGCATCTCTCTATGTTCTACATAGGTCTATAGGGACTGTGGCTTCAGTCACATGAAGAGAAGTCCTATACTGCACAGTAATACCAATGAATATATGCCTGCCTAGAGGAGGTAGGAGTTATAAAGGATGCCATCAGGAGGACTTTCGCTTCTAAATGCCTGGACATTGGGGGCCTGGTGCTGGAAATTTTAAAAGACTAGAATAAACATGTAGAATGTCCTCAGTCCTCAGTTTCTCTTGCCTTTTTTTTAACCTTGTCTCCTTTTTCCTTTCCCCTCCTTCCTTTATGCCGCCTTCCACATTCCCAAGCCCTAACTAACCTACAAACAACAAGACTTGCAAAAACATCTTTTGAGAGCAGTGTTCTGACAATTTTGGGAGTGGGATTCTATAAATAAGTGAACAACATTCCAACTCCAAGTTTCAGAGAAGTTAAAGATGAAACCTGCACCCCAAGCCAGACCACAGGGATATGTATTGCTCTCCTAATCTTACTCTATAAAGTTCCAACCCTGCTTCTCTTCTGTTCATAGTTCTGTGGTCTGAAGATTCTTTTTGATGTGCATCTCTGTCTGAGTTGTTTAAACACTTCATTTTATGACAGAGGGAGTAG
Source organism: Heterocephalus glaber (assembly GCF_053883595.1). NCBI lineage: Eukaryota > Metazoa > Chordata > Mammalia > Rodentia > Bathyergidae > Heterocephalus > Heterocephalus glaber. Next base: position 10,335,765 of record NW_028258406.1, on the reverse strand, counting down.
TGATTATAAAAAAAAGGTTTTTATCTTTAACCTCTAAGATGAATCTAAGAATGATAATAAATGGAATTAGATAAAACTGAATTGGAAAGGGAGGAAGATATGAGGCTTGATTCAGACCCAAGGGAAGATGCCTGTGGAACTAGATTTGAATTGCTTTCAGAAAGTCAATTTTTAGCCAGTTAGTCAGCCTGAAGTCTAAGGGAACACCTCCCTATAGCCAAGGCCATTGAACACTTCTGACACAAGCAATCTTTCAGACTTCATTTCAGACAAGTTGGGTACAAATATAGGGTTCTCTGTGGAATCCTCCAGGTTTGATAATTTGCTAGAACAACTCGGAGAATTTAGGAAAGTGCTGTATTTGAAGTTTCAGTTTATATTATAACAAAAGGATGCCAAATCAGAACCAGCCAAGGGAAGAGACACATAAGGCAGAGCCTGGATCTGGGTGGGTCCTAAACACAATGCTTCCATGGTCTCAGCGTAGATGTGTGGCAATACCTAGAGTCTGGTGACTCAAGAATCTGAACCCTGGGTCACAGTACAGAGGTTTTATGAAGAACAGGATTGTTTGAGTTGTTACTCACTTATTTAAACTCAACCTCCATCCCTTCTCCTGTCCCCAGATATCGGGGTGATTTCAAACTTTTAGTTCTCCACTCATGAGGTCAGTCTTTCAGGTGTGGCCAGCCCCTAGCTAAGCCTATCCATGTGGCTGGTCCCACCTTAGGTCATCTCCTTAGCATAAACTAGAATGTGTGGTTGAGAGACCACATCGCTAACAAAGATACTCCATCACTGGGCAATTCTGAGTTACTTCTGAGAGGCTGGGCCAAAGGCAGACCTCTGTTTGGGCACAATTAGTTTCCTCATTAAGCAATTTGGCAATTTGGGTTTGACCCAAAACTCCTGTGTGTAAAGTCAGGTTGTGAAAAGACATGAAACAGAAGGAGGGACCCATGGTGAGACCAAAGTGCTGTCAGACATCTCTCGATCACCTGCCTTAATCCAGAACTGCATGTGCTAATCTGTGCTTCACCTGGAGCCCAGGTTAGAGATGCCAAGTATGCACGGATGAAGCTGTTGAGCATGTTTGGCCAGATTTTTACATTCAAGAGTAAGTCTTTACTGACTGGATCCATAGTCTAAAAGGTTTTATTCATACTCAACTGAAATATCTAATGGTGCCAGAGTAATAAATGTTGCTGAAACAAATTCTCAGAAAAAAACCTAACTTTTTTTATAGTAAAGGTGTATGTGTGTGTGTGAGTGTGTGTGTGTGTGTGTGTGTGTGTGTGAGAGAGAGAGAGAGAGAGAGAGAGAGAGAGAGAGAGAGAGAGAGAGAGAGAGAGAAAGAGAGAGAGAGACAGAGAGAGAGATTTGGAAAATTTTGGGGGCCAGATGCCCCCAAATAATTAGTATTTGCATTGTAATGTTCTCTGAGGTTTGCATTTGCTCACTAAGACACTCTGACTTAGTGAACAGTCAGTAATCTTGTTCTGCTCATCTGTAAAAGATGGAAAAAGCAGTTTGTCTTTGAGGCTAATGTGCAGCCAGAGGCTAAGCTGATTTGTATTTTTTCAAATTCTCCAGGTGCTGGTGACTAGGTAGCTTATTGAACTTCAAAGGGCATCTCTCCATGAGAAGTTAAGTGCAGGGAGTTAAGACATTACCCAGAATAGGAATAGACCAGGAAGGTGCTTCCCTCAGATCATCTGAGGCCAATTCAGGAAGCACATGAGTAGCATTGAGGTTAATGGGGGTAATCATAACCAAAGGTTAATCTAGGCACTTCATATTCCTCTATGACTTCTCAGGACTTGGAGGCAGGAAAACTATAAGAAAACTACTTTCAATCCATTGTCAAGATGGGCTAATGCAAAGAACCTTGTACATGGATTCAGAAGATTTTGGTTTGAATAAGACTGCTCCCTTACTGACTGTGTCATACTTGGTCGATCCACATGTTTTCTACCTTTGTCTTCTTACCTGTAAAATGGGAATAAAATATTCCTGCCTTAATGAATTAGTGACAGAACAAATGAATAATGCACATGAAAATGTCTAGCACACTGTCTTTGACATAATGAGTGCTCAGTATGGAAGTCTTTGTTTTGCCTTGACTGCTTTTTTTTGCTTTAACCATGACATTGCATGATCTAAAACTTCTCAATACTCAAAGGCTTTTGAGCTACCACTTTGATGCTGAATTCTGCATTGTCTCTAAAAAAGTCTAATTCATCCTGCAAACCCAAATTTTTCTTAATTCCTTCCTTTATATGACTGCTCTTGATAAGCTCTGTATAACTCAGTTTAAAATTTAACCCTATTTGCCCCTTGTCAAGGGGAATGTGCTTGGGGGCTAAGCTGTTTTTGAAGAATTGTACAATTTAGGAAAATTAAGTTTCAGGCAGTCATGTGGCTCTGACAGCTTATACTGCTCAGTACTTAGCAATAATGGAGAAAATGCCAGTTAAAAATGACAAAATGGGAGAGCCCTGACCCACCAGGTAATTGTATATTGAATATGTCTCAGCTCAAATCAAGGATGATTTTGCTTAAATGAACTAAGGGCAAAACTGCTTGTTGCAAGTCATATAAAACAAGACCAATGCCCTGGGTAATTAAAGATGCAAAGTAGCAGGAAAAGAGTTTCGGAATGGAAAGTGAATATCCCTGGTTTTAAAAGGACAGGAAAGGGAGAGAAGGGCAGACTATTTCTTTTTAATGAATTGATTTCAGGCATGTATATGAACACCAAAAAAGACAGGCACTCATTCAAACTCAGCTCTACTTTTTTCATATATTAAAAGAAAAAAAGATTAGAGATATTGCTTGTCCAGAGCCCATAACTGCTCTTATCATTCTGCAGATGCACAGAGGGGGCAAAGAAAGTAAAGAGTTTGAAGGAGATAAGTACAAAACCACAGAGTGAATTTGTGCAGGAATGAGGATTAAAGCCGTTAAGTGCTTTAGTCACTTGATCCTGCTAATCTTTGTTCTCTAATGTGAAAATTTCATGGGCTTTAGGAAGAGACTACTGAAGGTTCTTATATGAAACCAGGACTGACTGTCATTGTGTAATCCCTCTATATTTGCACCCTATCTCTTAGGTAATCAGAAACAGGCAGCTGGGGAAGGTAGGCAGAGAGATTAGCTCTCCATTTCCCAACACATGGAGCTTTTGTGTTGCAGCATCTTTAATTACTGAAAAGTAATTCACTGAATAGCACCCTGGTGGCTTGAAAGAGTTAATGCAGTTTCCAGAAGTGCCAAACCTTCTCCCAGGGAGTAGCTTAAGTACAGAGAAAATCTGGCTCAATAAATACTAAATAACAAGAATCAACTGATAAGGGTCAAACTCCACAAAACAAAATTGGCCCATTTAATCTAGTACCTTCTCAATAAATCCTTGTTCACCATAAAACACTATTTACCTAGTAATTTCCATGAATTGATAGCTGTTCTTCCTCAGTCCTTTGAGGTCAGGTCAGTATCCATTTATATGCTATTCATTTCATCCACAATCTATCTATCCATTCATCCATCCATCTTATTAAGCCCCTACTCTGCAAGCTTCTGTGATAAAGAAGAAATGGGCTTTTTCTGTAAAACATTAAGGAGGAGATGGGATGAGATGAAAGACATAACCAACTCTAAGAGACGCCTGACAGACTCTCTTCTGGAAACCCTCATAAACCAGAATTTCCCCCACACTGGGTAAACTGTTCCCTTTATGTGCTCCCACTTGACTCTATATCTCCCTGATCACATTATATTGTACTTTTCTTTCTGTCCATCTCCCCTTCTATGCTGTGGACTCCTTGAGTGCAAGGTTTCTGTTTTACTCATCTTTTTGTTCCCAGGGACTAGACTAGCCATTGGCATTGTGAAGTTAATGATAAATGCTCAGTGATGGATGAATGAATGATGTTGCAATATTATGACTGTGAATGTAGCTATACAAAGCACAGTTTTGACCCACATATACAACTACATATTGCCTAGATATTTTAAGAGGAAATAGCTGGGGATGATCATAGAATCTCAACCTTTCCCTATTTCTGACTCAAATTTGAAATTTGTGTGCATGGCATACAGCTGCTTTCAGAATGAGAAATAGAAATTCAGCACTGACATCTTATTGACATCCTAGGTTCCTTCCTTTACCTTAGACACTATAGTGAATCCATTTTGTTTATTTTACCAATCTTTAAAATTTGTGTGCTTTTCTCCATTCTCACTGTTGCTACCTTAGTACAAGTCATCATCATCTTTCACTTAGTTTATAGCAACTGTTCCAGTCTTGGTAGATTTCAGTCTTCCTAGATTTCAGCTTTGCTCTTTCCTCTCTCAAATCAATTATTCATATTTAAGCCAGGGTATCTCCTTAAAGTTCATCTGGCTATGCCTCTCCTTGTTAAGGACCTTTCAATGGCTCCAGTTTCACACAGTATAAAGTCATAACTCATTAACACGGAGTACAAAGTCTGCCATGCTCATCTCTGTAGCATCAACTCCTGAGGCTTCTTTGTTGAGTCTTCTTGCCCAACACCTCCAATGTACCATACTCTGTCTTTCCTTCTAGCCTCGGATGCTCTTGTTCTTTGGTGGGAGTACTCTGGTCCAGCTTAGCCCAAGCTTCTTCTTCCTTCTCTTTGTCCACTCAACTAAGATACATCAACTAAAACATCTCTTCATCCAAAACTTCTTTTTGGAATGAGTGCTCCTTTTCTTCCCCACCTCCAAAACAGATGTGGGCTACAGCTCATTTTTTGTTCTCACATTAATATTCTTTAACTTGTTCACACTAAAGCATAATATTTCTTCTCTATCTTTCTAAGAGTTTGATGGCAAATTCTAAGTCTTGCTTACTTAACAATGTAATCTCTAATATTCAGCTGATTTTGAAGCAGAAAATATCTAAAAATTAAGATAAATAAATGACTAAACATAAGATAATGATTCAACAAAAGGTTGGATCAGTTTCAACTTTTCCCTGTGCTGGATCTGTCATAAGTGGGATCATACCGTGTAAGTCCTTGGTGAATTTTTATTGCTGTACAAATTGGAAATAAAGGCAGACCATTTCAAATGCCTTTAGGGGGTTCTCCTTGTTTCTGAAAACACTATACTCAGTTCTTGCAAATTACAAGTAGGGTGGCCAACTGGCCTGGTTTGGGTAGAACTGCACAGGTTTTTGAACTTAAATCCTACTTTGTAGGAAATTCCTCAGTTTTGTATAAACTTGGCTTTATACAAAAAAATTCTTAGTTTTATATAATAGGAAATCTCTCAGTTGTGTGATAACTGGGCAAACTAGCACAGTTGTTTACCCCACAAGTCTCATTTCTTGGAGATTTGTCACTGGTGCCTCTGCCATGCTTAGTTATGGACCTCCAGCAATTCCAGAGGATGCAGCCAATTAGAAACTTACAGAAGGGAATATGAGCTAAGGCTCTCTGAGACCATGCCAACTGTATGTAAGATGAGGAGATAGAGGATCTAGCAGTAGCCTCACAGCAATCCAATGGGGCTACTCATGGAGCTTAAACTCAGATGCATGACTGAGCAACTGCACAGCTTTCCCTGTTGGCAATGGTGGCAGGAGTCCTGGAACAGCAGTTGGAAGACCTTAGAGAAGTCTAGCTAGAGATTCCGCAAAGCTAGTTGACTTTGGACCAGCTGTTTAGTCTCTCTGAGCCTCAGTCTATTCACCTGTAAAATGAGATAGTGCTTTCTTAAATGCATCCAAGAATTGTTGGAAGTTAAAAAAGATATGTGAAAGAGTAATTTGAAAGCCAGAAGTGCTCTATAAATGAAAGTGGCCATCGAAATCCTGTAGCAATCGTATATGAACATAGGCTGAGTTTTCTTTTTTTCAATAAAAGTTATGATTGGCATTGTTCTAGAAAGTCTACTTTGTACCATAAAAAAGACCTGTGCAGAAATATTAAGAAAATCTGTAAGCATATGATACAGAGTTTCAAACGTTGGAGGCTGCCTGTGATGCAGAACTAGCTGGCCACAAAAAGCTGTGTCTTTCTAAAGTACAACCTTAGATCTTCTCTCTTGCAGAATTGAATTGTACAAATTACATGACAGTAATCTTACTATGTAGTCATTATTTTTAGTGACATTTTCTAAAGTTGGCTCCATACCATGTACAAGATGAATTGAATTTTGAAAGCTGTATTGAAATTTAACTTTCCACTCTTTTATTACTTTACTTATTTATTTATTTTGTGAAGCATAATGTTGCATTGCTATTTTATTCTCTTTCTGCAAAATCACAGGAAACTTATCAATTCTGACGTCTTTTTCCTTTTATAGTATTTTTGGAAACATAAGAGTATAAAATATTTTCTGGATAGACTATAATACATTACCTATTGCAGAAAATCTATGTCATCCCTCCTCACTAGCTCACTCCCACAGCACTCACTCAGTTACACTGTAATGTGTTTGTACCAAAGAAAATTACTGACCTCATGATCTGAACAACAAAATGTTCTCAAAATATATTGCCTCATCTGTTAGGTTTGATTAAACCATTTATCAGCGCAAAATAAAAATTGCTTTTCTTTGCTTAGCATGTCTGAAGATTCAGGAGTACTTTGTGGGGCTGTTGTTATCTCAGCTTTTGAAGTTGAACTGTGTACTATCATTGGTTTATAATAATATGAATGTGAGTTTAAATGAGGGGGAGGATTGTCTCATTTCTTCTACTTGCACTACTTGTCACAGCTGAGTTTGATTCTGATTGTATTGTTGGCCATAGTATACTATCAGCAAGCATTTAGTTATGTAGTTTACACATACACACGTCCACACACACTTCCATTTAGGAAATCATATCACCACTCCTCCACCCATGATATGTATATATTGAATTTTTTTTCATCCATGGAGATAGATTTATAGTGTGTGCTCTCTCACCTCAGTGAAACAGCTGGTGGAAATTAGGAATGTGGCCAGCTATTAAACAGCAGAGTTTTTCCTCTTGTAATACACATTGATCCCCAAGGCCACTGAATTGTTATCTTCATTTCTTTACCTCTACTCCCTAGTCAGTGGAGTCAGTGACTCCAATGAATGTGAATTAGATGGTTGCACAGTTTGATCATCTATGACTCTGAAGGGTTATATGACTTCACAAATGTGGTCAATTTTGATAAGTTTTTGGATGAAGTTACATTTGGTGCAGGATGATTTGAGCAAGTTGTTATTCAGCTCTCATTATAGCTTTCCCAGACAAAAAAGGTATGAGGTGAGTGCCATTTATAGCAGCCACACGACTGAATAAGAGTTGATTCGTTTTGAAATTTCTTGAGAGGTTTTGTAAAAGAGAAGGGTAACATGCATTTCGTTTAATATTTAGTGAGCAGCTATAATGTGCTGAGTACTCTGTGCACATCCTAGCGTCGAGATCACCATCATAAGGAGTTTAACATCTAGGGGGTTGCCAGACATGCGAATAAATACTAATGATGAATGCTGAAACTGAGTGTTTTAGTTTAAGGAGAGCATAGGTGTAGAAGAATCACAATTTTCCTGGAAGGCAAATTTTAATGATAATAGAATTTAAAGCAAGACTTCCAGAATGATTAGAAATTTGAAGAAAAAGACTAAATAAAGAAAGTAAAAGAGCACTTCAGAAGGGGAAAAATGTATCACAGTTTGGAGGTGAAAGAGAGCATGGTTGTTCGTTCAGTACTGCGGGGATTAAAGAATGTGTGTGGGGGTTGTTGGGGGACTCTGTGGCCTGGGTGGGACAGGGAGGCAGGCTCAGCTAGATTATGAATGGCCCTGGATACCTAGGAAAGGAATTCAGCTTTTATGCTCTATAGGAGGTTTTCATCAAGGTAGTGGTTGTAACAAGTGGCAGTTGGAGGGTAGCAATTACCTATCTTCAACAGCCTAGCTGCAACCTCCCTTCAGTAACTATAAAAGCTCGATGTGCCCTTGAGAATATGTCAAATGTAAGTGGAAAAGAACTGAGATTACTGCTAAGCCAGTTGTGAACTGTTGAAGGCATCTGAGGAGGGGCATACTGGATCAGATTTACATGTTCATTTTACTAATGAGGAAAAAGACTCAGAGAGGTTAAGTGACTTCTCCCCAGGTTCAATATGTAGTGATGTTTGAAGCTGACTATACTAGCACTCTTTTTATCTCACTAAGAGACTGTGGAGAAGACTAAAAGAGGGAAGTAAGGATTTATAGCACAGATGGAAGAGTGACTCACCGAGTGCTAAATGGTTTCATAGGATGGAAAAATCTTGAGAGGAAATAATCCTTAAAATATCAGAGGAAACAGTAAGACAGGAATCTGATAGGTATTCTCAGATTTCTGGCTAAAGAGCTGTTGCCTAAAAGGAAAGTTACAGTAGAGTTCAAAGGAAGTGGTGGTAGGACACTAACATTAAGCTGCAATGACATTGAAAATGCATTTCTTCATCATCTATCATGTTGAGTTTGATCTGAACAATCTAGGCTGGCAATGGAGAACCCAGACGTACTGTAGGGCAATTCAGTGTAACACAGAGTAACACAGTTCCCACTGGTCCTCTGAACCATTAGGTGGCATTAGGTTTTAGAAACACCAGCAGTTCCAAGAGCATTGACACTGGGAGGGTACTGTGATTCAATGATTTTATTCCTACAATGCAGAATCTTTTGTGCCAGGGACCCTTCATAAGGACTGCTGCTTTAATATACATAGAGGATATGGCCACCCAGAGGAAGCACTTCATAGATAAAACCTACTGGTTGGGGACAGCAACTCATTGCCCAGTGGGTTTTATCTTAGATGTGTCATACTGGGAGTCCTCCATTTAGAACTGGCCTTGACCCAGTAATTCTGTGATTTAGTATCTATGATCCTGTTCTTTATTGGTTTAATGTTTTAGCATAGCTGAGCTCTCTCCATCACCTTCAATTTAGGCAATCTTTGCATAACATATCAGCTTGACACATTCTGGGTTTCTTCTTTCTGTCCTTTGACACATTGGAACCCTCCACTGAGCAAGAATTGGTGCATCAGTGATATAGTATTTCACTTCATTTCTTATATGCCAAAAAAATAGGAAAACATTTTCTCTCCAAGTTTACTGAGACTTTGCCAATGTTTTGGATATCAAGAGTATGAACCCAAAAGTGTACTGGTAGTTAAATATTGTGTTGATTTTGTTTTTGTATTGGTACTAGTATTTTTCCTACATACATTCCTGCTCTGGACATCATCTGTGGGACCAACCAGATTTTTTTTCTGATTTGTTAAGAGATTCTGAAAATGTGGAATAGTATTTATAGAACTGCTTGGAGTTCCTTCAATTGTCCTAACAATAAACAAAATAACCCAAGTGGAAATACCTGGTCTTATGCCTGCCACATGGTAGTAAATTATTGGTAAGTTTCTTACTCATGATAAAAAAAAAAAAACAATCCAGTACAAAAATCTCAAACCCATCAAAACACTGGCCACTCCAAATCATCAATGTTGGCCTTTTCAATTTGGAAAGTGAGAAAATAATTCTCTATTGTATCTTGCCTTTAAAAATGTTGTTCTCTCTGTTTCTTTGTCTCTGTCTTGGTTTATTTTCCAAAAACAATCTGGCTGTTGAGTTCTGATTAAAGGTGAGGCATGCTTCAATATGCAGGGATGAGATATTAGAAAAAAGATAACGCTTGAAACTACACTTTTAACATTCAATTTCAGTGCTGCCCAGAACAACTAGAAAACCGGGAAAAGGTGAGTAATACATTTGACAGCTATACTCTAAAATGGACCTTATTAGTGAAATATAAATTATAACCAGGCATTTCCTATCAGCACTCTGTGCATTTAATGATAAGCAGTCAATGAGATTTATATACCCTTAGCATTTTTATAATGAGTCTGTTGCTTTGATGACAGTTTACTGTCAAACTTTATGCTTAGAAATTTATAGTATTTGGTTCAAATGAATAGACAGTTTAGCTTCATTGCAATCTGTTGCGATTTTCCCTTTTCTTGAGGCTCACACTTTCATTTCTCTGTTTTCTTTCTTCATTTACTTTTCCTAAACTAAGCCCTTAAACCCTACACTGGAAATGAAGTTTTGAAGTGGGTACACATTGACCAGTAGAAAGAATGTGATAGCTTGAGTGGAAAGAGTTCAGTGTATTCTAAGAACAGGCTTGAGGAGTCTAAAGAGGAGGCATGCTCTGCTAAAGTATTAAAAACTCACAGATGCAGCAGCATGGTGGCTGTATGGAAGTTTGAAATGTAATAGCAAGAGATAGGGCGGGAAAAAGGGCTTTAACTACTAGGGGACAGTCCTTACACATTTGTGTAGAAGAGAAAAGAGCCCTGCATGGGTTCCCACAACTGCCTCCACCCCTGAGGACAAGCTCTTCATCAGATAAATGCCCAATAAAAGCTGCTGACAGATTGATTGCGGCTGCAGAAAGCACGCTGAGGAGATTCTGGGGGAGGTTGATAGAGCCCCACAGCTGCTCCAGGGTCCTTTTCCCACACAGTTCAAGTGTACATAGCTATTGGACATGACAGCTCCTCTCAGTGTGACTTAGGGTAACAGGTGCCTGATTTTCGGGAAACAGAAGCACTGCTCTGAAAATGTGCTCTTTCAGGTAGGAAGGCTTTGAAGACAGGTGGTTTCCAAAGGTGCTGGTGATATTTATGCTACATTTAAATAATAGCGCCAATGGGCTAAAAGCATTCTTATCTTTTGTCTTGTGTGTTCTCTGTGCTATTTCATACCCTTTATGCCTGCTCTGCCCATTCCAGTACACACCCACTGGCTCACAGGGTGAGATGGAAATGGGAACCTGTGTTTGACCTCCAGGATGGCGAATATGTTCTCCCCATTTTTTCTTCTTCAGTCTTCATCTCTCAACCATGGAATCTTGGCTTTTGAATTCAGTATAGATGATCATCTTATCTTTTGAGTTATAATTTTTTTTTTTTTTTTGGTACCAGGGATCTAACTCAGGTCCCTGCGCTTGTGCTGCAGGTGGCGAAACCACTGAGCTAAATCCCAGCCCCATCTTGTTTTTTGAGTCTTGGAACTTCCTGAAGAACTCAGAGACAGGTTGTCCCTCTGTCTCTTGAACACCATGCTCCTTGTGATCAGAACCCCTTTTGGATTAGGAGCTGAAACTATCAATGACTGTCTCACTTGTCGTGAACTCCATGACTCCAACAAGGACCTGGATGCTTGTCTCTTTAACGTCACTATGTAATTAGGCCTAAGGATGGGCCAGACTCCATGCTAGATATTTTACATGTTACTTTCCAGTGCTTAATATAGCGTGGTGAAGCAATATTGTTTTCTACCTTTCACTTATCCAACGTGTCAGAACATGCACTCAAATCCTAAGCTTAAATTCTTTCAAAAATAGTAGAATCTTAAGTAGAAGGTGAAATAAAGTCAGAAAATAAGGAACTTTGATTTCTTATGCCACCATTCATTTCACTGTCTTATTTGGAGGTCTCAGCTGGCAAATTTGTCTTTCTTTTTCCTGAAGATACTGTTTCATGCGATCATTCTTGCCTCCAAGCTGATTGATGACAAGTGTTAAATTTAAATAATGCCACACTTAGGAAAGAGGTGGAGAGAAAGTTTTGTAGTTCTCTGCAGCCTGCTTTAGGCAGAATAGCAAACTATTTGCCAGTCCTGAAAAGGCTATCTATAAGGAATTAGTAAGTTGGTAGTTTTGGTGTATTCACAGGAAATATTCCATTGTTGCCCCTATTAGGAAAAAAGACACAAAAAATGGAGGTCTGTCGCATGCACTTAGATTGTAGCTCAGTGGTGAAAGGAGATGTTGGGGGTGGGGGTTGCCAACAAGAATCCTGAAAGCAAGTGAGTGATATGGTGACAACTTTAGGAGACAATAATGGGTCTTAAAAGGGCCATGGGCAGAAGGTAACATTGCTCTAGTGTGTCCCAGAGGTCATGTAACCGAAGGCTATGCCCCAGTGACTGAGCAGGGTGCTAAGCGGGGGGGGGGGGGCGCGCTTGGAACCAGCAAATGAGAGATGCATACTCTGCCATCAGGAGCTTCGATGCAAGAGAGATGTGTGATCAAGTGGTTATTGCTCAAACTGGGCTAGCAATTCTTTCTAGCCAAGGACCAGTGTTTCTTTAATATAGCACAATATATGCTTAAGGCTGTCTGTCAGTCTTTGGGGCCTTTAAGATACAGTATTACCAAAGTCACTGACATTTTGGTCATATAAGATGAAAAATAATGAATCGCTTATCAAATGCCTTTTCATAAACATCATATTCATGTATTTCATATGGGCTTTCTCTGAGGTTTAAAAAAGCAACTTGTCCTTAGAAACCAGAAGATGGCACGTGGAGTGTTTCTAAATGAAGATATTAATATTCACGTTTTAGCTAAACCTTGCTAATTTGCACTAATGATGGGAAAACCTATTGCAAATTACCAAATTAGTGAGTAAGCCAGCAACCTGGATTTCAAAAAAATCCAAAAATGGCACCAGAAAATGAATCTTTTCCTATAATTTCATCAAGGCAATTGAATTTTAACTACTGAGAGTAATTTGTAGTCTATATTTTGTCTCTCTTGCAAACCTATGTGTGTTAAAAAGAGCAGTGGTGAGGCTCCTAAAATAAAATCTATTTTTTTATGTATGCTGGTGATTAAGAAATTTATGTAAAACAAAACAAAAGCATGGAAAAAAACCACTAAAGATTTGTTGGAAATATTTTTATTTTTATTGTATTTTTATTATCATGCCAGCTATAACTGTGTTCATTTCCTCTTTTAGCTATCAACCAGAATATGCAAAAGCTTAATGAAATATTGCACAAAAGACTCATAAGCATCAGTGAAATCTCCCAACTAACCAGGCACCTTATTAGCAAAAGAGGTAATTTTCTAAAGTACAATTACATGAAAATGGAAATTGACAGAGTGGAAATAAGGGCAGGAATCGCGCACATCAGCAGTGACAGATTGATACCCAGAGACAATGGAAGGAGCTTGGTATCACCTAGGACCAGCCATGACCTACCTACTAATGTGTTGTGTTTTCTCATTCTTAAATAAACCTTCACTTTTACACTCAATTTTATATTTGAAATTTTATATTCTTTTTATTAGTTATATAAAATTTTGCCCTTCTGAAACCCAAGTCTCCATGGTTGTTGATCCAGGAAAAAGTCTGGACTTTTTCTCAGGAAAACTAGTGCAGTGAGAAGAGAATGGACTAAGGGTAGAACCCTAAACTTGGATGTTTAAAGAGGAACAGTACAATACTCTTAAAATGGATACGGAATGAGCTCCAGCCCCAGACAGTCATTGGGATCCAGAGACCTAGCCTTGATCTTCTTCTTTCTTTTCCCTAGGCAGGGTTCTTCCCTTGTCTTTAGGAGCAAAGAGTATCTCCACCTTCCCTCCTGCTCACAGAAAATCAGAGCTTCAGCTGCTTGAACAGGGAGAGGAGCTGGTCAGAAAATAGGAACCTAGCATATTTATTATGTAATAAATACTCAGAACCACTTGTCAGTTGGAGTCTTGAAAATATTCCTCACCTTGTTTCTCTCCATGGTTTTGGAGTTCTGCTCATGATGGCTGAGCTTGGTTTTATTATCTCACTCAGAAAGTTTAGGAAAGACAAATCAGGTGTGGTTAGTCAGATGCAACTGGATCTGAAACTGCTCAGGCTTGAACAATTCTATTAAGCCTTGAGGGCAGCTTTCCATACGGTGGAAGTCTAGCTCTGGAGAAGATAGACTTCTGCTGCTGTACTTCCCTACATATCCTCTTGACTACTGTAGTATGGATTTAGGGGATTCCCTCTTCCCTCACTAGACAGAAACTGAAAAGTAGGAGACTTCTCTTTGACTGAATTAGACTGGGGACTAAAAAGTCTAGGGAAAAATATCCACAAGCTAAAGTCACCCTTTGTCCTTCAATTACTTAACACACTGCACTGAGAGCTCATAAATTTCAAAGACAGCCTTGGGTGAGAAAGAAAATTCATATCCCAGGTATAGATATTGAGGATGGGAATTTTGCCATCATATATAACATATTTCTATATTTTGCCTAAGTGATTCATCGCATAATTTCTACTAGTTGAAAATGTCTGTCTGCCTCTGTCTCTGTCTCTGTTTCTCTCTCTCTCTCTCTCGGATTTTTTAGATAGGGTCTCACTATGTACCCCAGGTTAACTTGAACTCATGAGTCTCCTGATTCAGCCTTCTGAGTGCTAGGATTACAGGCATGTACTACTGCACCTGGCTTAAAAGCTGAAAAAGAAATATGAAAGAGGCAAAAATGTAAATTATTTTAAAAGAACTTACAATAGAAGAAATTATCTGTATCCATGGATAATTTTAGCTGTCTAAACTCTAAACTTCATGGGACTTGACTATCTTATTGAACCTCTATGTTCTTTGAAGAAGTAACAAATATGAATAATATTTTTTAAGAAAAATGGGCTGTTCTTTGTTTAAATCTGAGATAAAAAAGAAAATGAAGCCCCACCTCAATTGTTTAAGTGGAATTTTATGAGTTCTTTATTTATTTCTGTTAAAGTGTCAAGTATCCTGGAGTACTGAATTTCTTGCTTTCCTCCCTTCACTTTCACAGCTTTGATAACTTCCTGTGTTGTCTCCCTAGAGATGTGATGGTAATGGTCATAACAGGTACACTTAGTCTCCATCACTCTCTTACCAGGAAGCAGCTTATGCGACTGGGTAAAAACTTCTGGTAATGAAATCCCATTCCAATTACTACAGCACAGAACTTAAAGTATCAGCAGAATACACTGGGAACACTTCAGCATCTTTTTGTGTTTTATTTTTTTCTATCCAGCTTAGACATTATTTTTTAAACTTATGTCTGCAAGAATCCATCAATGTCCCTTTTCAGAGTCTCTAAAACACTGTCTAAAGAGGATTCTCAGATAGTAATTTTCTTTTATCTGAGTTTTTGTAGAATTTTAGCTCAGATTTTATTGTATTTTTAAGAGCCCTCTAGATGCTTATGAAAGGGAGTCAAGTTGAGTTAAAACACACATGATACAATACATTCATAAACTTAAAATATTCTGTAGGAAGAACAATCAGAGTAATCATTTCTTTATTCAGAAGAGAGGCTGCCCAAACTCTTCCTAAGGTTTGCAAAGATTTGAAAAACCAATGCTCTTAGCTGGTTATAATGAAATTTTCACAGAAGATACTGAGCATGTTTATAATACATAGTAACAAATAGAAATGGTGAATTCCCCGACAGAGCTGAGGACATAGTGCCAGTTCCTGGCCTCCCTCTGCACCACGACAATTTGATCTTACCAATACTTTAATTGTGTTAGGACAATGAAAGAAAGGTTCTCTCTCGGTTGAATTAAAATGTCCTGCTATGAAGCAATACTCTGACAGAACAGTCACATATTTAAAGAAAGAAGTGGTTATTGATGTTTCCAGAAATATTTGGTGAGTCTCAGAAAATGGTCATGTGCTTCCTTATATTCAGGTTTGAGAAAGTTAGTGTCTGAGACTTCCTCTATCTGCAGGTTTGAGAAAGTTAGTGTCTGAGACTTCCTCTATCTGTTTCTTTACTTTTATCTTCCCATGTTCTAGGTGTGTTTTCAAAAAGGCAAGAGTTATTTTAGCACCATTATCTTCTTTATTCAGCTTCTGTCTTCAATTTCTCTTTCTTAATAGCTTTCCTGTAAAGCAATGTATGTATGCAAATTTGTAAATCAGAAGACTAAAAAGGTATTAACTTGTAGTAATCATTGTCTTAATAAGCAAATTTTTTAAAAAGTATTTTATTATTATATGTTTGTAAAACACAATAGATACTTTCATCATGGGGAACTGGTGCATATATTTATTGCATTTTAATCCTTATTACTTCCCTTTCCCCTCCTTCCTGTCTCCCCAAATCCCCAGACCCCCTGCCCATCTTCACGAAACTAGTCTCTCTATTTCCTATCATCTCTCTTTTATTTTGTTCTTTAATTATTTATACTTTGGTTTTCTCACATAAGAGACACAATGTCATATTTACCCTCTGTATCTGATTTATTTCACTTAGCATTATGTACAAGGTGCATCCATTTTTCCTACAAATGACTTACATTTGTCCTTCTTTATGGCTGAGTGTATTCCATTGTGTAGATATATCACATTTTCTTTCTTTCTTTCTTTCTTTCTTTCTTTCTTTCTTTCTTTCTTTCTTTCTTTCTTTCTTTTTCTTTCTTTCTTTATTGGTGAGCATATAGGCTGCTTCCAAGATTTAGCTATTATGAGTTTTACAGCAATAAGCATGGGTATGCATGTACTACTATAATATCATAAGGATACCCAGAGAAAGTGTAGCTGGGTCAAAAGGAATTTCTAGTTTTAGTTTTTCAATGAATATTTATGCTGATTTCCATGGTGATTGTACTAGTATCAATTCTCATGTACAATGTAGAAGAGTTCCTTTTTGTCTTTGTACATTGCCAGCATTTGTTGTCTTTTGAGTTTTTGTTGGTAGCTATTCTTTTCAGAGTAAGATGGAATCTCAGTGTTGTTTTGATTTGCATTTTTCTAATGGCCAAAGATGCTGAATGTTTTTAAAAAATTTACCTATTAGCCATTTTTACTTCTTTTCCGAAGTGTCTATTCATTTCAAGTGTCCATTTTTGGACTGAGTCCTTTATTTGGTAAGTCTAATTTTTTTTAGCTCTTTATTCTAGACATTAGTCTTCAATCTGAAGCATAGCTGGCAAATTTTTCCCCATTCCCTAGGTTGTTCTTTCACTCTGTTGTTTCCTTTGCTCTGCAGAGCTTTTAAACTTGCTATAAACTGTTTGTTGATTATTGGTGTTATTTCTTGTGCACCTGCTCAGGAAGTCCTTGCCTATGCCTATGTCTTCAAGAGTTTTACTAGTTTTGCCATCTGGCCAGATTCAGTGTTTCTATTTTTATCTAGGTCTTTGATTCATTTTGACATGAGTTTAGTATAGGGTGAGAGATATGGTTCTAGATTCATTCTTCTCTGTATATGGATAGCCAGTTTCCTCAGCATTTGTTAAAGAGGTATTTTTCTCAAGCATATTTCTTTTGCCCCTTAGTCAGAGGTCAGGTGGTTGAATGTGCCTGGGGTTGTTTCTGCATCTTCAATTCTGTATTCTATTCCATTGATCACCATGTTTATTTTTGGTCAACACCATTTTTTTTTGTTATTATAGCTTTGTAGTGTAACTTGAAATCTAGGATTGTGATACCTCCCGCTTTGCTCTTATTGCTCAGGATTGTGTTGACTATTCTGGGCCTCTTCTGTTTTCATATAATTTTAGGATTGGTTTTTCTAGTTCTGTAAAGAATGCTGTTGCCATTTTGATTGGGATTATATTAAATTTATGTATCATTTTGGGAAATATGGCCATTTTGACTACAGGGGATGCCTTTCCATTTTCTAATGTCCTTTTCAATCTCTCTTCAGAGTGTATAATTTTTTTATGGAGGCATTTCACTTCCTTGATTAGGTTAATTTCTAGGTATTTAATTTTTTGAGGCTACCTTGAATGGAATTATTTTTTCTGATTTTCTCAGGGGATGCATTATTGATGTATCACAACAGTATTGATTTTTGTATCCTGCTATTTTGCATAATTAGTTTTCTTTTGAGTCTTTTGGTGGAATTATTTGGGATTTCTATGTAAAGGATCATGTCATATGTGAATAAGGATATGGTTACCTCTTCCTTTTCTATATGTGTCCCTTCTATTTTTTTCTCTTGCCTGACTGTTCTGGCTAAAATTTCAAGCACTGAAACAGGAGTGGTGAGAGTGGATTTTTGTCTTATTCCTGATTTTGAGGAAGAGCTTTTGGTTTTTCCAGATTTATTATGATATTGGCAGTGAGTTTCTCATAAATGTGTTTTATTGATTTGAGATAAGGTCCTTCTTATCTATTTCCATCAGGGTTTTTATCATGCATGAATGCTGAATTTGGTCAAAGGCTTTTTCTGGATCTATGATTATGTGATTTTTATGCTTGCTTCTGTTTATGTATTGTGTTTATTGCTTTATGTATGTTGAATCACCCTTGCATTGATGGGTGAAACCAATTTGGTCATGATGGATGATCTTTTTAATGATCATTTGCATTCTGTTTGCCAGTATCTTGTTGCCAATATCATCTATGTTTATCAAGAAGATTACCCTATAGTTTTCTTTTCTTGTCTTTTTTGTTGTTGTTGTTAAATCCTTGTTCTATTTTGATATCAGGGAAATGCTAGCTTCCAGAAATGAATTTGACAGTACTCCTTCCCTTTCAATTCTATGGAATAATTTGAAGAGTATTGGCATTACATCCTCCCTAAACTTCCTTAGAATTCAGCAGTGAATCCATTAGGTTCTGGGATTTTCTTAGTAGGGTTTTTACTACTGCCTTAATTTCATTACCTCTTCTTGGGCAAGCCAGGGTTTTTATTTATATCTTGGCTCATTTTGGTAAATCATACATGTCTAGGATTTTTTTCTATTTATTCTAGAGCCTCTAATTTATTCAAATATAAATTTTCAAAATATTTTCTTATAATTCTCTGGATTTCACTGATACCCATTGTGATTTCACCTATTTCATTTCTAAGTGGATTAATAAGGGCTTTTTTCTTCCTTTCCTTTCAAAAGTTTGGCTGAGTGTTTAACAATCTTCTTTATCCTTTCAAAAAACCACACTTTTGAGTTATTGATCCTTTGTACTTTTTATTTCAATTTCATTATCTCCTGCTCTGATCTTTATAATTTATTTCCTTTTACAAGTTTCAAATCTAGATTGTTTTTTTAAGAGCTTCAGAGGCATCATTATGTTATTTACTTAGGGTAGGTCTATTCTGTTAATGTCTGCTCATAGCTATGAACTTCCCTCTTTAGACTTTTTTCATTATGTCCCATAGGGTTTGGCATGTTGTGCTTACATTGTTATTTGATTCTAAGAACTTTTAAATTTCTTTCTTGACTTCTTCTGTGATTCGCTGATCATTCAATAACGTATTTTTCAATGTTCATGTGTTTGTATAGTTTCTGGGGTTTCTTTTGTTGTTGCTTGCTAGTCTTATTCTAGTATGATATAATAATATTTAGGGGATTATTTTAATATTAATTTAACCATGCTTTTGGCCATCAAATTTCTAAACTTAAAATAATGACATGAATAAAGACAAATTTTTTGCCAAGATAATGAAAGTTATTTTTACATTTTGTCTTTCACGTCATTGACTTATGTAAGACTAATTATAGCCTATGACATGATGTGCAATTCTGGCATGCATGTGATAGTTAAAAGAAATTCACCTAGTCATTTATACGAATGCCAACTACTTCTAGGCTATTTTGCCCACATAAAATTTGAAGAAATATTTAAGCCTATTTAAAGATAATCATTCATGAGCCAAAATGTACTGCTTGATCACCTACTCTAAAGAAGATATGATGCCATCATTTTTAAGGACACAAAGATATTTTATACTGGCTCACTGCAAGAAGTTTATAATTGCCATAATTATTAAAGAACAATATTCACATGAGGTAGTAAGAGAATTTAAGTCTGACAGTATGGACTGCCAGAGTATATAACAGGCAAACTACATGTTGCTGCAGTAGGAAAGGCTTCCTGGGTTGTGCTTGATAAATGTGGTATGAAAAAAACCATGATAACTATGAAGTAGAGAAATATATGCAGGTCCCTGAGTGCTATATAAAAAAGAGATGAAAGAGAATGTGGCAAATAGAGGTATTGGCACAATTAAAACTACATCAAAAAAACGAGGTGTGGTGGCTTACGCCTAGAATCTCAGCATTCTAGGAGGCTGAGGCAGTACAATCATAAATTCCAGCCAAACTTGGGCAATTTAGTGACTGAGCAAGACCCTGTTTTTAAAAAACAAATTTAAAGGAGTGGGGATATAGCTTAGTGTGAAGGTCTTAGGTTCAATTTCCAGTACTGCAAAACAAAAACAAAATCAAAACAAACAAAACCACAAATCACTGTGCAGATCTTTGAAACAAGATGGGAAGGACAATGAAGAGGCTCTTCAATCTGAACTAGTTAGAAATAACTGAAGGAAAAAAAAAAGGAAATAACAGAAGAGAGGGGGACAGTATTAAAGTGCCCAGTGGAGTCACTTATTCACAGTAGGATTTTCATCTATGATTTCAACAAGTCCTGTTGGCTGAGCAATTGATTAAAATTTCAATATCAAAGATTGGATAACTAAACAGTACAGTACTAGCTAATATCTTTTATTTTGTTCACCATACTTTTGATGAGAGCAAATAAACATATTTTCTGTTTGAAGTGTGCATACACGGCCATTGTTAATGGTTTTCTGTGGACTCTTTATGTGTGTGTGTGTGTGTGTGTGTGTGTGTGTGTGTGGCCTTAGTATATGAGTCCATAGATATGCAGGTGGTCACGTAGACCCATTCACTGCATATACATTTGTACGTATTTTGGACAGAGAGTTTGTACAGAAGTTGCTGACCATCCTCATGTATGGTAAATACCCTCACTTTACCATGCAAGACAAAGGATTTTCTTTGACGTCCATCTCTTTCTGTGATTTATAGACATTTTGATGATGAAAATGAATGAATTAGGCATACCAGACTCTGTCAATTTTTTTGGCAAATATGCATGGCCTTTGATCACAACTCTAAGCTAAAATCTATAATTAACTTATACTCAAAGACTACTTGTGAAAAACCACAAAGGATTTTTTGGTTTTTTGTGGATGAACTCTTTGAGCATGTCACTAAGTACTACCAACTTTTTAAAGGCCAAAGACGGGAGCACATCTTCAAAAAGTACTGCAATAACTGTTTCAAAAGGATTCTTAATTCATAAGTAAAACAACTACATCTAATCTTGCCTTTCACAACATAGTACTGAACAAAGTTATTTCAAGCCATTTGTCTGGTGAGTTACTGAACATTTCATAACAAATCATCCTTTCTAGGAAATAATTCACTGTGAGACATATTGATAACAGGTTTGGATTTTAGAAAACGGTAATTTTTAGTATCATCTTAGTTGTCTTGATGACCTTCACAAGAATGTACTAATATTTTATTTATTCTCTCCTCCTCTTTGCCTTGCAACATATCAGAGAATAATTCATATCCTTGCTAACCTTTGCAAATGATTTCCCCAAAGGTTTTCCTTCATCAATATCTGTGAAAACTAACCCATTGTCATCATCTTTTAAAAAGTAATTAGCAAGAGTAATTGCTCCATCCTGACATCTTTCTAACTGAATTGATTTTCTTTTTCTTTTATTTGAAGGTAGATCTATTAATTGTGGCCATGTTCAAATGCTATCACCCCTTTATTTTCCCACTTCTTACTCTCTGCTTTTCTGTGAAGGCTCTGGATTATACTAGGCTTGTTGAGTTTAATGCCATGCAGCTATTTCCCTAGTTTTATTATGCATTTCTTTCCAAAGCAGCAGAATGGATTTTTCTATCCAGCTTTATTGGATTCGATTTTGGAATATTTTACTTAATGGATTATTTTCATGGCAGTCCCTACGCAACATTTATATGGGAAATATGTGCTACTTGATTAAAAATATCCCTAGGATTTTTCTTGAAATTACTATTTGGCTGTGTGTGTGTGTGTGTGTGTGTGTGTGTGTGTGTGTGTGTATAAATTACCACCCTGTAACTAACTCAAGACACTCAAATATAATATTTGAAGAGGAGCCATGACATAGGATAGAGGAAAAATAAATAGACTATGCCTGTATAGTTCCTGTTTCTAATGCCCAGATGGGATTTTGACTGTGTGCTCTATCAAGGGGCTACTCTGGAAAATTATTCAAAAGCTTTGGCTGCTGAAGACTCCAAGAGGTTGGTTATGTCTTGCTAGTCTCCATTAGTCACTGATTTGCTTCTGGGCACAATTTAAAGGATTAATTTTTATCTACAAGTCCCTGAGAGGTTGGGTCCTTATTATCTTGGCAATAGTTTTTCTATCCACTCTAAAGATTCACAAGGGAAACTCCTTCATTGAATTATATATGATGAGAAGCCAGTGCTCTGTGCTTAAATAGGTAACCTTAATGTTGTGTGACTAGAATTTGGCAGTAAACAGGTATTTTATGTTCTGCCAAGATTTTACTATCAGATACACACTCCTTTTAGCCATTTAATGAGACAAGGTCTTTTTTTTTCTTTTTGCTGTGTTGCAGCATTGCTTAGATTTATGTTTCATTCAAAAGCAGCTGTTCCCAGTTGCTTCCTGGTACTTAAAGTCTGAACTATGTCTAGTGGTAGCAATTTGAAAAGCCTTTATAGCTTGGATACTGATCTATATATCTATATGGTGTTAGTAGCATGGTGAATATGCACATACACAAACAGAAATGAAAGTAGTGTACATTTCATTGGTAGAGTTTTGAAAGCCTGGAATATACTTTGAATTTGAAACCAAGTCAGCCATAAAACCATTATTTCTTGGCAAAGTAATCACTCTGTTTCAATTTCTGGATTTAGAATATAAAGATTATATAATTTTCTGAACCTTGGCCTCTATGGACAATGATAAAGATTAATCATTTGAGGTGAAATTACAAATATGAATTTCTGCAGAATGTGAAAGAAAATAATACTAATTATAAACATAAAGTATTCTATATGCATATATAGAATATTAAAGAGGGTCTATCCTTTGGTAATTAAAAAATCTCAATAATAAAAATGAAGTTCAGTTTGTCCTCTTACTATTTTGGACATCTGGTTAAATGTGGTAATTTTTGTTGTGCTAGCAACATGCAAGAAATTGCAACAAAACTGCACACTACTTGGCGGTTTGTAGGCAACCAGCTTTAACCCAGTACCTTCTTTAAAAAATCTCAGGGACATAATGAAGGAAGAAAGGAGAAATAATGATAAGGCTGACACATAGCTTCTGGATCCAAAGTATTATTTCCCACCAAACCTGATCCTTACAGAAGGTCACCATCGTCCATTGTACTGTGCATGCCTGAAACTTGGAACTGTTCATAAGTATTTATTGTGGATTTGTTCAAGCCAGGCCTGGCACTGTGCTAGATAAGCAAAGTAGATGGGTTCCTGCTCCTGTGGACCTTGCAGTCCTCATGACAAATGAAAGGTAATAAATGGAAAACAGACAAGCAATGAAAAGTGTCTTTAAGGCCTGGAAAAGGAACCAGTGAGGTGTTTCAGTGGGTAGCAGTGCAGTACATACTTTGAGTGGAGCAGGAGATCTGCTCTGAGGTGGGAACATTTAAGCCCAAGCTTAAAAAATGAGGAAGAGCTTTCCATGTGGAAGTTTCCAGAGGAATGCTTCAGGCAGAGGGACTAGTATGTGAAAAACCCTCAGGTGGGAAGAAAGAGAGAGCCTGAGAGTAGAATTGTAGATAAAGAAAAACCTCTGAGGGATGTTGATTCTATCTACATTCTATCCCAGAGGCACTGGGAAGCTACTGAAGGAAGCAAGCTGAGGACTATAGGGTCTGGTGCATCTTCCAAATTCTGCTATTGTGTGGAAGATGTACTAAGGGTTCTCCCTCTGAAATAGCTCTGGAACATGCTCATTTTGCTCCTCTTTGCTGCCACCTTGGGTCTCACCCACCAGTACCTCTTACCTTCCTGATTTCAGTGGCCTCTTGACCTGTCTTCTTGTATCCATCATTCTTTCTAATTTATGTTCCATACTGAAGCTACAGTGATTTTTGCAATATCAAATCTAAATTCTGTCCCACTCCTACTTATCTACCTGAGTGGCTTCCCTTGCTGATGGGATAAATCTGTATCCTTCTCTTACTGGACCCTGTCCTGGCTAGGCCTCTGCTTGCCTCCCCAACCCCAGCTGTGCTGTCTTTGTACTTCTCTGGCCTTGTCACAAGAAGGTTTCTACCTATTTTCTGGGGTATGGATTGTGTTTCTCCTTGCCTCAATGCCTGTACACATTTCCTTTTCCTTTACCCTAAAAACCTATCCCACCCCAACAACTCCCATTTCCCTGACCTACTGCTCAAAGAATTGAAATGACTACAAATGATAGGCTTAACATTAATGTAATCAGCAAGGCAGAGAGCATAGATTAAGGATTCCCTAGAAGGACAAAAACCCTACTGGGATGTCAGGGTGACTGAGGTCACACCTAGGTGTCTGACCCATCCATGATGTGTGTAGCCTATATTTCCAGGCCAGAATCTGGGACCTAGGTTACAGGTAGATATGCCTGGCTTTGGGTGACCCTCTTTATCCATGGCAGGGTTTACACACATCAAATGTGTGAATTTATCAGTGGCTCCTGGTACTGGGGGCTGGGGACCTGAGGAATAGGGCATAACACTAGTTATCTGGCTTGGACTAGAATCCATGAAATTAGAGATTGATAATTTGGGGAAGGAAGATATCATTAAAGATAAAACATGAACATACTTTACAATTTTGCCTAGAGATGGGATAGTTAGAAGAATTATATTTAGATACTTAACCAAGGAGGCACTCCTATGATGCAGATTTGTGGGCTTCAACCCACTTAAATGTTATTTGTGTCTTTAACAGGAAAGACTATGTACAAATCTTAATTATGGAGTTCATTTTTATAATTGTAGATAGAAAGCCTACCTTTAGCCCTACAACCCTTCTCCCTACTACTCACCCCTTACTTTTGCAATACATATGAAATATATATATATTACATATCAGATAGTGACAAACAAGAGGACACTAGAAAAAATAGCATACCTGGCCATGCAATTGAAGCATTCACTTATAGGTGTCTACTTAGTGGAACAGAGTGCTTTGTTTAGCCCGTGAATTGAGAAGGAAGCTTGACCTATAAAATAGGTGACATGCCCTCTGACTGGTGGGTACATTGAGGCAGATATTTGAAATGCTTACTGGTATTATTCAATTTGAAGAAGGAGGATCTAATTTTTGCAGGCTTCTTACTGACAGTTTAGGAAATGGAATGTAGATGCTGAAGGCATAGGATAAAGATAAGTCTTTTGTTCTTGCCAACCATGTTTTAAGTCAACTGGCCTGGAAGGCTGGAATCTATTCAACCCATCTATATCTGCAGCCGCAGGCAGCCATTCTTTCTTTGACTGGACCACTTGGGACTTCAACATATACATACCTCTCAACACAGACTGTCTTCTGTGCAAATTGGTATTTTGAAGATCACATTTTGTGTTCTCAAAAAATGTACTTGGGCAATTCACACCTCAACTTACCTGGTTAAATTCTGTTTTCAGAGTTTTCTAAATGATGAGCCCAAGTTCCTCCTCTAAAGAATAGTCATATATAAGAATGGACAGTCTTTCTGGGCTATGAACTTCCAGATCTTTGGCCAAGATCTGTTAAATTAGCTTTCTCCCTTCTGAAATTCAAAACCACAATCCTAGCCTAGGGACTCTCTACTTTCAACACTATTTTCTTTGCCTTCTTCCATTAATGAGCTCTCTAGGCCAGCATCCGTGTCATTTTCTTATCTACTCCAAAATACTTAAGTGGTACATTACACATTGAGGCTTTTCCACCAATAAATTTGAAATAAGTGGAGTAGCTGGTTCTCAGATATGCAACCTTAGACAGAAAAGGTAAACCATATTTTGACATTTTGAAACAAAATTTTGATTTTGGGATATTTCAGTGTACAAGAAAATGCAAACCCATTAAATTAATTTATATAACTCAATGATTAGTGTATACAAGGGCAGTATGCATTCCATTCCTGGCTTTTGTCCCACTGATGTCATTTCTCTTATTTTTAAGCCTATTATTTGTTTATTATTAGAAAATGTTTTGAAATGAGCATCTCTGATGCATACCTCTGAGCATCACCCCATATATGACACCTCTTAGAGACTTTTTAAATAATAAAAATGCCTTATTTTAGTATCAACTGAAATGTACATTTAAAGTCTTGAAAGACAATAAATTCAAAGGATTACATCCAATTTAAAATAAGTTGGAAGGTCACACTAGCCACGCATCTTTCCATCTATTACTTGCCGGTATACAAGCTCACCAGACACACATCCACAAAGGGTCAAGGACACAACCCAACTCTAATACTCCATATAATGTTGCCACCTAATAATAATTCAATGAATGATGATAATAAATGATCTCCTAGTTGAAGGCATCTATCATTCACACAAACAGAATTTAGAAGGAATCATTTTCAGTTGAAAGTTACAAAGCCTATTGTGGAAGAGGCAAAGGACCCAAACTTTACAAAAGAGGAAAAGATCAGCTGGTAATTTCAGAATTAGAGGTGATAGAAAAGCCTTGAGTATAGAAGGAAAATACAAAAACAACAATGACAGCAACAGCAAACCACAACTCTCCTGAAATACCTGAGAAGAGCTGCTTTCAATTTCCTGGTGGATTAATTGTGAAATTATTCTATCAGTCTTTGGCCCAATACTTAAATAGTACCAATTATTATTAATAATATATAGCTAAATTTTCTATGGAGACAAAATATGGATTTATATAGATAATAAAAATGTATTATGAATCATTTGTAGTGATTTTATTAATATCAATAATTCATACAAAGGCTGACATGCAGAAGGAACTTAAAAAGATTCTCAAATTAATGAATGAGTTAATTTTGTTTTTCTGAGGTTTTGTTACCATTCTTTTTTTTCCTTTTTTTATTAAGTTTATTGGTACATTGTAGGTATAAAATACAGTTACATTCCTCATTGGGATCTTGTACCTTTACGTGGTGTATCTTAGTTCTTATTTTTCCCCATTTCCCTGCCCTCCCTTCACCCCCTCCATGAGAAGCTAGAGACATTTATAGCTAAATGGATGACATTGAGGCCATACTCTTAAATGAGATAGATAGGACACACATGTGTAAATACTGAATAGTTTCTCTGGTGTGAATAAAGTGTAAATAAGTGTAAATAAGGTTCAAAGGGTATAATTGATAATGTGAAATAGGAAGAAAAGGTCTAAAGGAGTTGGGGTAGGAAGAGTAGGGAAAAGGAAAGAAGGGAAAAGAAAAAATATGAGAAAAGGAAAAAATGGAAACAAAGTCTCATTTTTAGTGATTTTAAATGAACAAGAGCAAGGACTGGACAGACAGACTCTGGGATGGAGAGAGGATAGAGTGCCTTTAAAATGTGATATTGAATCAAGGGAAAAGCTGGCATTAAAGAACAGAGAGAGATTAAGTGATAGTATGAAGATCAGTGATAAGGTTTTATAAATTATTCAGTATCAGTAATGATAATAATCAGAAAAAGAGTGTTTTCTTTTTGTATGTTTTCTAGGGTGAGGTAAGGCTTAGAAAGGTCAGGAACATCTATTATATACATTATCAACAGTGAAACTTTTTATTACATTCTGCCTTTACAATTTTGATAAGACTGCATCAAAGTGATTGTATTCAAATCGCCCTCTGAGTAAGACAACTGCATCAGAATAGTTGTGTCAAATGCATAGAGGCAAAATTTCTGCTTATGAAGAATATGGACAGATTTGCTTTGGTAGTGCCATGGTCAGTAGCATATCTCATTTCTGGGCTCCCTGGCTAGATTTCTAGATTTTCTTTTATATCTAACTTCTCCACAAAGTTTACCTATTTCTACTCCTGAGCATTTCCTACGCTACATTGGCAGAGTGACAACCTACCCCTGTCATTTATTGTAGTTGTGCACTTATCAATGTGTATCTTAGTAACTTGCCCATTACTGGGACACAAGTCATCTTAATGCCCCCTTAATCTAATCACCTTCCAAAAAGATGAAGTTTGAGGGGCCATTTTAGATCTAACCATAACTTATAAGTAGGAGACCCACAGAGAGAGATGAATATTCATGATTTTTTTTGAAATATAAGATTTTCTTCTGTGACTCATTTGTTTACTTCACTGAATATTTTAAGTTGTCACTATGTAGAGTACTCAATATTTTATATTTACTACCTTGGTATATAAATAGGTAAACTCTGTGGAGAGTTAAGATATAAAATAAAAGGTGATTCCATTAACTTTACATTTACTCTGTGGTATTGTCAAGGAATCTGCACTCTTGTGGCGTCTTGGGCATTTTTATGTATATCTAGGTTTGGTAGTCACCACAAATGTCCAGCTACGAATGTTCCAGTTCTCTACCTGGTATGTGGTAGAATGATTTTTCTGTACCTTCCTTTGGAAGATAAGCTTTGCTTTATGATTTGCTATCTACAGTGACTTCTGGACATTAGGCAGAAGGGTGTACTTTCCTCTTTTTTTGCTTTGGAAACATGGACTGAGACAGTACTTCTATTCAGTTGTGTTCCAGATGAGTATGTTGGGCAAAGACCCTATTGTTTGCTTACACAAAGCATTATCATGAGTGATAAATTGTGATGGTTAATATTTTTTTTAAATTTTTTTTTTGAGACAGGGTCTTTCTGAGTAGTTCAGGCTGGACTTGACCAACGTAGCCCACACTGCAATCTCAAACTTGCAATCATCCTACCTTAGGCCTTGCAGGTTTTGGGATTACAAGTGTGCATCACTATACCTTGCACAT
This sequence comes from Heterocephalus glaber, assembly GCF_053883595.1. Lineage (NCBI taxonomy): Eukaryota > Metazoa > Chordata > Mammalia > Rodentia > Bathyergidae > Heterocephalus > Heterocephalus glaber. The sequence continues at coordinate 10,307,208 of NW_028258406.1, read as the reverse complement.
GATGGTTAATCTTGATTTTCAACTTGATTGGCTTGAGCACTGCATAGACATTAACAGAGCCCACTTCTGAGTGTATCTGTGTGGGTCATGGAGGATGACTTTGGAAATGATATCTAGTCCCTGGCTCCTTCCTCTCTGGCACTCCTTCTGCACTCTGCTTCCTGGCCACCATGAAGTGAGCAGTGCTGCTCCATTATGCTCTTCTACCATGGTCTTTCCATCATGGACCCAGTGGATCATGGGCCAAAACCTCTGAAACTATGAGCCAAATTAAACTTCCACTCCTTTAAGTTGTGTTAGGTATTTTGTTCCAGCTATAGAAAGCTGACCAATACAGGAATAAATGTGTTAAGCCATTGTGATTTGGCAAACTAGCCTATCCTGACTAGTGTACTAGAGAAGAGCAAGACATATATGGATATATATATGAATCTATATACTCTATCTTACATCTTAAATTCCAAATTAGGTGTTACTTTTATTTTATCATAATAGAAGTTTCCAAAACAGAAAGATTAAAAAAAGCAGAAGAGACAATTGTCAAATTCCTGAATCTTTGTTTCTGGTAAATCATTAATGCTTCATTAGACATCTGTAAAGCTGTTAAGTACTAATTATTTGTTAAAATAAAGTTTTAAAGTTATAATTATGGCTATACATACAACTACTTCACTAATAAGAATTGGGATTGAATTACATAGGTTCCAATTGGTAAACTTTGTGAGCAGGTGACAAAGGATGATTAAAAAGAATCTAAGGCTACTGCACCAAAGAGTGCGATTTGTTATCTTGTTTTGACAAGTGCTGTTTAACTTTAATTGTACGTGATAACAATCCATAAGGGGAGTGGAAATGTACTGGGATCCATTTTATAAAGGTGATCCAAAACACCTCAAGACTGCATGCTGTTCTTAAGTCTGTTGAGAAATGAGGTGTGACATTGCCAAGTTTCCATGTGAAAATGATTATGTTTGGAGACTGAGAGAGAATGAACCTAAATTATTCTATTGTATATTCTGGTTGACTGCCACATAGATTTGCCTAATCGAGGACCTGTGCTGCCAATAATTGAGAGTCTTCTATTTTTCAATTTTCAGAAAACTATTTAATAACTCAAGGTTTTTTCTTTCCCTCAGCAAGAATCATTCACATGCCCTGTGTTCATTTATATTCTTCTGTTATGGTTTGGTTGTAATACAGGATTTTCTGACTGATTAGCTATGCACAGCTTGTTTCAAACCAGTGCAAACTCCAGCATTCTTTTGGTTTTGTTGTTTCTTTTTCATGTGTAATATGCTGAGGTTTCCTAACTTCTCATGGAAATGTGGTTATTACTGCATAAAAAGTTTAGTTGAGCCTTCAGAAAATGAAAAAAATCACCTCACAAGTCTGCCATTGGATGCCAAAGAAATTATCTGTCTCTGTCATCTACCCTAGGCAAAAAAGGAAAAATTCAAAATAAAAAAGTTAAAGCTGAATTATGCATTAATATTTGATATCAAAATCATCTGGTCTCTAGTAATGTTACTTAGTCTCATATTTTTAATACCTGAAATATATATTTATTTATATTGATACATATATATATCCAACACAAGTCAGCTTAATTATTTTTACAACAAAAATCTGCATATAAAAATTTATATTAGAAAAAAGGATACCTCCAGAAAGCAATTGTATATAGTTTTCGCCTTCTCCTTGTATTCTATTACTTTAAATTCAGGTGATACAATCTCTCTTTAAACTTCCCCAGGATTACTTTGCACATTACTCCTTATTTGTTCCTTGAAAAGCTTCTGCAGATGAAAGGTTATTTACTATAGCCTTTCCACTTGCTAAATCTTAATAGGAAAAATGCTTGTAAGCAGCGCAGTGGTATCTGTCCGAGAGGCAATAATTTAGTTTCAAAAAGCTGTCTGATCCTTTTTCTTTTCCTTCAACTTTGCAACCTGATATGAAATTGCATATTGGTGACTTAAATAGACTAAAAGCAAACACTTATAAAAGCCCCTAACTCAGAGGTTCTCAGCTTTCTCTTTTGTGTGGAGTTGATTCTAAGGATGGAGAGCCACAACCCACTAGTGGGATTCTGGGCAGGCCAGCTGTCTTAGTTACTTCCTTGTTGCTGGGACAAAATATTCAACACCCACAAGTTAAGGAGAAAAGATTTATTTTAAGTCACGATTTGTAGAGATTTCAGTCCATAGTTGGTGGGCTCAAAAGCAAGGTGACATCACAGAACAGAAGGAGTCCAAGTCATGGCAGGCAGCAAGCAGTAAGCCTCCTTTTTGCTTTTATTCCATCCAGGCTACAAGCCTTTTGGGTGCTGCCACCTACACCCAGGGTAGGCCTTCCCATTATCCATACCCAGAGCTATGATAAACCAATTAATGGACTAATCCAGTATCACACACCCTTAATCCCAGTATGACACACCCTAGATCCAACTACCTCTGAAAAGCCCCACCTATGAGTGCATGAAGCTTTGGGGGACATGTAGGTATAAGCCATAACATCACCATTGCAGCAATTCTGCAAGGTAGTGTTTGGAATGGCTCCTTAAGTCATTTTGATATAGCCTCATGGTGAAGAGAGGCTAGTGGTTTCTATTTCTCTGACTTTGAAGATCACTGCCCCAGTTTAGGTGGAGAAAATGTTTCAATAGTGCATGTAGAGAAGATCAGTAGAAAACCTCTAGGATCTCTTTAAATTTAAATGTTTTAGGTGAATATTTTAAAGTTATAGAGTTCAAACAGCTTTTTCTCGGTTGCCACCTTTGCTGTCAAGATGTGAACTAGGATTCTGGATCACAAGAGCATCAAGATTGCTCTGTCAATCTGAAATAAGTAGGTGCTCATCTTCCTGTTATGATGTGTAGTATTCAGAAGAAATGAGCATGTACAAGGGTTCTCACAAGATTTTGGTAATTTTTGATGATTTATAAGTACTTTTTGTACTTGGCCTGTGTGGTTTTATGAATTTGTAACTTGGGTCCCTTTGGTTTTTGGGTTTATTAAGGTAGCAAAGGGTCTGTGTATGACAATATTACAGTTTTTCTTTTTTTCTTAATTTTTGTGTCTCCACTTCTGTAATACCTATTCCCTCTAGCTTGTCCATGGCATTCAATGGCCTTCACTATTAGCCTCAAAATATAATTTTATCTTACCATCCTGGAGACCTCTACATTCCTGATGTGCAAATCGTTTTCCAGCTAAATGTTCACTAGCTATTTGTAGAGAGTTTTGCTTCTTTTCTTGTGTCCAGGCTTTTGCCTTCATTTTTCTCCTGTCTGAAATATGGTCCTATCTTTCACTGAATCTGTACATCCTGAGAGACTTCCCAATTCAGTGAATAGTATCACCATTCACCAAGGGGTGTGGGAAAAAACCATATGGGGCACCTTTGATTCCTTCTTTCCTCCATTATCTCACAGCAATTCATGTCAATTCTTTTACCAAATATGTTCCCCCTCATTCTAATAACTTGTCACCCTATTGTTAGTGACTGGCTTCATCCAAGCCACCTGGCCTGGTTGACCACAGCAGCTCGCCCCTCACTGGTTTCCCTATTTTCTCTTATGACTCATATAAACCATTCTCTTTTCAGCAGCCTACCTGATCTTTGAAAAGTATGAATCAGTATAAACCAGGCACAGCTGTGCACAACTGTAATCCCAGCTACTCAGAAGGCTGAGGTAGGAGGTTCTCAAGTTTAAGGCCAGCCTGGAAAATGTAGTAAGATCCTAATTTCAAAAACTAAAATTAAAATTAAAATTAAAATTAAAAAGAAAAACAAAAAGCAAAAAAGCATAAGTCAGATCTTCCTACTCCCTGCTTGCTACCCACAGTGTTTTCTAAAGGCAGTAGGTGATCCTGTCTCTGGTGTCTTCTCAGCATCACCTCCTTCTCCTTTTTCCTTGCTCCCCAGAGTCCTGTTTCATGAGTGTTTCTTCCTGGACAGACTCAGTC